>NC_086237.1:12663336-12974502 GCF_036321145.2 Pelmatolapia mariae | reverse complement strand
TTAGTACCCTGTCATATGCTTTTTCTAGAACCATAGATGACATTTGATGATTGTACAATAATATCAAAATATACCCAGCTAGCAGACTCACACACATGCCCAGTACAGTATAACAGTCTTGAGCTACCTCTTTGGTTTTAAGCGAGCCTTATTGGAAACACCTTCCGTTTTTAGCATGAAAATGATCCCCAAAACACTATCAATGCACTAAAAGCATGTCTAGATAGAAAAACACACAATGTTACATTATCAGTCATGGATTAGGCCTCCCCAGAGCCTGGACCTGAACGTTACAGAAACATCTTGAATGGAACAAAAGGCAGAAACATCCAAAGAAGAGCACTGAATGTCCTCCAAAAAGCTTGGAGAACTATTCCTGAAGACAACTTTAAGAAATTACAGTTCAGGCTGTGTTAAAGAACAACATTTGGCCTTACCAAATGTAGACTTTCAAGCTCTTTAGAACTGCACAAGCTCTGTTTTTTTCTTTTATACCGACTGCATTTCCACGCATGTTTGCACATATTTAAATAAACCGCTGCATCCGTTTGCCGCGTTCCTAGCAAAATATAAAGAAATCAGGGTTGGCTCGTGACTTTTGAATACTGCTATATGAATAACAAATATTATAAGGAGGGCGGAGATTTGTCCTCAGGACATGCAGTAACAGCAGCCTCACAATCATTCTTAAAATGAATGCATTATAGAAAAACAAACAAAAGGTCCACACTGAAATGATCTGTTGTCAGAGTATGTTTTCATTTTGATCGAAATATCAAACTAAAGACAGCAACATATTTTCCTTGGCAACATCACCACAATAAAAGGGGCTCAAATGTAAACACCTTTTATTCTTCTACAGTTAACTTGGCGGGCTATTTTGTTTACTTTGTTAGACAGGTATGCAAATGTGCATACTGAATGTAATAAATGTCTTTGGCATGCATAGAATTTTCTTTTGACAGCACTGACGTGTGGAGCATTACCACAAATACAATCATTGAGACACCGACAGACAGTACATTTACAACGTTGTCACATCCACTGTAAATACGCTTCACATACGTTATTTCTACTGTGTAATCCCAGACAGGGCAATGTGTTTCTTAAAAGAGAAAAACAATCTTGACATTGGCAGGATAGTGTCAGTTTGGCTCTACGGATTTAAAAGCTGTGCATCTTGTTCTTCTATAAATATTTCATCTGCCCTTCATCCCAGACAAGTGAATAACATACATGAAAAGTATTTATATTCAGCAGCTCATTATCATCAGTCTACTGAACTGCATGTCACACAGTGGTGCATTTTATCAGACTTTAACCGGCACAGTGAAAAACCACAGATGGTCACACAGTTAGGATACACAGTTAGGATATTGCCACCACATGGTTTCCTTGGTGGAGCACCAATGTCACACAAAGGTCGTTCTGGTTACAGTTTCTAATATAACACATACTGGGTGAATATATAGTGGAATTTTCAACAGTACAGTGACCTTTAACGTCTTTTCTACAAACATTCGGCCTCTCATTCTGACGCCGTTGTACATCAAAGGTGACATTTTGTGAGACGCGTAATTAGACCACGTAAAGACTAAGACACCAGCGATTTATCCACAGAGGAAGTTATTAGTGTTAATTAAAGTGCAAAAAAACCAAAACAACCCAAAACATAAATTAGGTAATCATCAGCTAGGCTACAGCGAATTCTGCCTCAGTTGAACTGGAGACTTTTCAGGAAGAACACTTATTGACTGAAAGCGTGAGGTGACGCCTTCACTCCGTAACATTCAAAGGAGTTTTATTTCCAGTGTCATTCAGAGTTGGATGGCTCAGAAGTTCTCAGTATGTCGTCTTGTTGTAGTTAGTCTAGTGTAGAGAAGGATGTAGCTTCACATTCAGGACCGATCATTTTAATGATCTCAGCGAGACATCATCCGTACAAACTCTGAAAGGAGAGAAGAAAGAGCACAAAACTGCAACTGCAGCTCAGCCACACTCTACGCTACACCTTAAACAGGTTGTCTGAAAAGGACGTTTTACCTTCAAAGTCAACAAGTCCGTCCCCATTCAAGTCCACATCCCTTAGGATGTCTTCTACTTCCTTCAGACCAACCTGAAAAAACAAAACAAAACAAAACAGGATGGTAGCAGTGAGTAAAGCACAACAAAAAACGACTATTTCATTTACGATAACTCTCTTTTCTTGCTCTGAGCTGAACCTTACTTGTTGTCCCAACAGTTTTCTCATTGCATCTCTGAGCTCCGACGTGCTTATGGCACCATCTCCATTAGTGTCGAACTGAAAACAACAAGCCGAGGTTCAGTATTGAAAACAGAAAAGTAGCTAATAAAACCACTTGAATCCAGACAGTCTCACCTCCCTAAATGCGTCTTTTAGCTCCTTTATTCCAATCATGTCCGCAGTTTCGGCGAGGAGTTTTGGGCCCATCAGCTCTACAAAATCCTCAAAATCAACATGACCTCCCACTTGAAAAAAGAGAGGATTTGGTACAAATTTCAAAACTCAAAAGACACAGAGGATACGGTTATATGTGTGATGTGTATAGATGACTGCTGGTCCTTACAGTTCATGTTGATCTGTTGGCTTAGTTCTATCAGCTCCATTTCAGTTGGCATGTATCCCATGGTCCTCATGCAGTTTCCGAGATCTTTGCAGCTGATGAAACCGTCCTTGTCTTTGTCAAACTCTTTGAAAGCATCTCGGAGCTCTGTTATAAAAATAGTAACAGAAATCATATTAATAATTGAATTATATTGATCCCTAGATGGTATATGTAAAAGATGGGTGTAGCCGTACAAGTATAGAGCAAGTGGAAGGGCAAAATTGCCTTAATTATCCATTCTTACAGATGACCAGAACGGGGTGACTAATTTGATTGCACTTGATTTATGACCCCAGTAAACATGTTCCTTTTTTCAAAAATCCTAGTTTTGGGTCTCATTTATTACACCAGGATGTTCATTTAGTAAATTGTTGTCTCATTAGAAATTACATTGCTAATAAATCAAAGTATGATGTGGCGTATCCTTGTTTTTGCTCTAAAACACCAGTCGCTCCTCACATATGGTTCAAAAAAGCAAAAAGTAATAATAGTCAAAATATTGAACTCAGAGCATCAAAATGAGTCCACAAACCAATGGTCGACGAGACTGAGAGTAGCCATGTCCAAAAATCAGGCATGAAGCTGTCGTGGAAATCACTGCATGGGCTTCCAAAATCACTCAGAAATCAGTATCTATGAATACAGCTCACCCTGCCATCCTCAGAATCAGGTTAAAGTTCTGCCATGCAAAGAAGAAGAAGCAAACATGATCCAGAACACGTCTCTCTACTTTGAGCTACAACTCATTTACAACTGACTGAGGCAAAGTATGAGACAAATCGAAATTTATAATCCTTTTTGGAAAACATGGATGCTGCATCCTCTGGACTGAAGAAGTTGGGGACCATCCAGCTTGTTATCAGCACCCAGTTTAAAAGCCTGCATCTCTAACGGTATATGGGAGCCTATAGAATTTGCAACTTGAACACCTGGAAGAGCACTGTCAATGCTGAAAGGTATATATGAGTTTTAGATCAGCATATGGTCCAGGCATCGTCTGAATGGGATGACCTCACATATTTAAAAAATATTGGAAACATCGCGAAACGGAAAATATGATGAAGAAGAGCCAGGACTGTTTAGCAGCTAGAATCACATATCAGACAAGAATGGGACAACATTCCTTTCCCAAAGGTCCAGCAGCTGGTCTCCTCACTTTGCAGACATTTACAGAGTGTTGTTAAAAGTAGAGGGGATGCGACATAGTGGTAAACATGGCATTGTCCCAACTTTTTTGAGATGTGTTGCTGCTATTAAATTCAAAATGAGTTCATATTTTTTCTTAAAATGATCCATTTTCTCAGTTTAAACATTTGACATGTTTTCCGTGTTCTGTTGTGAATATAATATTTGTTTATTAGATGTGCATTTTGTTTTTATTTACATTTTTGCACAGCAGACTGGGGTTGTAGCGTCTGTGCATTGATCTGTACTCTAGCCCTTTGATTTGCACGTTGTTTCCATTTACAAATCCTGGGAGTAATTTTAGACTTATGTTATGAAGGATTTGAATAATTTGTTTCATCTTTTCACTCTCTGTTTTGTTTATCTTAATGGCCTCAGCAAAGAAAGAAAGTGACAGCATTAAGTAAAGGGAAACTTACCATCCATCTCTTCTGGCCTCAGCTCTCTGTCCTGTTGAGAAAAAACAGCACAAAATCAAAATTACAATCCACGAAGAAAACATTCATCATCATCATCATATCAAATATTCTTCTGCATATGTGCTCTATGTAGACATACTGATGACAATGCTGTGACTTGAGTGATGCCTGACTCTAAATCAGCAGTATTTTCCATAACAGTCCGCAGACGCCAAGTAAACTTCAGCTAAAGTAAAGATGTAAGAGCAGATTGAAACGATCTCATAT
The DNA here is from genome assembly GCF_036321145.2 of Pelmatolapia mariae. Classification (NCBI taxonomy): domain Eukaryota; kingdom Metazoa; phylum Chordata; class Actinopteri; order Cichliformes; family Cichlidae; genus Pelmatolapia; species Pelmatolapia mariae. The sequence goes on along the minus strand of NC_086237.1, from coordinate 12,970,004 downwards.
CGTGATGACCAAACCTCTGGCATAAATAGGCCAATTCCTATAAAGCATAGCTGGGAATAAAGACTCTGGAGATCATAGAAGAATGTGACTGTTTCTATTTTTTTCCTGCTTGCTTACAATGGCTTACAATAAGTGCAACCTTTAAAGGACAGAGAAAGAGGCAGACATATCCCAGAGTCCTCAGGGGTTAACAGCAGGAGTCGTGTGAAGTCTAAACACAACACTGAGGGCTGACATTGGGCCTGAAGAGCTCTCAGATGGGAAAAAACCGACATAGAAAACAAAGAAGACATATGAGCCCAGAGGACCAGCCAACCCAACATGAATGCACGTGCAGTCCACGAGCAAAGCCTGTGTCAATCAGTCACTGCTAATACATCAACCATTATCAGTTATCCAATTTACTTATGCTACAGAAAAGCTGAACTTCTTTGCAGTGCAACACATCAGAGCAAAACGTTTCAAAGACGCTTGTTTGCTTTATGCAAATCACCATCGCGATCAGTCACCACAGTGCAGACAGGAAAATACATGAGCTGTGGATTTTGTGTGTTCTTACAGGAATAGGTTGACATTTAAGGCAATAAAAACTTTTTCCCTTTCTTGCCAAGAGATAAATTACAATGACATCATTCTCATGTCTGTATGATAAATATGTTGACTCAGGGGGGAAACAGCTAGCCTCAATCTGTCTGAAAGTAGCAAAATCCACCTATCACCCTCTAAAACTCACAAACTAACATATCACACCCTTTTCTTTACAGTGTGTTGGAGTGCACTTGCTGCTCTAGCAATAGTTTAGCAAATAACCTCCCTAAAAGGGGACCTATTATGTTTATTCCAGCTCTATATGTTTGTTGGACTCAGCTGGAGTGGTTGTGGATAATTCAGTTAAAAAAAAAACCTTGTTTATCTCAGAAAAAAAGGACCTGAAATTGAGTTTTTAAAGCAGTCTGAAGCCTGAGGTTTTAGCCACAAGGATTACTTCTACACACACCGTTCAACACCTTGTTAACACAGACATCTAATCAGCCAACCACAAGGTTGTTTGTACCAGAGGTTGATCTGAGTATTTTAGAAACAGCTGATCTGCTGGGATTTTCCCCACACAACTGTGTTTTATGTGGTTTGCTTTATAGATACTGGTCTGAAAAAGAGAAAATATGCAGTAAGCAGTAGTTCTCTGGATGAAAACACCTTATTGATTACACAGGCCAGAGGAGAATCGCCAGACTGCTTCAAGCTGATAGGAAGGCGACAAAAACTCAAATAAAAACTTGTTACAACCAAGCTATGCAGAAGAGCATCTCTGAATGCACATGTAGAAGACAGCACTGGGGGCCACTCAGGTCAGCTTAGAACAGGAAACTGAGGGTACAGTTTACACAGACTCACCAAAATTGTGCAACAGAAGACTGGAAAAACCCTGCCTGACATGATGGGCCACGATTTCTGCTGTGAAATTTAGATAGTAAGATCAGAATTTGGCCTAAACAACATGGATGAAAGCATGGATCCATCCTGCGTTGTATTAAAGGTTCAGGCTGGTGGTGTAATGGTGTAAGGAATTTGAATATATTAATGTATTTTCTTGGCTCACTTTTGGGTCCTTTAGGACCAACTGAGCATATAATCACCACAGCCTACCTGAGTATTACACATGTCTGCTGATGGCTGCTTCCAGCAGGTAACACACCATATCAAAAAGCTCAAATCATGTCAAACTGGTTTATTGAACATGAACATGAGTTTACTGTAGCCAGATAGCCTCCTCAGACACCAGATATCAATCCATAAGAGCACTCTTAGGATGTGGAGAAACAGGAGACTCTCATCACGGATGTGCGGCTGACAAATCTGCAGCAACTGTGTGATGTTCTCATCTTAATGTGGCTCAAAATCTCCAACTTTCCCACACCTTGATGAATCTGTGCCATAAAAAATTTAATCAGTTATGAATCAAAAGTGAGTCCAACTTGAACTAGCAATGTCTACACTACATATACACATTATCCATCTATTTTCTTCTGCTCATCAAATTCAGAGTTGTAGGGGCGGAGGCTCATCCCAGCTGTCACAGGGCAAGAGGCAGGATACACCCTAACTCTGGACGGATTGGCAGACTGCTGCAAGAATAACACATAGAGATAAACAACCAATTACATCTACAGTCACTTTAGAATCAACAATTAACTGAATCTCATTCATGCTCTTGGACTGTGGGAGGAAGCTAGAGTACCTAGAGAAAATATACAAACTCCACACAGAAAGGCCCCAAGCTGGATTTAAACCCACAACCTTCTTTTTATGAGGTAACAGCGCCAGCCACCATGCCACCGCTATACACTATACTGCAAAAATGGAAAAGCATAACAGGTCCCCTTTACTTTTTTATATGGATCGAGTAAACAAGCTGCAGCACGTTAATTAATAGAAGCTTAAGCGGTGCTGGGAGGCGTATGCTGTTATCTTTGGACAGGAACAGGCTTGATGTTTGCCCTTCTTTTTTAATCTTGGCACTAAGCTAACTAATCCAGCTCCAGCTACACATTAACCTGACAAGCGGAGCAGTATGTCAGAATGCTGCTGTAATATTTTGTGCACTCGCTGCACAAACATGCAGATTTTTGATGTTAAAGCGAGAACAAGAGAGACAGAGAAAAGGTGTGTCTGCATTGCTACAGCTGGTTATCCACGTGTGACACATGTTTGGACCGTTGTTGGGTTACATGCATTGCATTTATTCTTTCTGACCTTCTTCTTCACCAGTGAATTCCAATCTTATAGCTGAAAATGATGTACAATAAAGTTGCAGCTTCTTTAATAAATGCAGAAATGACAGCTTCTCTGACAGGAAGGAGTCATTAAAGAGATTTTTTGTCCAGACTTACGTACAGCCTGCCTGCACTTTGCCATGCCTTTACTCAGGAAGACACAGGATTGTCCCAGTATGTTGCTCACGAGAACGCAGTTTTGTGTCACCGAAACAATGGAGTCCTGATAAGACCCAAGATACCCAGACTGGCCCATCTCCTCACAGGACAGCACCACTCTGACTCTCCGCTCAGCATCCTGGAGCATCTTTCCAGAGGGGTGCAGAGACACAGCAGAATGGAACAAAGATACAAGTTGAGAGGGGAATCGTGAGCTCATATGAGAAAGTCACTGTAGACCTCCTGTATACTTTGAGGGATGACACAGCTGAGCTTTGCAGAGTAGAATAATACTATCTAAGAATTATATATCACTGCCTGTGTGTGTGTGTGTGTGTGGTGGTGGTGGCGTGCAAGTGTGTATGCAATAGAAACAATGTGGAAAATATGAAGACACGACTGAAAGGTAAATACATCAATAAACCAGCATGCTGCCAACTTTCCACTCATCGTTCATAACAGTTTACTCGCCACATTTTACGGACTGGCACCTCACACCTATACAGTGTCACTGGAACAGTAAACACACACACAGAAGCAGAGAAAAGGCAGTTGAAAGCACCGGGGAAGAGGTTACACATATACTGATCACAGACAGACATCATGACATCATGTCTTCTGCAGGAAAGCAGTTCTGGATGGTAACAAAGATCTGCAAGTTTCTGAAACCATCAACCTGACTTGAGTTTAACAAACTATACTCCAGAGTAAGGTTACAAAGCAGTGCAGTGCACGCACATCTGCAGAATTAAACATCAAACTCTGCTCTTTTTTCTTTCTTCTTTCTTTTGTTTTTTCTGTGTGTGTGTGTGTGTGTGGAGGGGTGGGGTGGGGGGGCTAAAATGAGCATGCACCTAATTAATAAATAGGTGCATGCTGAGAGGGGAATACAAGTTGAGAGGGGAATCGTGAGCTCATATGAGAAAGTCACTGTAGACCTCCTGTATACTTTGAGGGATGACACAGCTGAGCTTTGCAGAGTAGACCATGCACCTAATTAATAATTAGGTGCATGCTTCTTGCACTACCATGAGCATTTCCAACAAAATAAACAGAAACAACTGCAGAAAACTATGCACCACCTATGCACCAGTACAGTCTACTTGCAAGTTGGAAGTGCTACTGTAGCTAGTACAAGAGCTATGAAGGAAGCTGAGAAAGGCAGAGTGCAGCAGCATGGGCTTACCGTTCTCAGAGGCCAGTCTAAGCAGTTTCCCATACCAAAGGAAAGAAGAGGCACCGAAAAGGACCATGAGGGCCTTCTCTCCGTTAAGCTTGCACTCTGGATTCTGAGAGGAGTGTAAACTCTGGTTTCAACAAGACCCATGAAGCCCGGGCTTCTAACCTGTTCCTACAGCCGAATGAGAAACTGTGAAGGATGCTGTTCTGCTCTGTGGAGTGTAGCAAAAGCAAGACCAGCAATGATATGGAAAGAGTGAGAGAGAGTTGTGGGGGTAGGGGTAGAACATAAATGAGGGCGGGAAGTGGATGGACCAAAGAAGGAAACAGAATTATGCAAGGAAAAGAAGACATGTGAGCAATATTTCACCTGACTGTCACACTAACCAGACTACTATAAACAGCACGGACAGCTCCAAACAGATTAACAGACCTCCAAACACGAGAATAAATGAGAGAAATGGCATCAACTTTCCTACAGCAAAACACAACAAAGCATTAACAAATGTAAAGACGGCGAGTAAACCTTTACATCATGGGTTGCATGCACCCGGTGAGGGTTTTGGAAAATCTGTAGCAGGCAAGTTTAAGGGAACCTTCTGTGATGACCTATTTACAGCTTTGTTTTCCTCCTTGGATGAACTCTCGCTCCAGAACAGTTTGTCAATGTCCAGCCTTCAGACTGCATTTGAATTCATTTATGGCCTTTTTATATTTTATGAATTTTGATTTTTTTTTCTTTCTCTGCCTTCCACCCACCCACACACACACACCCACACACACCCACACATCATCCTTTGCCCTCTGCAGGCTAGAGGAAGGTCACGCTGACCTACAGCAGCCACATGGCACAGGAGAGACACATATAGAAAGACTCTGAGAGGCAGGAATACTGTCAACATGTAGTTCAGCCATTGCAGTGAAATGTATATCTACAAGTGTAAGTGCTCATTTTCATGTGTATTTCTCTTCTGTGCTGCTAAACATGGATTTACAATCAGTGCAATGTAAATCCTGCTTACTTTGTATGTACTACCAGAGGCACCATGTGTATTGCTCAAACCATGCGTTACATCTCTGCCCATCATTGCTTCTGTAGCTGTCTCATCAAAGCCCCCTTTCAGGTCATGCTAATGTTTTCATAGAACTGCTCATAGACTGACTCATGGGTTATTTGTAGAAATGGCTTTTGTACTACAAAGCAATAGAAGATGTTTCTCTGGAAGCCACGAAGGTTGATCTCCATGTTCCGGTGCTGAGCTTATTTTACGACCGAGAGCGGCCTATTTTGGCAACGTATGTAAATCACTCCCTGATTCATAATCTGACTAAAACCCAAACACTTTAAAAGCAGCAAATAAACTCTTGGCCTTTGTGGAAGAGAAAGAAGAGGAAAATGTCCTCAGTAAACATCATTATCAGCAGTTTAAGCAGCAAGCTGGAGCTTAGTTGGGATTTTTCAGTGTAAAATGAAACCTGGCTGTTTTTAAACATACCCCCCCACACGTACACACACACCAAAATAAGCAAAAGTGCAGCACTGATAAAAATCTAAGCACATTAGGCTGAACTCCTTTCTTCTGTATAAATAGATTTGTCGCCCAAAATAGCAGCCCCCTCATCATCAGCAGGAACATCAATTTTATTTCCTTCAGTCACAAAACAGAAAACGCAGCAGTGTGCCTGACAGACTGATGCTGGAACATGAATGAGTTTTTTTTCCTTTTTTCCCCTTTGAACAAATACACATTAACACATGTGAGATTTTCACCTCTCTAATGTTGGACCACACACGATTGAGCAAACCTGTAGGAGGAAGAACTGTAAAATTATATAAGAAATGAGATGTTTAGATGAAGCTTTTTCTTGTACGTCCAGCAGTGTCAGTGTTTGCAGACAGCATCACAGGACACACTGATTGCACACAGGACTTAAGGGAAGCCACATGTACACTTCACTGCTTCATATCTGTGTGCACCTCATGCATAAAAATATACTAACAACAAGGCGGCCTCCAGCAGAGAAGCCTCAGAAATCCATGCAGATATAGTCTTTTTTTTAAAAAAGGTTTCTAGTAGGGTTAAAAAAATCGTTTTCATACCAGTTATGGAAATAGAATGTCACTGTCACAGCTTGTAAAATGAAATTTACCCAGCTGTTGTGTTCTAACTGAGACCACACTACTGCTTTAATTCTCCCGTATATTTCAGGGCCTTACCTGCCCAAAGAGTGAATTGAGGATGGTGCGTAAATTAATATCTGATGCACAAGAAGCAGCGCTGGACCTCCGAGAGCGACGAGAAGACCTGCTGGACAGCGGGACCAGGGAGTAAGAGGACGGGGATGGACTGCTGACTTGACCGCCGCTGTTGGCCGCACTGGCCCCGTTGAGGTCCCTCGGCTCGCAGAGGGGAACCCTGTCGTCATTGCTGTCCGACAGAGAGGGCACCCTGGGGACCGGGCGGGAGTGCGTGTGACAGCGACGGGGATGCTCGGGTTCGTCCGGCCCCGCTGCTGCCGGACGCTCCTCTCGGTTGTGCTTCCTGCGGTGGTGGTGACGGTGTTTTGATGTCCTGGAGCGCTCCCTCACACCTCGGCCTGCATCTCCGTTCGGCTCCGTCGGAGCGGAAACTTGGCTGTGAGGAGCATGTGACTTGCACTTGCCCCGAGTGGCTGCATTATTACTACTGTCCTGGCTGCCGACAAGGGAGGGATGGCACAGGGGTCTCCGGGCACTGACGTCGCACTCGGCCGACCAGAAGGATTCCTCGGCTTTGGTGCTGCTGCTCAGAAGCGCGGCGGGACGCTGGTTGTGATGCTGATGGTGGTGCTGATGGTGGTGCTGACTTCTCCGGCTTTCTGCCGTGTGCTCGGGGAGGTGTGTCGGTCTCCTCGCGGCCGAAGACGATTTCAGTAAGGAGGTCGTGGAATCAGATTTTGGAAAGGGGGTGCTCATCGCGGCGAATCTGGTCCGGTCTCTGTGTGCGGGCTGCTCATCGACACCATTTGCCGTTTTCTCTCCATTGTCGACACATATTCTCCCGCAGAGCCCGCTCGCTTCAAGTTGAGCTACCACCTGATTGCTGTGCGGCAGCGGTGCCGGAGCGCGCACAGACAGTGGAATAGAGGCTGCAGAGCGCGTCACCTTCTCATTGATGTGAATGTCTGTTTGTGTGACATCGGCGGTGATGTAGGTGAGGATGGTAGTATCCCAAGACAACACGGTGCTCTAGTTTTCAGTGAGAAAATAACAGATACTAATCTGCTCCTTAAATTTGAATTCAAAGACTCTAAAAATAATAACGTGAACCACAACAGATGGAGAAAAAAATTTCACAGGAGCTTTAATTAATGACAGAACTATGCATTTGGATAATATTTACCTAAAACTGAGCAAGTGACTATTCTGCACCATCAGGGGCGTGGCTAGAGCGGGTGTGGTTCAAATTTGTTTTTGGCCAGCATCCTCGAAAATTATATAATGGTCAAGGTGGTGGGAGGCGGTGTCGGGATCTGGATCCACCTCGTCCTAAACATAAAACTTTAAACCCTATAAAAAGTTATGTTGCTAATGTTTTATTAATGTAAACTGCCCAAACAAACACACAACAAAGGAAGAATGAATAAAAAGAAAGCATTATTATGCACTGTAAGCTCTTATGTAAAACAAAGACTATTCAAGTTTTGAAAATTGAACTCCCCCGCACATGTCTCACAGTGGTTTGCGCCGTTTTCTAACTCTTTTACTCTGAAAAGTTGAGTGTTAGACAAAGGAAGTGTGAGACCCTACACTTTCTGCCACATAGGCAGATAAACATATTTACACATTTCGATATGGAGTTAGATTGTCTTCCTGTTGCGTCATTGTGACCACCAAAAGGAACTGATTGCAATAAAGTAGCATTTTTAAAGCGTTTTTCTAGAGTTACTGACCAATCACAGGAGTTTGGACTGCAAGCCAGATTTAACCTCACTGATACAATGTTATATACTATATAAACTTAAGGTACTTTGTTTATCTCATGGGAAACCGTGGACTGTGGGAGGAAGCAGATTACCCACAAGAAACTCATGCAGGAAGAACATGCAAACTCCACAAAGAGAGGCCCCAGCCAGGTCTCAAACCAGGAACTTTAGTGCAGTGAAGTGACAGTGGCTGGCAGGGGTTAGCACACTTTACTCACAGCAAGAAGGGAAGGTTCCTGGTTTGAATCCACCTGCTGGCCGGGGCCTTTCAGTGTGAAGTTTGCATCTCCTCCCTGTGCTGGTGTGGGCTTTATCTGAGCACTCTGGCTTCCTCTCATGTGTCCTAACGCATACAGTCAAAATGATTAGAATTTCAAATGCTCTGAATTTTCAGGTTTTCCCCATGCTACCAGATTTAAAAGAAAATCTGGGAAACATCTCTGTTCTGTGAACAACACAGTCATCAGCAGCACCTATGAGTTCACACACTCTTTGATTATAAGAGAGATACATTTTTTGTATGTTTTTGCACTTACCTGCTTATTATTTAAATTTTCTTTGACTCAGTGACATCAGTGTAGTGCATATATCTTTTATCCACTGATAATCCTTGTTTGTATATATATTGCTTACATTTCAATAACTATATAATCTTAAAGGTGGTCTAACCTTCCACCAACATCAACTATTACTGCACAGACTACTATGACAATGTTGTGCCTATGAAGGGTGCAGCTTAGACAACCACTGTGTTTCCTGTTCTGTGGCATTGGCATCAGGCCTTGAACAATCAGAGCTATAAAGCCCACGTATGGAAACACGAATGAAACTTTAGAGAGGTACTACAAATACAAACCACACTGATCTACCGTGCTGTGCAAAAGTCTTGAGCTATCACTCATTTCTTTATATTTTGCCAGGAGAAGGGGAAATAGGTGGAGTATTTAATTGAAACGTGTGCAAATATACATATAAATACAGTATATAAGGCAAAAATAGGATTTGTACAATTCTAACAAGCTTGAAAGTCAGTATTTTTTATGACCTCCTTTATTCGTTAACTCAGCCTGAACTCTCTTCTTGTCATGTCTTTAGGTGGTCTTCAAGAATAGCTCTCCAGGCTTCTTGTGTTATCTTTGGCATCTATCATAGATAAACAAAAATATATGGGAAATGGGAAAAAAAGACTGCTAGTAATAAAGTGCCTAAAGATAGAATTTCAAAGTGGCTGTTTGCTAAGCTGCCTGTTATCTACTTGAGTTATGAGCCTCTCTGGTCAGAAACAAGGACTGTACTGAAAATGAGTGAAAAAGCAGCCAATGTCCAAAAAAAAACTTTGAATGACCTTCAGAAAGGTCATTCATGTAATTTAAAAATTACATGAAAGTTTGGCTGCTTAGAAACAAAATATAGACATGAGAGATGGCTCAAGACTTTTGGACAACACTGTATAGGAGACACACTTTGCTTATTTTTTTCATTTGACATTTTGGCATTGTGGCACATTGTTTCTGACTTGACATCATATACAAGTAACAAGTTTGAAAGGAAATAACTGTCATAAGCAGAAACCGGAGCAGTGACAACATTGTTGCACTGGTATGCCTCCTTGTGCCAAAAGTATAAACTGCATCTCAATGAAAACGGGACAAACTCTGGCTTTATGTTGTTCAAGTAAGTGTAAGTAACCATAAGACTTTATCCTTCACACATGTTTTCTCTAGCAAATTGAAGCCTACTTCCGACTCACATCTGTAACTCCTGCGTGCAAGTAAGAATTCAGACACCAGCTGGTTAAATAAGATACTCGACCATTTATTAAATGTACAGAAATACTGTTCAAAATTCACACAAGAAGGTGTCAAAGAACAAATCTTCAGTCCAAATGTAAACAAAACAGTTGCCCCATCATCATGTAGAAAGCTTTAGGAATGACAGTTTTCATTCTCTAAGATGGATTAACAGCACTCATGATTCGAACCCAATCACTGACAGCTGAGCGTCAGCGTCATCCGATGCCTCAACAGCTCGGAAATGATCACGCCTTTGTAAACATTAGAACTGATGGGTACCTTGAATTGCAGTGGACTAGTAAAGCTGCTGAAGACTCGTTTTCACTAGCTTTTAGACTGTGCACATATATCCATCAAGTGCTGTTAAAGAGTTAAGACTGTGGCCTTGAGAATAGATACAGTGCTGCAAAATTACAGTGATTGAAAGAAAAGGGGAATATAAACCCATCACAGAACATCAGAGCTAGTACTTCATAAACATTTTACAGAATATACTAATTTAATCTATCAAAATGACCTCATGGATGGCTCTTTGAAGTGGACAATGAAATGCAATCACTTTAGCTAGAAATCAGGACAACACAAAAGTTTGAAGCATCGAAGACAATTGTTTAAAAAAGAACAAACATCTGAGACCATTCAATTTTTTTTGCTTTTGTTTTTTACCTCAACCTTATTTACAGAAATACAAACCTCATATCAAATGCAACCAAATTACAAGAGTTTAGTAAATTTACCAAAAACACTTCATCTCCAGTGGTACGGCACGGGTCGACTCACACACTCGTTTCTAAAAATGTGCTTGCCTAACCATGTCTTGTGAAAGCGGGGGGATGTTTCCAAAGGGGAGCACGACTGACTAGCACACCGGCAGGAGCTGGGACAGAGACATTAGCTGCATCTGTAAACATTCACGTCATGATCGGCATTGGACCTCAGTTAGCAAACCACACATGGATGTATCTGTTCGCCTTACTGCTGACAAGCAAAGACAACATTCCTCTGTAGCTGCTCTAACAGTGTTACAGCTCTATCTGCGATCCATTTCTATTTCCGTATCTACGTAACGGCTGCCAGTTGGGTCGGAATACTACAGAAATCCAACACGGCACCCAGCTCCAAATTAGATTTCCAGAAGGATCCTGCACTGCTTATTAAATCGTTTTGCACAAATGGGTGAATCTGTCTTTATGTGCGTATCACAACAGTTTGCACAGTACGCCAACAAACACCGGAGCCTTTTCTTCACCTTTACCTGATCACTAACCATGTGGCGGTTTCATATAAATTATTACAATCAATAACAATATGTTAACATTCAATAAAAAGGAAAAAGTGTGTCCTATATGTTACTATAAATGAAACCCTCTGACAGCTGAGCTGGGAATATGGTTGAATGATAAAAAGCTGAATTATCAAATCTCCCCCAGCAGAACTTTAAGCTTTTCTGAAACATACCCCCTTTATTAGATTCATCAGGTCGGATCCCCCTTTTGCCTTTCTTTGTAGCACAGATTCAACAAGGTGCTCTCAGAGAATTTGGTCCATATTGACATGATAGCATCACACTGTTGCTGCAGATTGGCACGTCATTGACACTACTCTCTTGTTTCTCTACATCCCAGAGGTGTTTTTTTTGGATTGAGCTCTGGTGAATGTGGAGGTCATTTGAGTACAGTGAATCTAAAGTTTCTAAAATCCTCACACTAGCCTTTCTGGCACACAACAAACATGACACTTTCAATTTATTAAATCACCTTTCTTTCCATTCTGAAGCTCAGTTTGAACACACAGAGGCTGCCTCGATTGTGTCTAGATGGGCTTATGCCATGTGAGTGGCTAATATGATCTGGGTTCATGAGCAAATGAATAGGTGTACCTAATAAACTGGACAGTGAGTGTACACTACACTATATATAAAAAACTGGTATTGCCAAAATAAACACAGTCAAAGGTTTAAATAATGAGGCAAAGTTATGGAAAAGTAATCAGTTTAGGGCAGAGGTTCAGCATTCACACGGCTCTAAATGCTTTGCTCCCAAAAGTTTTTTGTACTATTTTGCTCGACTGACATCATCTTGACAAGGTTTTCCTTATTTGGTCACCTTAGGCACAGACAGAACTGTGGCTCTTAAAAATGGCTTGCTTCAAACAGACGGAGCGTGAATCGTAAAAGACAAATAAAGGATGTGTTCAGCAATGCCACTCTAGCGGTGTTACAGAAAAATATTATGAAGTTAAAAATGAGTTAACAGATGTTAGCTGTCACCATTTGCCTTTCTTAAGGCCTCGAAGGAAGTGAGGGGTCTTTAATTCATGCAGAATGACTTCACTTCTTTGGGACATAACAGGTCAGACTGACTTATGGACCGACGTGTGCTGTGAAAGACTTTCGCGACAGAGTGACGCGTTATTACTTGGCTCGCAAAGAGACTTTGCCCCACATTAGCATACTGCTGGAATTTTTAAAAGCAGAAACTAAAATAAATGTGACGCAAGTAGAAGATAAAATCCCCAAATTTTTGCTGTTCGGTGACGTCATTCATCTGTACTCAAATAAACATTCAGTGATTCAAAATAAAGCAAAACAACAGCAAGAAATGAGCCAAAAGGTCCCTGCTATGGTGTTATTACACATTAATAAAAATGGCTGCGTGCACCTACTAACCTCTATTTAAAAAAAACTTTTAAATATGGCTGCATTTTATACAATTAGACAGAGAAAAAGTGTTTGATAAAAGAGGCCCAATGTTTGGTCATCTGCTAAGAGGAGTTAAGAGCAAGACTGTATGAGCTGGAGAATATGTACACAGTGAATGTGAGAGCTGGTCTGGAGGCAGGAAAAAAAAGAAGAAGAAAAAAAAGGGCTGCTTCTCATACTACACACACCTCCCTAAATGCCATCTGTGTCTCACTTAGACACACGGCTTCTCACTCACACCTATTTCCCCTCTCTGTCCTCTAAACGGCCCGGTGTAAAAATGTAGTCCAAAGCCTGTCTCTCAGCGGCGGCCACGTTGGGGTGCCACAGGTCCACCATGAAAACCACCCTGGGGCCGTCCTCCTGGCTCCCTGCGTGCATAAAAACAAAATCGATGTTGTGACCTTAAATCTATAACAGACTCGCATTAAAAGGCTCTGCATCTACCTTAGCTGCTGGATTGAATTAGGCCAATCCTCTTTTAGAATAAATAAAATGACACAGCCTAAGCCAAGATTCAATTTTAATGCCTTCTTACCCTCATGGAAAGCCCTGTGAAGGAAGGAGTCGTCGAAAAGCAAACAGCTGCCCTCAGACCAGCACTGCGGCTCTCCACCAACCACAAGTTCACAGGGAGGGGGCACTCTGAGACCTGTCGGTAAAAAGACAAAAAACCAACAAAGTAATAAACGAGCCAATGTGTCGTTACAATAGTTCAAAAATATATGCACTTAAAACATTTGTTTTGTTTGGATTCTACTGCTCAGGTGGCCTAATGTACAGGTCATAAAGGGCCCTGTGTCATTACAGCACGCTGCTCTAAATGCTCTCACTAAAATGACTGCATACGTAACAATAAACATGACTATTTAGAGCCATCTCACAGGGTACAGATGGAAAGGGAATCAAAGCTCAGCTGCATGAAAACATTTTCTAGCATAACACAACATTTTAGCCATTTGCCTCCATGACTCAAGAGAATTCAGGTTTTCAAGAGCAGCTGATTCTCTGTGTTGCTCCTTATAAATACACTGAAATCATCTGCTGTTGCGTTGGCTTAAAATTCACACTGAGACTCATTAGTTCCAGTTCAGTGAACTCTCTTACCCAGGTGGCATCGGAGCCTGACATTTGTCGGGCCGTAATGCTCGGTGATGAGCGCCCCGGGCGTCAGTACGGAGAAGCAGGCGTTCCCAAACACATTGTTGGAGATGAAGGTGCGCAGCTGGCCCAGCACCCTCCATGCTCGGGGACATCTCCTGACATTTAGAACCAGAGGGGTGCCTTGGTTGACCAGGTAGTAGGTCCACCACTGCCCACGAGGAGTATTGTTGGCCTTCCACCCCGGCGGGAGGGAGGAGCCGCTGCGACCCGGAGGCTGGTGGTAGATGCTCTCGAACTCAGCCAGGAGTGCAGGGAAGCTCTGCTCAAGCAGCTCCACGTCATGTCTCTGCACTTCCCTGGAGAAGAAAGGCGCTGATGGCAGGTCGGGCAGGAAGAAGACCTCTGGCCGCTGGATGGTCGGTCGGCTGTTAAGGTACCGGCCTTGATCACGGACTCCTTTGTGCACCCTGCCCATCCCTGACCAGGTGTAGCGCTTGGCGTATTCCTGCAGGCTGTGATAGAGCCTCTGGTTCAGGCTCTCTCCAGCGCTGGCGCAGCGGAAGCACTCTGACGACTGACAGAAAGCAAAGCCGTTCTGCTCCTCCAGCATGGATCCGTGCTTTCCCTTTCCCCTGTTACGACAGTCTGAACTCATGAAGCCCCCCACCACACCTCCAATCCGTCCCGTGCCGGCTAGATACCTCCCGCGCAGAGGGCTAGAGCCATGCTCCCGGCCCACGCGATAACAGTACCACATAAACAGCAGCAGCACACACATGGCTATGGCAAAAGCACAGATCTCACACTCCCTTATAGACTGCATCCCTCCAGCCACCATCTCCCTCACACTCTCAAGTGACCACTCCATTCTGGCTCGTTTCTGGGTTGCTGAATCGGTAGGAAACGCAAAATGATGACGGGGAAGGATCAGTGAATGTGTCTTTTCTTGATTGTGATTGAAAGGTGGCCGTAAACCACAGACACACTCACACGCAGGGCCACGGGTCTAGTGTCAAGCAGCTCTTATCGCCCCTCCATGATGGAAACAGTCTGCTGATTCAATCTGACACGCTCGCTCTTCAGGCCCAACATTTCAGCACTTTGCAGCGAGTGAAGGTTTCTCGTTGCATGATGTCTGGCCGTGTGATATTTCTGCTGCTGCCTCTCCTGCTCTTTCAGACAAATGCAGACAGACACCACGCCTTAGGGTTATCAGTTCTCTGGAAAACAAAGACAGAAGGGAGAGAAAAGGGGGGCCGTGAGAAGACAGGAGGGTATAGAATTCACAGCAGGAGGATGGTGCCATCAGTGCGCCAAACTCTGTTTACGGTGTGACGTGGGACTCGTTACACCTTGCTTTGTATCTGTGTGAGACACACCTGGCTCCTAAGAGTCTGACAAAAACTTACCATCCTGGATCCACCACATGTTAAACACAGCTGCTGGAAGTCACCCACACATTGTTGACTGCACCCCATGCGCACACACACACGCACACACACACACACACACACACACACACACACACACACACACACACACACACACAGTGAACACAATTTTGAATTCAGCCTTACACACACACCCACACACCCCTGTTCTCCTCTCTATAAAATCATGAGTCATGGGTGCATCACTGCATTTAATTCAAATTTCTCCCCTTTTGTATCTTTGCGCATGCACACATACACACGCACGCGCTCGGAAGAGTGAATTATATAAACATAAACAGTCGCTGATACCCACCCACATTTATAATTTGGCATTCATAGGTTGCTCAGCAGGAGCTGCATAAATGGATCCTCGGGGGGAGGAAGGAGAAGGGGGAGCGGGTTCTAGTCTGTGGAATCGTATGCTGAGTATATAACAATAATAAAAAGGCTGGATTACATGAGTATGATTATATAATGATAATGGGACCGGTAGCCAGAATGCGAGGAGTGCAATGCGTCAACTGTGATCAGAACTCCAGTCTGCGCTCTCACCAAAAATGGTCGGGTAATCCTGCTCCAACAGATCCTCCCCTACATCCTGTCTGACACCATCAAGACGCCCCCACACCCCCCCTACACACACGCACACAGACAAACACTCGCTGCTTTTAGGACACACTGACCACCAAACCCTGCCGAGGAGAGCGATATAAAACGCTCATTCTTCCAAACACTCCACTGTTTGAATGTAATCCGAGCACTCACGGATGCTGCCACTGGGATCGAGCTGTCTACAAACTGATGCCCAAAATATTGATGAGCTGTAGCGTTCCACAAGGCTCGGTAAACAAGCAGAACTAAGGTTTCCTCCCCTCTACCTGAGTGTCTGAGGCGGGTTTCAGATTCATACCTACTCAACATTCATGACTGTGGGCATGTAGAAGAGACCGGCGCACAGGTGTTTCTCCAGGCGAAGCTGCGCACCACTGCAGTGCACACGGCAGACGGATATCACTCGCCAACATCACAGGAAACAGCTCCAAAATGCACAAAAGAAGTCGTGACTGGAACCAACAACAGAAAATAAGAAAGAAACAGAAATGAGAAGCTGTTCTACCGACGGTCGGAATCTTTGTCTGGCTGTCTGTGGAGGACAGCAGCGGACGACAGGCTTCAGATTATATTGATGTAAATACTAAAAGCTCCACCAGGGAAGCCACCCAACACAGAAAGGAAAGGAATATTCACTATTTCCGGTTATGACTTTCAAAATAAAAGTCTAAATTGTAAGTGGAAGAGGGCAGACTTTTAGTCGTAGATTCTGCTGTAAAACTGTCCCTAAACAACAACAACAACAACAACAACAAAGACAACAACAACAACAACAACATTATTTTTATTATTATTATTATTATTATTATTATTATTATTATTATTATTATTATTATTATTATTATTATTATTATTATAAGAGCTTCCTCATTAACCACACACTAACCTTTGTGCATAAAATTGTGTTAACTATGTAAGATTTCAATAAATTAATTTAGGGTCTTGGCATTTTCCTCACAATGTTAAGAAAAGTAATAATTCCGAAAAAAGTAATAAATTACCTTGACAATAAAAGTAATATATGGGAACACCATTAACAAATGTTTTTAGATTTACTGTAGTCAGTTATATTACTTTGAAAGAAAAATTGCCTTCCCTCTTATTTTGGTCTCTTGATTATTTTACTTGATGGAGCTCTTCCGCATGTCTCATGGCTCGCCCATCGACTGCTGTTAAACATTTCTGGAGACATCATTTCCCCAAATGCATTGCAACTTGCCTAGATTTCACCCACAGCAGTCATAAAGCAATAGTTTGCTGGTTATAGTTTATGACAGTGCACATCAAACAACCTTTCCTGGAAGGATCCAACTCAAAAACTATACTAAAATATAATGACAGCATCCATCTCGTCATAAAATTACTAAACAGTCAATAACATGAACAAAATAAGCCACAATCTTTCAAATTTGAGCATTTTTGTTTTCTTTGAAGTCACTTTGTCGCTTATGTAAATGTGTATATATATACTTGCATTCAAGTGGTTCCAAAGTGTTTTCTTTAAACAGGACATCTGACAAACACTGACAAAAAGAAAAAAACAAAAAACAGTACAGTTAGGCCCATATATATATTTGGACACTGACACAAGTTTAGTTTAGTTTTTTTTAACCTGTTTACTGAAACATATGTCTTTTTTAAGGGACCAAAGGTATTTGGACAATTGGCTCAAAGGCTATTTCACGGGCATCACTTCATTATGTCATTGTCAGTTAAGCAGATAAAAGGCTTGGAGTTGATTTAAGGTTTGGTGCTTGCATTTGGAAGATTGTGCTGTGAACAGACAACATGCAGTCAAAGGTGCGCTCAATGCAGGTGAAACAAGCCATACTTAAGCTGCGAAAACAGAAATAAATCCATTCAAGAAATTGCTACAATATTAGGAGTGGCAAAATCTATAGTTTGGTCCATCCTATGAAATAAAGAAAAAAACTAGTGAACTCAGCACCACAAAGAGACTGGGATGCATACTGTGTGCTCAAATCCAGTTAAATGCAATCAAACTGATTGGGCGGCGTTTCATAATACAGATGGACAATGATGCAAAACATACAGCCAAAGCAGCCCAACAGTTTATTAAAGCAAAGAAGGTGAATATTCTTGAATGGCCAACCTGATCTTAACCCAACTGAGCATGCATTTCACTTGTTGAAGACTAAACTTCAGACAGAAAGGCCCACAAACAAACTGAAACTGAAAGCTGCTGCAGTAAAGTCTTCAGGGTGTCATTGCCCGCAAAGGGGTTTCAACCAAGTATTAGAAATTAACATTTTATTTTCACTTATTTAATTACTTTTTGGTCCCTAAAATGAAGGACTCGTGTTAAAAATACTCACATTTTTATGCAATCTTTTGTTTAACCCACTGAATTAAAGCTGAAAATCTCCACTAAACTGCACCTAAGTTTTTTATTTTAAATTCATTATGGTAATCTACAGAACCAAAATTAGTAAAAAGTTGCTTCTGTCTAAATATTTATGGACCTAACCGTATTTGCATATTTAACAATATCCAGAGTACTTTTAATCTAGAATCACTGCTATGGTTGTTTTGACTCAGCTAAACAGTTAATTTGTGGTTTACATCCATGTCTGTCCACTCATGATACAGTATACATATGTAGTCAGTTACGTACAAAAACCCACCTTTGATTACAGAATTGCATTATCGTCATGAATGAATCGAAGTGAACATTTGTCCTAGATTAACACTGTAGATTCTTTACCTTACAATATAATGTGCTTTGAGACAAGAACTGTTGATTGTTAAGTGGTGCTATATGAATAAAACTGAACAGATCTAAAGAAGGTGTTCCTGAAATTTAAGTTTATTAGAACAGGACATATAATAAATAAAACACAGAATAAAACATGAGCACAGTACAATTAGAAGTGCTTATTCTGATGGAGACATTAAAACTGTAGACAGCAGCTAAGTGAATAAGGATCTGTGTACACACTCCTCCTGTGTCCAAAAATCCTCAGCAGTGACATCGCTTGAATAGAATAGAATAGCAGAATAGAATAGCTTTTATTGTCACTGTTACAAGAACAATGAAAGGCTGTTTGGCATTTCTCCATGTGTGTGAAGTACACAATAGCGTAAGTATTTACACAATCACAGACAAATTTACATTTACACAAGAAAGATATGTACAAGTTATACATACACCTGCAAACATACGGATACACCCATACAAACATACACGCACGTACATACATATATGTATATATACATGTATGCATGCGTACATACATACACACACATGCTGGGGTTGCTGTTGCAACTATACTAAATAAGGTTATAATAAATGCAGTTTAAAGAGGTAGGGATGTTGGTTGCATTGAAGTATAAATAGAAATACGGTTTATAAATATGGTGTAATGTCCATGAGTGTTGTCAGTGCAGTTATCCTCCAATCAGGGTGGAGGTAGGGCATGTTGAATGCCATAGTTCAAAATCCTCAGTGCCACT
Organism: Pelmatolapia mariae; assembly: GCF_036321145.2. Lineage (NCBI taxonomy): Eukaryota > Metazoa > Chordata > Actinopteri > Cichliformes > Cichlidae > Pelmatolapia > Pelmatolapia mariae. Next base: position 12,950,809 of record NC_086237.1, on the reverse strand, counting down.
ATTTTCTCTGCTATCTTCAAGATGCTCTCAGCTGTTTGATTTTAGGCAGGGGAGAAATGTTTGACATATTTCGTGACCATTAAATGTTAGAGAAATCTCTGAAAACCAGGTCATGGTTACTTCCCAAGCAAAAACCTCTGCTTGTGCAGAAAGACAAAACTGCAAAGTGACACCAGCTGAAGAGCAAGCATTGAATTGAGACGCTGTGTGTGTGTGTACGGTGCACACACTTGTTCTTGGTACCTCTCTTCATGTACCAGTGTGACAAAGTCCAGAATGGAGCCTTCAATGTCAGTCCATCAAGTTCCACCTGAGCTTTAAAGAAAATAAACTCAACTTTTCCTTTGATGTTTAAAGTTTTTCAGTTCATCCAAGAACCTCAGCAGTTTCTGTTAACATGTTGCTGTTTTGCTCCTCCATCTCAACCACTGAGCCTGGTCAGGATTTCTTTAGAGGGAAAAGACAAAAAGGAACAAAAGGATTTTTTTGAAAGTTTTTTTTTGTTTGTTGCTGTTGTTTACTTTAAAGCAAAAAAATAAAATGAAGAAAAATACAAAGTTTAATACTGAGAAAACTGAGGTAGAAAATAACTGAAGAATAAATTGATGCAATCGATTTGTATACTTTACCATTAAAAGAAAGAAGTTTTTAGCTGCAAGAAAAGGCGTTGCCTGCCAGAGTCTCTCCATGGGAGATACTGAGATAAGAAACTCACTGAAAAAAAAATGCTACTAATACTAGTTTTAGTAGTAGATTGTTGTATACAGTTTATAGACCCCACCCCATAAAATAAAACATAATATGTGTGAGAGATGTGAGATGAACAAAGCAATGATACCCACAGAGACTGCTTATGTATAGATCCCTGAGTTATTTCCTTCACCCTTACATGTAGGCCTGCATAAATACAAAGGAAGGCAAGTATATCATATCTTGAAAACTTAGCTAAACCAGGAAAAGTGCAAATATGTAAATATAGCAAAATAAATAAATAAATGTAAAGAGCAAAAACTAAATATTTATCTCTAACATACTAGTTATAAATGGACACAGCATTTAAAAAGTACAGTGTTTCTTTGTGATGTAGTAGGTTAGAAATCAGTTGAAGTGTTATTATACGAGGACAGGACCTTAGAGTATACTCAAAACACGAGCAGATGTATGCGTTACCTTCCAGCACTATCCATTATTCATCTGATCAGATAGTAAATTGGTTGGTGTTCCTGGAGAAATTCGAGGTAGTGCAGAAGCACACAGGCTTTATGGGAAGTTGCTGTGGGCTGACCTCTTTCAGCCGACCATCAAATTAGTCAGAGAAGGATTCCCTATTCCTCAACTCCAAGGTCAACACAACTCAGAGACTGTTAAAAATGACTGAACCCTGTTGCTACGGTATGAAATACACCCACAATGTGAGTTCAAAAATATGAGGATCAAATGATGATTGTAGCAGGGGGCAGATGTGTTTTACATCAGAACAACAAAAAAGGATTTAATCAGTGACATACAGCAAGCAGGTATTGTCAGACAGGTTTCATCCTGCTCTCTTTTCTGACCATTTTCTACGTCTGCCAGGCACAATGATCTAACTACAAACTGTGAATATTTGCTATGATCCCTCACAGGCTACACTGTGAGCTGTCTGGATCAATTAAAAGTATTGATTATGAGATGTGTTGTGTTCAGTTTTGCTCAACAGATTCATTTGTTTCAATGTTTTTGCTCAGAAGGAAACCTCACACTGGAGGACTTGGCCTCGTGTAAAGTTACATTGACTGATGAGTGGAATATGTTTGGGAGAATACCAGATGTACTTTTCCTCTTCCCCCTGCAGGAGGAGCCATCCTCACCTTCATCCTCAACATCATGAAAGGTTCCGATAGACACTGACTGTTGAGCTGCTGCTCATCTACACTATCACAAAATTAACATTAACATCACATTAACATTTTCTAGAAATGTTAATGTGTTGAGCTGAGCTGTTTAATTTAATAACTGGTTTAGTTATGGCTTGAACAGTGGTGGAAGCAGTATTTAGATCTGACTGGAGTAAAAATAGCAACATTCCAGCACAAAACACTAAATATAGATAGTGTAATATATTTAAGTGAAGCTCCTGGTTTCAAAAAAGAAATATTATTATTATTATTATTATTATTATTATTACTAAATTGATGGTTATGTCAAACTAGAAAAAGGCATAAAATTAGAAACAAATAAGTATCAGAGGTTTTTGAACTCAAATCTCTTTAAGATTCAGCTTTAATTTGTTGTTTGTCTTTGTCTCTCATTATTTTCTCTAATGCATTTGTTTTTGCAATCACAGAGCTTAGCAGACAATATACGGAGCTTGATCAGCAAGACTCATGATCTCCAGTATTACGGCATCACCTCGTATTTGGAGAGCATGGGTACCACACATGTGTCTGTGCTGACCGAAGATGGATCCGCTGTGTCTGTTACCAGCAGCATCAACCACATGTCAGTGTCTGGATGAATCTGTTTCACTGTTAGGAAGCAGCTATCAAAAATGTGTCTTCCTTTAAAACTGAAAGATTTAAAAGGTTTAAGAGATTATTTTTAGAATCTGCTTTGTAAAATGTCTCTACTTGTATGTGTTGTAGTTCATTTAGCATTTTGTACTTACAGATTTGGCTCCAGAGTCCTCTCTCCAAGCACTGGAATCATCCTCAATGATGTACTGTTTGACTTCTGCACAATATCTAATTTTGGTAAGGGATCAGCTGGATGCATTTTACACTTATGAAATACGAGCATAGGGCAGAGCATTGTGCAGATGAGGAAGCACAGTGAGGATTCTTTCAAAACTAATGACACAAAGAGTTTCTTTTATTTCCTGCAGTTATTTTCCTAGAGAATGAATAAAGTCTATTTAGAATTAATTTATAAGAAAGGTTTTCGTTACCTTTCAACACACAATCCTCAGAGGAAAAAAGTAAAACAAACAAACAAACAAACAAACAAACAAACAAACAAACAAACAAACAAACAACATTTTCTTCAGCATTCATCGGTGTCTGATGTCAGATGGTGAACAAAAGTAAATGGCACATGTCAGGGTTGAATAAATGCCCTTCACCCTCTGCTTCACATCATTCAGAAGCAATCATTTTGTGATCATTTTTCTCCTAACAGTGATGAGTGTGGATTGTAGTTTTGTCCTGTCACTCAAGGCTTTTGTTGTATTTCTCAGGAGAGCAGCCTCCCTCCTCTATGGCCCCAGTTCTGCTGAAGTCTCAGTCGAACACATTGGTGATTGGATCGACTGGTGGGAGTATGATCACTACTTGAATGGCCTCGGTACGTGTCCAGGAAATAAAATAATGCAAACCCTCTTTGGTGTTAGAGTAAACATTGTAGTCAGAGGTGTTTTCACCCTAATCCATTCTTTAATTATCACTTTCCCATCTGAAAGACTGCAATGTATTCTACTATTTCTCTCCAAGGCACTCATGAACCACCTTTGGTTTGGAAAGAGCCTTAAGGATGCAATTAATACTCCAGTTGTTTATGTCGACTCTGAAAATGCAGTAAAGTTTGAACCCAACTTTGAAAAAGTACGTATAAATATTCAGTGTATTTAAATGATAGCACAATAAGAAATTCTGCTTATGTTCCATCTGAATCTCTTTTCCTCTTTGTACTTCAGGATGTAATTGAGGCTCTTAAGAAAAAGGGACACAATCATCAACCAGCAACACGATTCTACAATGTAGTTAACGCTGTGGAAAAGGAGGACAGCTGTATCTCTGCATGGTCTGATGAAAGGAAAAAAGGCAAAGCAGCTGGTTACTGAGGCCAAAAGCCAGGGATGTTAGTTTAATAGCCTGGCTTTAAGGTTATAGATACTCCCGCAGCCACAAAATCACAAAATTGTAGCCAATAGTGTGTATACTACTTAAAGGTCATTAAACAAGATGCTGATTATTGTTCCATTCTCCCAGTAAACACTTTCCTAATTAGTTTATAGTTTCCGCTCATATTTTCAAGTCTTACTGAATACATGTTTATTTTGCTAATTTTAGCCCCACAACATTCCAAAAGGATCATAAAGTAAAGTACGCTTAGGGCCTGTCTATATTTTGATTTCTGGGTTTAAACAAACAAACAAACAAACAAAAACAATTTTAAAAACAAGTAACACGATGGTTACAGTCATAATGCTCAGGTTAACACATATGTAGTATATGTGAAACACATAATCACAGTTAATTAGGCTGAATCCAAAACACCAGGGCAGATATCACTGTTACAGCCATGTCACTATAAGCAAAGCTTACACACTGTAGACATATATTCATAACATTATCTTAAATGGCAACACCATCCAAACTGGTCACAAGGATGTGTGACATCATCTGTGAGACATCAAACTTCAGATTCAGTGACCTTATATTGTTTTTAGAGAACAAAACTTTTCAGTTTTAATATCTGATTTGTTGTGTGTGTACTAATTTAATCAGGTTTAATTAGGTTTGATACAATATTTTTTATAACATAACTTTTAGTATCCGAGATATAAATATGAAGTCATGTGATCTTACGTTGTAAGATGTGAAGACTTATGTGCTTTCTGTGCTGTGGTGTTTTTTTTTTCTCCTCCTCTTGTCCTCCTCTTTCCTCATGTATTGTGTATTTCCATTGTTTTTTCGTACCTCTCTAACCTGTCTTCCAAATGTTATGTTCGTGTATTCTGTGTATGGTCGGGTAGGGTGCTCATGATAGTCGTCTGGCAGCCTTTAAAACAATTTCCTTCGGGATGAATAAAGTATTATCAGTCAGTCAATCAATCAATCAATCAATCAATCAATCAATCAATCAATGATGCCACTTTTCTACAGTAACTGGCAATACATAAAATTTTAACTGAAAATGCACGTTGAAATTTCAAATTTTAATTAGCTTGACCACAGAACAGTTTTCCATTTTGCCTCAGTCCATTTGAAATGATCTGTGACACAGAGAAGATGCAAGTATTTCTGGATCATGTTTACATAAGGCTTATTCTTTGCATGACAGCGCTGTAATCTGGATTTTCACTTGTCATGGATAATTTAGCGTTGTGAAAACTACTTGAACAAACTTGTAAGAAAAGTTGTAAAGTCCTGCTTATTCGAGATCTGCTGAAATATGATGTTGATAAACAGTTATTTAGCTCAAATGTTTTTCTTCTTAGATTATCACACGTCCCTGATGCTATCCACACTTTAAGTAGAATTTGAGCAAACCAGTTGTCCTATTATCAGATACGTGTGTATATTTGCAAAAAATATGCATCATATATTTTAACTTATTGATTTATTTATACAACACATATAGATATAATATATTTTGAAAGAAAACAAAGATTTTAAAATACACTTGAATGCAGTTGACTCAGACATCTCAGTTTCAACAAATGCTTTCAAAGTTTCTTCATGATGGCAAATTTGTCCAACTCTGAAGCTAACAAAATACATGTAAGCTAAAGACAGTTCACATAGGTTTCAATTTAAACACAAAATATTGTTTAAGTTTTTATTTTCCCTAAAGTTTAGTTTTAAATTTCAGTTAGCTGCATTTTTCACACTTTAGTTTTTATTTCAGTTTTAGACCACTATAAATAATTCATTTTTGAGCAGTCTTGACAGGTACCCGAACATTCAGCTGCACTTGATATTAGTTCAACATCACTGATCAGAGACTAAAAGTCACAATCTTGATGCAAAGTGTTTATGGTTCGGGTGAGGAAGACCAGCACGTGGCTCATGAACATCGCACAGTGAACAGTAGGAAGCTGATAAAGCAGCGATAAGAGCCGTCGATGTTAATCTTTTTGCAGTGGGACAACGACGTGCACGCTATGCCTGGTGGGATCAAGCACACGGAGGAAAAAGCTGAGGTAAGAAAGGTCCACCCAGTGTCTTGCAGAGATGAGCACAAATCATCAGCGCTATGGGACCCCTCTCTGGCTTCTGCAGCTCTACCCTGAAAAATGACAGTGACAAACCAGCCATCATTGTGAGATTTGCTATCAGAAAACACAAAACAGCACTGTTAAAACAAGGAAAGAAACTGAAAGGATCCGATGTCTTCATGAATAAACATCTGATAAAAAGAAATGCCAGGAAAAGCACGCTACTTGAAGAAACAGGAAAAAATTCAAAATACATGGACCACCAACTGTAAAGTATTCATTAAACTCAATGGAACACCGGAACAAGCCAAAGTGTTGGTCATCAGAAATATGGAGGAGCTGGAAAAATACTGAGGTTCAACTTACACTGGCGGTATGAATACACATGTGACGTGACACACAACACAACAAATGGCACAGTCTAAAAGAACTTCATCTGCATCCGGCAACAATATCAATATAACTCATTAGAATTCTGTTTATGATAATCTGGAACTGAGAACATTTCGATACACAGACCATAATGTTCTAGACTTAGAAAAGGACATAGACCCGGAAAATAATGTCTTCTATAACATCAGCAATAACTGCTGCTACTTCACTGATGAACAGTTTAAACACACCCAACAACATGGAAACACGGAAAACAAATGATCAATAATCCATTTTAATAGCAGAAGTCTGTACGTCAACTTCAACAATATAAAGGAATATCTAAATGAGTTGACAAAACCATTTGGAATTATTGCCATTTCTGAAACATGGATCAATGCTGAGAAAGGACTGGACTTTGGACTGGAGGGAAGTGATGTGAATTTAGTAAATAGAAGGAAGAAAAGTGGAGGGGGAGTAGCTGTGTATGTGGATAAAAACCTAAATTACAAGGTGGTGGAAAGTATGACAACTGCGATTGATAATTTATTAGAATGTATAACAATTGAAATTTATAAGGAAAAAGAGAACATGTAATAATTAGCTGTATATATAGAACACCTGGCTCTAGTGTTCAAGTATTTAATGACTTCATAGAAGAAATATTCTCTAAAACAAATCAAAAAGTTATGTTTATCTGTGGTGATTTTAATATCGACCTGTTGAATCCGAAAAAGCATAAAATGACTGACGAATTTCTAAACTCTATGTACAGTTTGAGTTTACATCCTAAAATAACCAGGCCTAGCAGAATTACACCACATTGTGCCACCTTACTCGACAATAGTTTCACTAACAATATGGAAAACAACATTGTGAGCGGATTATTAATTAATGACATCAGTGATCACCTACCAGTTTTTGCAGTTTATGACACTAATTATAAGAAAAATCAGCATGAAGAACAACTAAGATATAGACGTGTAAGGACAGAAGAAACTATGAATGCACTCAAGAATGATCTATTAAATCAGGACTGGGACAATGTGTACAAAGAAACTGATATTGATATTGCATATGGCATATTTTTAAGAATATTCATGGAATTGTACAATAAAAACTGTCCAACAATAAAATACAACAGAAAGCACAAATATTCAGATAGAGCATGGATCACTAAGGGTTTACAAAATGCATGTAAAAAGAAAAATACACTCTATAGGGAATTCCTAAAACAAAGAACAAAAGATGCTGAAAATAAATATAAAAAATACAAAAATAAGTTGACCAATATTATACGTGTATGTAGAAAGGAGTATTATAGTAAAACATTGATCAACAATAAACATAATATGAAGGGAATATGGGATGTTTTAAACAGTATCATTAAAAATAATTCTGGACAACAAAGTTATCCTCAATATTTTATTGACAATGGCAATATTATGGGAAACACTGCTGACGTGGTCAACAGCTTTAATCATTATTTTGTAAATATTGGACCAAATCTGGCAGAACAAATTCCTGAGTCAATGCCATCAGTAGACTGTAGTGAATGCCTGATTGATAGGAACCCTAACTCAATGTTCCTCACAGCAGTGGAGGAAAAAGAAATAATTGACACTGTACGCATGTGTAAATATAAAACATCTACTGATTGTAATGATATTTACATGAAAATTGTCAAGAAGGTCATAGAAGGAATTGTAGGACCTCTAACATATATTTGCAACTTATCATTTCAGACTGGAAAAGTTCCAAACAAAATGAAAATAGCTAAAGTTGTGCCGCTGTATAAAACTAGGGACAGACACCACTTCACAAATTACAGGCCTGTTTCTTTACTTCCACAATTATCCAAAATCCTAGAAAACCTGTTTAATAAATGATTAGACAAATCTTAGATAAATATAAATTACTTTCTGACAGTCAATATGGATTCAGATCAAAAAGATCAACATCTCTGGCATTAATCGAATCAATTGAGGAGATTACAAATGCTATAGATCAGAAACAGTATGCAGCTGGACTATTTCTGCATCTCAAGAAAGCATTCGACACAATCAATCATGACATATTAATTAATAAACTGGAACGGTATGGGATAAGGGGGGTTGTACTGCACTGGGTCAAAAATTATTTAAGTGACAGGAAACAATTTGTGAAGCTGGGTGTCCATTCCTCATCATGCTTGGACATTGCTTGTGCTGTTCCACAAGACTCTGTACTGGGTCAAAAATGATTTATTATTTATATAAATGATATTCGTAAGGCATCTGATATATTAAAATTAGTATTATTTGCAGACGCCACAAATATTTTTTGTTCTGGGGGGAATCTAAAGGAGCTGCTGGATAGAATTACTTCAGAAATGTGCAAAATTAAAAAATGGTTTAACAGAACAAACTATCTCTAAATCTAAGTAAAACTAAAATAGTCTTATTTGGGAATTCCCTTAGAAATGCACAAGTGCAGATTCATATAGATGGTGTGGAAATTGAAAGAGTACTTGAACATAAGTTTCTTGGTGTGATTTTAGATGATAAATTAAACTGGAAGTCTCATATAAATCATATACATAACAAAATTTCAAGAAGCGTTTCATTTTTGAGTGAAGTAAAACACATTCAAACTGTTTTCTAAAAGAGAACGGGGATACAATTTGAGAGGGGAATTAAATTTAAAACATCCTTGTATCCGTACAACATTAACAAGTTTTTGCATTTCTGTGTGTGGAGTGAAGCTGTGGAACAGACTAAGTAAAGATATGAAGCAATGTCCGAGCATGGCTCAGTTTAAAAAGCGGTTTAAGGATATGGTTTTTGCAGGGGGAGGTAGAGATTTGATAGGGTGTCCTTGTCCAATATTTTCATGTGTGTGCGGGTGCACGGGTATGTTGGTATGGGTATATATATATATATATCTGTACGTTGTGTATCCTTTGAGGTGTTACTGGGGTTATTGAAAATGTGTATATGTGTGTATGTGTATATATGTATGTATGGATAGAGAGAGAGAGAAAATATATATATATATAAAAATAAAAAAATACAAACACACGTAACATATAATATAATTGCAAGGAGGTATTTCTGTAGTCTATTGATTACTAGATACTGGAAAAGGGGTGGGATTAAAGAAGCTTATGCTTCTTCCTGCTCCTTTTTGAACATGAAAGTTATTTGTAGTTGTGGTTGCTCGTTTTCCTTTTGTTTTGCTTTGTTTGTTTGTCTCTTTTTAATTCTATGTTGTTGTACTTTTTCAACATGTTCAAAATAAAGATTCAATCAATCAATCAATCAATCAATCAATCAATCAATCAAACGTCGTAGCAGCTACCTCTGCTTACCACAAACACACTTCTCCGCTACGTTGTGCCTGTCAGTACCCACACAGACACAGCGGATATATGTGCGCAATACCTCTGGGAAATCAACAGGCGGTTAACTGTCAGAGGAAGTGAATTACCGACGTTTACGCAGAGAAGAAAGCAGCGATGCCTGAATCAACCGAGCACGTGGAGGGGGCAAATACGTCTCCCATTTGCCCCCTCAACGAGGACATTGAGGACGAGGACGTTGGGGGGGCAAATACGACTCCTATGTGTCCCCCCAACGAGGACGTTAAGGACGAGGATGTTGAGAGCGGAAAAACGACTTCTATTTGCCCGCCCAAAGTTCTCCGCGTATTAGTAGCAATTGCAGTTCTAATTGCAGGTCTAATTGTAGGTGCTCTAGTAGTTGGTCTACTAGCTGGTTTTAATGGGTATTGGAAGGGTAAAAGTGAGTGTGTCAAGGACCCCAGTGCTAATTGCCCTTTCTCAAAAGCTGCTGTGGCCGCAGACTCCGAGAAATGTTCACAGATTGGACGGTGAGTAACATTTTAAACTTCTGACACATTTTTGTTTTTCACATTACACATAATATTACGCACTGTTCCAAATGCAAACTTTAGCGCTAAAACATCTTTGAGAACTGCGTAACCCGCGTCTCATCTTGGAAGTGTGCGGTTATGTTCCTCCCCCCCCTCATCTATTTACAAAATGACTACTCCTAACTAAATTTCTACTTCTTTACGAAACCAATATGCCATTATATAAAAGGCAAAATTCCACGTGATTCTGTATAATACAGATCAATGAAAAATCTTCTTTCCGTACTAAATGATTTATTGGTCAAAAACGGAGGAAAAGCTTTAACGTAGAAACTATGATTCTTACAGATGTGTGTGTATTGTCAACAGAAAGTACGGTATAGAGATTAAAAATATCATGCCACATTTGACCTCTGACCTCTTCTTCGAGGTCAATAGATTGATCTGAAGGTTATAATGCTAATAATGCTATTTAGAACTATTTAAAACTATGTTTCTTTAGTAATGGGAATTCAAACTCTTTTAAGAGAGCTGGTTCTTATGGCTCAGCTCACTGAAAAGAGTCCTCTTTGGCTCCCAAAGGGTCGTCAAATTTTCTTTTTCTGAAAATAACTTATTAACAAAAATAAAGTAAAATCATGTGTAAAAGAAATTAGTATATCAAATGGTTTATGGGTTCATGGCTTATTTTTTTCAACAAGTAACAAAAATACATTTTAAAGTACAAAAACAAATACCCATCTCTGATTGCATGTATAATATTTATAAAATTTAAACTATTTACAGTCAAACGATGGACAGTTACACAACAAAATATACCTTAAAATATGCTAAGCAAAAATTTTAAAAAAGCATCAAGGTAACAGTTTGACTGTTTAATTTTTCAACCTTTCCAGCCGGTTTTCTTTGTATCCGCTGTTGTTTACTCGTGTGTGTGTGTGTGTGTGTGGGGGGGGGTGTAATCAGATCCCATCATTAACTTCAAAGATCCGGATCTAAGACCTGTTTTGTTCCCAACTGAAAAATCACTATTGTTACTGACATCGTCTGTACTGACAACATAGAGGCATATAGGGAATAATATCAGTACAGTATCAGGGTAAAGCGTGTAATAGACATGCTGGTCCAACATGTGGATATCACACTTTGCCTCTCCTAATTTAAACGCATACTTATGTTGCAGTAAGCTGCAGTACCAACACTGATATTTTATTTCAAGCCAACATGAAAACAAATGTTTAAAATTTTTTTGCTGCAGATTGTGAAGAACAATGCATACCATTCAGTCAGTTAAACACTGGAATCAAAAGTGTATCTTATTCGAATGATTACTGGCATATGGGGTGGCTGTAGCTTAGGTAGTAGAGCGGGTCACCTCTTAACCGGTTGTTGGTTCGATCCCAGTCTGCTCCAGTCTGCATGCCAAATATCCTTGGGCAAGATACTAACCCCAGGTTGCTCTCCGATGCGTTCATCGGAGTGTGAATGTGTTTGGATGTTAGTTAGGTAGCACTGAAAACCTGGGTGAATGAACAAGTTGTATAAAGTCCTTTGCTAGTAGAAAAGCCATTTACCATATTACGAAAACATTTACATGTAAATGCATATCAGCTAACTAGCATAACCCTTGGTATCAACTTGTTTAAGTCACAATTCTAGTATCAAGTCTGCCCAGTCCCCTAAAGAATATCAGCTTACATTCACCATTTTTCTGATTCTGTCATTTCTTTTTTTAATTACTCAGCTTTTTCTCATGTAGGGTTCAATTCAGTTAATTTAAACCTTGTAGTCTTCAGTCTTATTTAAGCTCTTTTTGCTACTGCTTTTAATATTTTTCTCAGTTTATTTGTTTGAAACAGTATATAATAATTTACTTCCACTTTTTTTTATTTGCAAACACAATGCTACTGTCTTTTCTGCATTTTTTTTTTGTATACAAATTTTAACTTTCTCACTAATGTATAAGTCTTTGGATCAAAATAAAGTTGGTCCTCCTTATTCACCTAAGTCAGTGCAGGTTCAGTGCAATTACCAAAACCTAACACAGGATTAAATCCTTTCACTTTTAAACTGTTGTTTAAATTGTTTTTCTACTGAAACTGAGCACTCAAAGTGCTTAGTTCCATCAGAGAGCTCTGTGGTCAGCTTCATCTGTTCAGCATCAAACCCTATGCAAACAATCTTGGTGTGATATTTGACATATTTAACTTAGTGGTTAAATACTGAAATGAGGACTTTTCTTTCTGTGAAAGATGGTTAAATTGGGATTCATGCTCTCATTTCCTCCCACTTGGATGATTGCAACTGACCTTACAGCGGTCTCAGTTAGTCCTCTCTGCCCTGTCTCAAGCTTGTCCACAATCCTGATGCTAGGCTCCTCACAGATACCCAAAAAGTGGATTTATACATTTTAAGACCCTCCTGTTTGTCTGGAAATGATCACGTTAATTAAAAAAAAAACTTTTTGTTTATTGAGCGTTTTTTTTTTCCATTTTTATTGACAATAACATTTGAACATAAGACAATAAAAGGAGGACCAACCAAACAAAAATAAAGAAGGGGGATTAGGCCATAGGTATAAGTTTGATATAAAAAGGTTACAAGTTGAAAATTATGTACAACTTGGATACATATTATTACCAGAGGTAATATAAAGGAATACCATAAGACTATAGAGTAATTTCTCAGTAAGAAAACATTTCCATTTCTTCCAGTATTGCTCACATTTTTCTGAGGACAGTCTCAAGGAGAAGGTTAGTCGCTCAAGTGTTAGTCGCTCCATAACGTGAATTACCATGAAATACCTGTAGCAGGTATCTGTCTTGTTTCTTCAGTCCAATTGGAATGTTGCCTAAGTAAAAGACACTGACACTCCCCTCAAGATGTAACCCAGTTATCTGCTTGGTTCTTTAGACCACTTCTGTCCAGTAGGGGGCGATTTTAGGACATTGTCCAAAAATATGGAAGTGGCCTACTGAAGTATATCCCAGTGATTCCTGAGATTAGGGACAAAACAGGTTTTAATTTTCTAAAATATATTTTTTGATTTTTCAAAAACATATTTATATATAATTGTTACGCAAAGTTTTGGCTGTCTCATCATGTTTTGGTACAATCTCCCAGGTGTAACATTTTTTAATAATTTATGTTTTTGCTGGAGAAGTGCAAGGTTTTTGTCAACACCGTCAGACACAAAGAAATGCAAAAATATATATTTTAAATTAAGTTGTTTCAGCCATTTTGACTATTAGCAGCTTCTCCATTCTATTGTTTATGCACATATGTTTTCAAAGTAATTATACCACATTTAAAAGTAAGATTGTTTTGGCTTTTTATTATTAGAGTTACAGTCATACATATTTTCAGAAGCTGGTATTTAATGTCTATAAGAAACAATCATATTAAGCAGAATGCAAATTACACATTTATTGAGAAAATTACGTATTTTTATTGGAAGATCATGAGGGAGGAAAATATATGGTTCTCCAAAAGAGAAAAATAAACAAAAACTCCATATTATGGAGTTGACAAGGTGCTGACGGTGGTGACACAAATCTGACGGTGGTGACACACTAGTAGAAAACAAGATATTATTTCTTTCAAAATGACCATTAAACCTTAACAACCTTTGTAATATCAGAAGACACATCATAACAATTTTGTTTTTGCACATGTCAAGTTCTATATCTTAATAGTTCACCAGCAAGTAGTTGCCTACTACTCCTTGATTCCTAAAGTACTCTATGGTTGTGTGTTTAGACCCTGCTGTACTTTCTCTCCTTTTGTCTCTCTGTGCTTGTTTCCAAAACCTTCTCTTCTGCCTTTTTTCTCTTTCTTTCAGATCACTGATGTTGTTTATTTTTCTCTTTTTCACTCTATTTCTCCATCTTTCCCTTTCCTTTGAGAAACTCTTTCTTCAACTCGGGCTGGCTGTTAATTTTCTCTCTCCTTCTTTTTTGATACTACCTGTTCCTTCTCTTTCGTTCCTCTACTGACAGGTTCCCCCTTTGCTATTCTAGCCTGAAATGTATTTTGTAATTACTATAGTTTTTCTGAACCTGATGCTTTTTTACAGATTAAGGATGAATATTCACAACACAATTATGCATTAAGCAATAGAGATGCTATCCAGTCTTTAAGTCTGATGTCGTTAGCTGTTTCCAGGTCCAAACTCCGCTGCAGATCCCAAAGTCAAAGGAACTCTGCGGCATCACTGAGAGTTACAAACTGTCAAAATTCTTTCATCTCTAATAAAATGATCAGTGTGGCTGCTCTACCAGGTGTAACATCCAGGCATCTATGAAAACAGAATATATGAAATTTAACAGAGTTAGAAGTTAGATTGCTTGTTTCCTTTTTTTTTTTTTTTTTTTTTTTTTGTGCCTGTCCCGTTTGGATCTTTTGCCATTAGAATTATTGTCTAAAGGCGAAGAAAGATGCCCAACGGATTTACTTTACCAAATGGACCATCCCAGCCTTGCCGTAATGGTCTATTTGATTCACCTTTAATTGTTTATTTTATTTTCACTTGTTGTATGCGGGACAGACTTTACTGGGGGAAAGAAAGGGGAGAAGGAAGGAGGGAAAGAAAAACAGCTGGGAAGAGGGACTGGGAAAAAGGGCAAAAAACAAAAACCAACAGAATAAGCAGACAAAAAATACATATTGACCACCTGGATCACCTGTTTAGAGAGAAAAAAGAAAACAAGCAGAAGAAAACAAGAGTAACAGAATAAACAACATCACAATGATATATGGGAATATGGCAGTAAATACTAAATGTTAAACATTATTGTGCAGCACGTAAGATCGACAGCGCACAGTGTGCTTTGAGGTAGGAGCCAAAAAGGGTGTAGTTTGTGTGTGTGATCACCCGTGTGTACACCTGTGAGCATGGACGCGCTTGATTTTTTAAAAGGTTCCTTCATGTAATGATCCGCTAGAGGGTGTGGGGGGCCACTGCCCCGTCCTCCAGGGCATGAAGCAGGTGTGGAGGAGATCAAGGCTCCAGACATCCAGAGGCCCCCAGAACACAAGAGACCAAGGAAGACCAACAGAGGGGCAGCCGCGCCACTATCCCAGAAAGAGCTGAGGAGAGTCCCAGATGAGGGGTCACTCAGCAGCCGCGGAGCAGAAGCCAGGGGGGGTTGCAGTGACGTGCCCGTGAGCTCCGCCGGCAGCCAGCCGTGCCTGAGTGACCGAGCCCCGGGCCGAGAGGCAGAGGGCACCCCACCTCCGAAGTGGCCCGAGCGAGCCCCAGGCTCCAGGCCCCGATAAGCAGCCGCCAAGGAGTGAGCCGGTGTGTACCTGGGCGCCCACCCCCGGACACAAAGAACCACCAACGCACCGATGTCTGAGGGCGTCTGCCACTGGCAGGGGAAGTAGTGGGGGGAGATAGGCCTCCAAACCTTGGAGGACCTGAGATGTCCCCAGAGAGGTGGCGTCTGATACCCAACCTGACATATAGACACAGACATACAGGCACACACAGATACAGACATCCATTCCCACCCTCATGCTCTCAAATGCAATTACTCCACACTCAACCAACGTGGAGACAGACATAAAGAGACGCTGTACACACAATCACACTCCCCAAGCGTACTCTAAGAACTGGGTCTAGGTACCCTTGCCCCTAGAGGGGGAAACTGCACCCAGACACAGGTGGTGTTACCCTTTTCCCTGCGGTGGAGAGAAGCAGACCGCCCCGACTCCGCAGCAGCAGGGAGGCCCCACATTCCAGACCCCAGTCAGACGGCCAACTCCTCCTCCTAGCCCCCCCGCTCCAGCAGGCCGCAGAGAACGGGGGTGTGAGAAGACTCCAAACCTCCCTCCACCCGCTCATATGTAGTGTTGATGTATGTGTATTCTAAGGTGCATTTAAAACCCGGGAGGGCATGGAGCTACCTGCCAGAGGAGCAGGTAAGCGCATAGCCCCTCCTGATAGCCCTCAATGTCTACGTGTATTTAAAATTGAGAGGTGGGCAACGACGCCAGGGGTGAGGTGTGCACCCTGATGGTAATTTGGATTCCGTGTAGCGTGCCCACCCCCAACATCCTATATGTATGTGTAATGAGAGTGTGAGTAATGTGAATGTCTAAGTTGTGGGATAAAATTGAGGCACAGGCAGCCAGAAGGGGACAGAGGGGGGGGGATGCCTCCTCTGCACCCTGGTGACACACCCCTACCCCAAGGCCCTGCATGTGTGGGTGATTGTGGTGGAGCGGGAAGAGGGAGGCAGCTGGAGATGGGGAGGGAAGGAAGGGAGGGGCAAGTGACCCCTCCCTGGGGCCAGCTCCCCCGCTGACCCCAGTAGGCACCCCAGTAGTAGATTGCTTGTTTCCACCTGAACATGATATACCAGCTCTGCTACCACTTTCAACATAAATGAAGACAGAAAACTAAACAGCAGTGACTATTGTCAGGTTACTGAAGTTGGGCTAGCTGGTATATAGTGATGTGCTACATGATCGCTAGCGACACAGCTATGTTAGCATAATATAAACACAGTGAAGCTGGAGGATGAATGCTAACTTTTTCCCACTTGATAAAAGTTAACGTGAAGGTTCCCGATGGTTAGGCTGACAGTGATCACTGACTGTTTTTAGGGGCTTGTTTAGATGTAATAGAACAAGATAAAAAGCAATAAAACATTTTAACAGCACAACAGGCTTAATAAACACAGAGTAGTTTAGGCCCGGAAGCAGGATTCATACATCATCACTTAAAGACCAGCTCTTGGGGCACAGCTAGCTCAGTAGATGCCACATGATCGGAAGGTTGAGCATTCAAATCCAACGAACAGCGGCTATCCTGGATTTGTAGCTGCCCACTGCATCACTGAGTGAATGGGTTAAATGCAGAGGACTAAGCATTTTCCTACAGGATTAATAATGTATACATAAACAATGAGATTCAAGATAAGGCAAATTTGATAATATTTGACACATCTGTAAAGCAGAAATATCAGTAAAATACACAGGAAGTAATATATCTGAAATATTAGTAAAAAATAACTTAATATAAATGGTGAATAGCACACTTTTGTGGCATTTGTCAACACCGTCAGACAAAAATCCTGATGGTGTTGACATTTGATGGTGTTACAAAATACCCTACTTTCTCTCATAACACGTTTTTCTGACAGAAGACATCTTGTTTTTCATCAGTTGCTTATGGCTTCTACAATCTACCTAAATTAAGCTCTTTTTACAAAAAAAATAATTAAATCTTGGATTACATCGACTTTGGTGTTGACGCACTATGGTTGTGACACAGAGTTTTATCAGAAAGGTATGCAATAAATGAAATAAATTTTTTTTTTATCACAGCAGTGACCTCATGGCATGTGTATCAAACAGGAAGTGGTAAAGGGATCCTCAGAGTGTAAGCACCCCACAATAATTCCTGTTTTTTTTGTACTTTTAAAAAAATCTGATGGTGTTGACAAAAACTCTGGATGCGATTTTAATCTCTTAAAAAATATGTAAAAATAAAATTTCAATTGCATATTTTGATATTATATAAGGTATTGACTTAAATACTTAGTGACGAGAGCCATGATGTTTAATTTTACATTACTTTTAATTTTATCTTAATACACAATATCTGTATTAAAATGATGTCTTAATTGGAGATATCTAAAGAAGTCACCCCTCTCCAGGTTGTAACTGTCTGACATTTGTTGAAAGGTATCGAAACCTTATTGAGATGATATTTTCCAGTATGCGGTAATACCAAAGTTGCACCAATATTTAAACCTACTATCAGTTTTTGCGGGGGTGAATTCTGTGTCATATGCTGGCCAGCGTAGTATTCTTGCATCACTTTCAAACATTTTGTCTCTAAGTTCCTGGAGCTAGATGCTCAGTGGTACTTTTATGCAGTTGGATACTTTGTTTAAAAGTGAATGCAATAATGGTTTATCCCCGTGAATAGCTGGGAGAGGGACATGAACTTTATCCTGATCTATTTTTTTCCACCTGGCATCACATGTCGGATCACACCATGCTATCAGGACTCTAAGCTGTGCAGCCTTATAATAATTTTCAAGACATTGGAGCATTGGAGAGCCATGCCACCTTCATTTCTAGCTAATTGCAGTGTCTTAGTGATTAGGTTAATTTAATTGTGGGACGTGATTGAGATAAAAATTCAATGAACTTGCATCCCTAGCACATGCAACAACAAAGACAACACATCGTCGTGTTATTCAGTCATGGCAATTTAATTGTGGGACATTATAATTTTAATAAAGATTAAAATTAAAGTAATTGTGCACACATGATATCAATAACACTAAAGTGATAACAATAAACTGTTTCAGGGACATTCTTCAGAAAGGCGGCTCTGCAGTAGATGCTGCCATTGCTGCGCTGCTGTGCACCTCCATCATCAACCCACAGTGCGCAGGGATCGGAGGCGGGGTCATATTCACTGTGATGGACAGATCTGGTAACAAGACACCCTCCCTCCTCTTAGCTCAGCCCCCTGGGGAATAACATAATAATATGTCATATTTTCAAAGGTAAAGTGAAAATCATCAACTCCAGAGAGACTGTCCCCAGCAACGTGAACTCTAACCTGCTTAAGTCGTGTCCTAAAACCACAGAGTGGAGCATGAAGTGGCCGCAAGGTAGGCTGTTTTTCTGCCATAATGCTAATATTTATAAGGGTTTAGTCTAATCTGCTCTTGGACTCACCTTTATGACAGCTAATTTATTTGGTACAGGTCACTGCTAATGCACACTGTGAGTCATTCCTCTTTCCTCAAGAAAGCAAAACAGAGATATAAAAAAGAAAAGGAAAAAAGAGATAAAGCAAACCACTACGGAGGGTTTGGCTGTCGGCAGTTATTAAAGACAATGAGTCGGTTTCATATATGACATCTGTCAGAGTAATCTAGCATAAACACCATGAAACACATGCTAATTAGTTTCAGAGACAGCCAGAGAGATTGAAGTAGTCAGGTGTTTCTCCCAACTGGTCTTAACAGGTCTTTTTCCAAACGGGTCTTAACAGGTCTTCCTCCAAATCATGCACAAGATGTAAACACAAAAATGTTAAAGGTGTAGTCAGTTATCTGTAGAGGTATTTTTTTTAATTCAGCACTTTAGTCTGCAAGACAAACTCAGGATATTATTTAATTATTTTAAGCAGACTGGACAATCAGCGCTTCCAACTCCAGGCAGTCAACAGCAAACCAGCTAAACAACAACAGCTGGTTATAAGCTAACATTAAAGCTTTCATAAATAGGAAACTCAAGTCTGCTTGAGTTTCCTATTTATGCTTGCCAGAATGCTGTCCCATCTTAAATTTCCTCACAAGTCCATCTTTATCAGTCATTGTTTCTACATCTTTGGCTAATCTCCACTCATTCTGTGACAGATTATCTGTCTGTGGAGGTAAAGCTGGAAATCTTGTGAGATGTTGAAGTAGGGCCAGACACACAGGCTGCTGTGGATGCACATCTCTTATGTTGCTGTCAGCAGAGTACAAATGACCTTCCTGTATTACTTCCTGATCGTCTATAGTGTGTTGACTTTGAAGCAAAGCTGTGGATCCATATATAGAATGAGCATAGTCTCTGTTAAGAAGCGTCTTTATACAGCATTTGAGTATGGGATGGACAACAATAAGAACTGGGAGTATTTATTATAGCAGTTCACTTGTGGCAGATATAAAAAATAATAATAAAGAAAACAGAAGTTGGAATATGTGTGAGAAAGATAGATCAAGAAAAGAAAGGGGGCTCCAGACACAATTTATTTATGGGGCCAAGAGTTCTGTGCTACACTCCTGCACACAGGCAGAAAAGTAAGTATAAGATATGTTAAATGGTTCTTTAAGCCAGAAATAGTGTAAATATGTAAATATAGTGAAATAAACTAAAAGTAAGTGTAGGATGCAAAATGTTATTTATATGTATGTTAGTTAGTTTATATGTTAGTTATTTACAAAGCACCAAATTATAAGAAATGTTATCTCAGATCATTAAAGGTCAGGACCTTACAGTTTACTCAAAACACGAGCAAATGTATGTGTGACTTTCCAGCACTGACTATCCATTATCTGTCTAACCAGATAGCAGATGGATTGGGGTTCCTGGGGAAATTCGAGGTTATGAAGCGGCACACCGGCTTTATGGGAAGTTGCCGTGGGCCGACCTCTTTCAGCCGACCATCAAATTAGCCCGAGAAGGATTCCCCATTCCTTACTACCAAGGCCAACACATCCCACGCATTGGCAACACGTCACTACGGTATGAAATACACCCACAATGTGATTTCATAAATACGAAGAGCAAACAATGAATTTTTCACTGTCTTTGTCTTTTAGGGAGTTATATTTAGATAAAAATGGGAACCTGCTTAAGACCGGTGATACTGTGAAATTTGAGAAACTGGCTGACACTTTGGAGACGATCGCAAACGAGGGACCAGATGTGTTTTACAACGGAACAATAGCAAAGAATTTAATCCGTGACATACAGGATGCAGGTATTATCAGACAGGTTTGATCCCGCTCTCTTTTCTGACCATTTTCTATGTTTGCCAAGCACAATGATCTAATTACAAATTAGAAAATTAATTGGTTCTATAAAAATCTATCATGATCCTTCACAGGCTACACTGTGATCTGTCTGGATCCTTTCAAACTCTTGATTATGAGATGTGTTGTGTTCATTTTTGCTCAGCAGAATCATTTGATTCACTGTTTTTGCTCAGGAGGAAAACTCACACTGGAGGACTTGGCATCGTATGGCGCTAAAGTGACTGATGCGTGGAATATTTCTTTGGGAGAGTACCGGATGTACTTCCCTCCACCCCCTTCAGGAGGAGCCATCCTCAGCCTCATCCTCAACATCATGAAAGGTTTTGTTGCTTCTAGCATGTAGAGTTTGATTCATATAAGAAAATGATCCTTATCAATCTTTACAAATGTGATACACTAAGAAATGATGTTTTAAATAAAAGAAATAACAATTATTTATATTTTCAGGATACAGAATGAATTCAGAACCTAAGACGACTGATGAAAAGATTTTGTTTTATCACCGTTATATTGAAGCTTTAAAATTTGCCAATGGATTAAAGAATCATACCCGAGATCCAAACTTCAGCTCAGACAAAGTAAGTATCTCAAAATCTTACAGATTTGCACCTGCTTTGTTGCATATAGTATGATTCTATTTAAGTGACTAAACGGGTAAACGGAGCAATACCACATCAGCCTCTGCTCTGCCTGAACCCACTGCTTCACCACCGCCTGCAGCTCATCCACAAACCACATCCCACCACAGTCGGTTTATGCACATTGATAATGAGTTGTGGTCTGTTTTTTTTTGTTTTGTTTTGTTTTTTTGTTTGTTTCTTTTTTTGTTTGTTTGTAATATCTCTGAGCATTGCACAGTCGGACTTTGGGTTAATTTGCTGCGGTGAGATTGTGACTTTTGTGTTAATGATCAGTTTATCAAGGGCAATTGCATATCACTACGTGGCTGCTACTTACCCTTTAGGTTCTTATAGAAGCACTGAGGATGTACTTATTATTTTACTGCATAGAGTACTCTAAAAAATTCTTTGTGTCTCAGCTTTTCCCAGTAACTCTGCATTTTCATTTCAGCACAATTCTGAGCAGTGATGTAACTTATAAAACGTATAAGTATAAATAAAAGTTTTAAAAGCAGATAAACCTGAATTAGTATTATTTTAGTATGTATTTAGTATGTATTGTTATTAATATTATGATTATTTTTAGTATTTATCAATTTTGTGTAATGTGGTGTTTTCCGATGCTCTGTATTTCACACAGACGGCAAAGAATTTGACAGAGGATAGCTTTGCCAACCGCATACGGAGTTTGATCAGCAGCGATAAGACTCATGATCCCCAGTATTACGGCAAAAACTCTTATCTGGACAGCATCGGTACCACACATTTATCTGTGCTGGCTGAAGATGGATCTGCTGTGTCTGTCACCAGCAGCATCAACGATGAGTCAGTACCTGCATCATTCTGTTTCACTGTTAGAAACCAGCTGACTTTTCCACAACACAGTGTCACAGGGTTTAGACCTAGTTCATTTAATGTTTATTCTTTACAGATTTGGGTCCAATGTCCTCTCTTCAAGCACTGGAATCATCCTTAACAACCACCTAAATGACTTCTGTGGTCGAGCTGATAACATCTTTCATGGTAAGGGATCAGCAGGATTCCTTCTAAATTTAATATTTATTAACAAATATTCTGGACCTCATTTCTGATTTGTATAGTGCTAATTTGCAATTTTAATTAATCGTCTAAACTAATGTGTTAAGCATGGTTAATATAACATATACTTGGTAAATATGCATGTTTGTACGTATTAGCATGTCACAATATAAGAAATTTGAAAGAAAATATAACAACACCTGCACACCATGAATTATTAATCTAATAGTACCAAAAAAAACACCATTGTGGAAATTAGAGGAGAAAATGTCATTTCATAGTTCATTGTGGCGCATCATGTTTTGTTTATCATGAAAATGGTCAAAAAAACTGCCAAATTGAAGCACATCAGGTAAATTTGAATTAAAATGGCATTTTCAATTTAATGCCATAGCCTGCTGAATGTTTAAGAACAGGCACAGTTAAGCTCTGAGTGAACTTCCATAAACACAAATTACATAAGCTCTCTAAATCTATCCTGTCTTCCTCACCTCACTCTTCAGCTGGTCACAGCAGATGACTGCCCCTCTCTGAGCCTGGTGCTTGCTGTTAAAAGTGAGATTTTCCTTCCCACTGTCACCAAGTACTTGCTCATAAGGGGCTCATCTTAGTGTTGGGCTTTGTCTCCACTGAAGTGGGTTAACCTTAGAGATGGACCGATCTGATATTGCGTATTATTGACCTAAATTACTGGATCGGATATCGGAGAGAAATAAAAAATATAATCCGATCCATTAAATATCAAAAAAGCACCTCACAAAACTTGCGACGTAGCGTAACCCAGCTCATGACCTTATAGAACATCAGAGCAGTATGCGTCACGTGATAGAGCGGCTGTAGCGTGCGACACCTGTCGGCATTTGAAGCCTCGCTACGTGCTTTCAAACCAGCATTTCATCTCACAGAAAGCTATCCCAGAGAAGTAAAGCAAGTGTATAAGTTCACATCTGAATGTTTGTAAAGCATTCCCACGTTAAGCTTAACAACTGATATATGGAGCGACTGCCTCTCATTCTCTCCCTCTCCTTTTGATACTTCAATCATGAAACTGATCAATGATCAGCTCATTGGCTTTTCTGCTGCAGGCCGTCTCTCTTGTTTGTCTATCGCCCACTTTACGCCAGAAAGAGGAAATAATAATCAGCAGCAGCTGGTTTAAACTTGAGAAGCTGTTGTTAGAATGTATTTAATATTACTTTCTACACCAGGATCCTTTCCTACGTAGCTGACAGCTGGTAACTGTGCAGGGGCGGGTCTAGCAAAGTTTTGCCAGAGGGCCAGGTAGGGCATTAACAGGGAAAGGGGGGCACAAAGAAATATTTTCTTTCTTATTCTCATGTCTAGTTTAAAGAAAAATTATCTGAATCTTACAACCAAATTTTTCATCTGATGCAAAATGTATAGAAATCCATTATTGTGTATAGTAAATATTAAGTCTAATATATACCCTAGTAATAGTAGTGCCTACAGTACTTTTTCCTTTGGAAAGGTACCATCTGTGCAGTCTGCAATTCTGTTGAAGAAAGATGTTGAATCTATTTAATTATTGTAGAAATATAATTGATTCCTGTGCATTAAATTAAAGTCGATTAAGCATCATCAGGTGGAGGGTGCGGGGTGGTTCCCTATTTTTTTTTTTTTTTTTTTTTTTTTTTTTTTGCTGAGAATTGGCAACCCTATTAGTTAGCAGAAATATTAAAGAACCTAAGTACTTTTTAAAATATCAGAATAGGGAGGATGGTGTAGGTTCATGTTTATTAGATTGATCAGTATTGCTGAACTATGGAATATTTTGGGTGCAGTGCATTTTTTTTGCATACATGTATATGGGCTCAAAATGTGGTCATAAATATTTTGTACTTGTAAATCAGGATTTGTATGTGTAAAAAGATTTGTGTGTGCGTAAAAAAGATTTGTGTGTGCGTAAAAAAGATTTGTGTGTGCGTAAAAAAGATTTGTATGTGTAAAAAAGATTTGTGTGTGGACTTTGCCAAAAAACCCCTGCAAGTTACACGTACGAATTTTGACCCTATTTTTCTTCCTTTCATCTGATTGGTCAATGTCATGTCAATCACAAATGTAATAATCCAATCAGAGAACAGATGGGTTTGGCTGTCGGAGGGGCGCTTTTTTTTAACTGCAGGTCTTTGAAGGGAATAAATGCCCTTTTACATGCCAACCCAGCGTTTTCCTTCATCACCACGAAGGAAAACAGTCTGTGGTCGTCTGAGTTTGGTGATTTTTGTGTCACAGGTCTACGTGCTTAATACAGGCACTTCCACAGCCTTTTCAACAGCGCTACGGACCGCGGGGGGCGGGCAGTGTTTTGGAATTGACAGTCTTCACTACAAAGCTTTCTTCATTATGAATTAGCATACATGTTTTTATTGAACATTTGAAGAACTAGCAAAAAAAAACCGAAACTCTTGTAGAGGACATAAAGTCAGAGATAGAAACGACAAGGAGCAGGTGCATCTAGTACAGGTAGAGCTGCTGCAAAAACCCACAGAGCCCAGCAGCCAGCGCAACAAATTCTGGATCCTTTGCTTTTAGTTAGCAGTTAGCATTAGCAGCACATCCTGCGTCTGATGTGAAAGGACTTTTATGCTGCGCACTGTGACTCACAGCAATGGTCCCAGGTCAGCCCTGACTTTGTGTTAAACTAATCCTAAAATAATGATGGTATTTCTAACCACTGACATACCACAATTTATCCTTTCAACAGCTGCTGAAAGTTAGCGGACCTAGCTGCTATCGGATATTTATATAGAGATCCTCCAGCTTCAAACTGTATTACCCTTCAAGGACCTGCAGTTCAAAAAAGTGCCCCTCCGACAGCCAAACCCATCTGTTCTCTGATTGGATTATTACATTTGTGATTGACATGACATTGACCAATCAGATGAAAGGAAGAAAAATAGGGTCAAAATTCGTACGTGTAACTTGCAGGTTTTTTTTTTGGCTAAGTCCACACACAAATCTTTTTTACGCACACACAAATCCTTTTTACAAATACAATTTCTTTTTACGCACACACAAATCTTTTTTACACATACAAATCTTTTTTACACACACACAAATTCTTTTTACACATACAAATCCTGATTTACATGTACAAAATATTTATGACCACATTTTGAGCCCATACAGGTATAACAGAATAGCTTTGGCTTGAACTTCTCATCATTCACAGAGATTCATGGAGACATTTTAGACTGTAGTTTTGTCCTGCTATTCAAGGTCTTTGTTGTATTTCTCAGGGGAGCGGCCTCCCTCCAATATGGCCCCATCTGTGCTGAAGTCTCAGTCGAAGACGCTGGTGATTGGAGGGTCTGGTTCTGAAATGATTCCACCGGCTGTGGCCTCGGTACGTATGCATGGTAAACACACAAAAGTGCCATTACATATTAAATAAAATAAATTCATGCAGGCTGATGCCCGTCTTTGCTGTTAAAGCTTGCATCATAGTAACAAGATTCTTCATCCTAATTTATCCTGTAATCATCACTTTCTCATCTCATTTTTTTTTTTTCTTGTCAAGGCGCTCATGAACCACCTTTGGTTTGGAAAGAGTCTTAAGGAGGCAATTGATACTCTGGTTGTTCTTGTAGACTCTAAAAGTGAAGTAAAACTTGAATCCAAGCTTGAAAAGGTAATATATTCAGTTTATTTAAATGATACATTAATAACTTCTATTTCTCTTGTTCCATCTGAGTCTCTCTCCTCTTTGCCCTGCAGGATGTAGTTGATGGTCTTGAAGCTAAGGGACATAAAGTATCAAAATTCTACAACACAGTTAACGCTGTGGAAAAGGCTGACAGCTGTATCTCTGCATGGTCTGATGAAAGGAAAAAAGGCAAAGCAGCTGGTTACTGAGACCAGGAATCAGTGATGTTAGTCATAGAGCATGGTCTTAAGGTTATGATAGAGCTGTATGCTTTAATTTTTTCAGAAATCTCTCAGTCAGGACATGGTATATTATGTTTAAGTGGAAACTAGCGAGCTAACTGCCTGCTAACTTCTAACTCTGTTAAATTTCATAAATTCTGTTTTCATGGATGCCTGCATGTTAAACTTAATTGTTACACCTGGTCGAGCAGCCACACTGATCATTTTATTAAAGATGAAAGAATTTAGACAGTTTGTAATGCTCAATGATGCCACAGTGTTCCTTTGACTTTGGGACCCAGAAACGGTTAATGACGTCAAACTTAAAGACCTGATAACTATTTCAAACTATTTACAGAACACCAATAGGAAAGGGTGGTTTTGTTTTTTGTTTTTTTTTTCCATTTTTGCTCACAAGCGGAGAGTGCTTTTGAGCATTTACTAAGTTTTTACTGTTTCTTCTTGCAGTAAACATAAACAACGATAGTATTCAGGAAAAAACATTACATATATTTTTTATCATGACTCTGGTTTTACATGGCCTTTCAACACACTTTTAACATAAAAGTGAAGACTCAGGGTTGTCTTGGGTTGTTGCTATATCATCTTAAATTGGTCCTGTGATTGGTTTATCATGGCTATTTTTCCTCAGCAAATCAGCAGCACTTGTGCGATTGTTTCGCCCTGAGGACAGCTTCAACCGTCTGAGTGTTGAAAAATAGTAACGCGTCCACACCGTATTTTCTTGTTAGTAAGGGTAACTGCGTTGTAAAGACAGAAATAGTAATTAGATTACTAGTTACTGATAAAAGTACTTAACGCCGTTATTCACGTCACTGCTCATGTGTCTAAAAAAAGTTTGTAATATTGAAAACATAATGCGATGATCGGATTATTTAAATCCCAAATTTAATGCAAAAATAGTGCAAAGACAGCACTGTAAACACTAGAATGTTTTTGAAAAATGTTAGGGATTGATATATCTGCCTCAATTTTATACAATCAATACATATGACCTTTTAAATATTTGTTCATCATAAATCATAGAATATAAAAAAACAAGGACCCAGCTTTCAGGTTGAAATGTGAAGCCTATGACGATGTTTCTTCAACCTGCATCAGGCCAGCAGGAAGAGACTGACTGCAGAAATCTTTGGTTATATAAAAGATTGTTGGAAAAAGAGCTACAGATTTCATGTTCCATTCCACCAGTAAACAATTCACATTTTCAAGTCTCATCAGATTTATGTTTACTTTATAAATTTTAGCCCACTGGATTGTCCAGAAGGGAGATAAAGTAAGGTACGCTTTAGGGCAGCCCTAAGTTGTCCATCAATTGATTTGTAGTTTAAACAAAAAAAGAACAAAAACATTAGGAGTCCTACTACACAAGTGTAGTTACTGTTACAGGCATGTCAGCATCAACAAAGCTAGATCTCACAGACTGTTAGAGCTAAATAGAAAGGTCAGGTCAGTTTTTTATCTGAATATTATAAGCCACATTTAAATGCTTTTCAATATTAGTCTTTTTTCTTCATTTTGCATATTAAGATTTTTTGCACAGTTCATCCTGCTATTGTTTTGCTGTTATAAAGTGTGGGTAATTCTGCTGATGTGCTCAGGGTTAAAGTTAATCAGAAAAGGAGTTTGAAAAGCAACAGTTTTGTTTTTATAGCTGTTTAATGTGTTTTACTGATAGGAATAGATAACCCGGACTTGAACTGAAAATGTTTTATTTTCAAACTGTCAGTTTTGTGTACAATAAATTCCTTTCTTCAGTGTTTAATGTCTGCCTTGTTTTCATTATTGGATTACATCCAAGCTGCCTTTTGGAAATCACGAGTCAGAAACTTTATGTTCTACAGAAGAGGCAGAAGCTTATAGAAAACAATTGCTTTCAAAACACACAGGTCATGTGATTATGACAAAATCTGAAGTTTTGGTGCTCTTCACCCCAGTTCCAACAGGTGGCGTACCTGCTGCTTCAAGGTACTGCCAGGCACCAGAATTCACATTTTTATCAACTGGAGTGATTTGTAATATGATTTGTTTTAGATACTACCGCTTTAACTTATTAAATGTGCATGTGTAAAGAAAACAATACCCTCTCTCTAACCTGAATTTAAAGTGTAATCAAATAAATATTATATAAATAAATATTCTACTCGAATAATTGCTGGCATACAGATGGGACAAGGCAAGACACTGCTGGGTGAGCTCATATATGCACTTGTATAAGCAGAGAGAGAGTGGCACACTGAGCTGGAAACTTAAAAATTTCTCATTAAAAAATATCTTCCTCACTGTAACCGTTTATTCACATACTGTGATAAAAAAAAAAATAAAGCACACTGAGCTGAAAACCAACTGTAAACCTGTTTGGTTATTACAGTAAATGTAGTAATGTTACCCAGAGATATATTTGGGGGCTCACTTGTGAGGGATGGCGAGGATAACCCATCCCACGTCCACAGACTAAGAATTGAGCAAGAGAGAGGTGGTTTAGTGCAGCTCGAACTAGCTATTGTATCTCTACCCAGAAAGCCAGTTAGCGGCTAGCTGACTAAGCTATCAGAGTTAGCTCCAATGACAGACACAAGTTATAGCAAGGACTGCATGGGACATAACACTTTAGACAGGCGAGGCTGCTTGTGACATTATCCACTCTGCTATAGCCTGATTATAGACCCAGCACCCAAAAGCCTTCATTGCTATGTATGGGTGACTTCAACCATGTCACCTTTGGCTACACTGCTAACTTTCACACAGGGAGAGAATTGTAGATATACTGTATGCTAATGTTAAGGACACATACAGTTCCTCCTCCTTCCCCCGGCTGGTACGCCATGTTCCAGTGGCCTCCAGAATTACAGGCCTGTGGCAGTGACTTACACGTCATGAAGACACTGGAAAGATTCATCCATGACCAGCTCCAACCTATTGTCATGCCACAACAGGATCCCCTTCAGTTCCCCCACCAGCCCCGCCTTGGAGCTGAGGACACCATCATCTACCTGCTCAATCGTGTCTACGCCCATCTGGACCAGCTCTCTACCCTCTACACAACAGACTTCAGCCACTGCACAGAGACCTGCCATCTTCAGAAGTTTTCTGATGACTCTGTGGTGGTTGGATGCATGGGTGATGAGAGGGAGGCTGTGATTAAGTCTTTTGTCACATGGTGCAAGCAGAATCCTTTGCAGCTCAGTGTGACAAAGACCAAAGAATTGATTGTAGGGGTCCTCAGGAAGTACAAACTGGACTCCAACCTGCTGCTGACCTTCTACTGCTCGTCCATTGAGAGCTCGCTGACGTACTGCATCACAGCATGTTATGACAGTTGCACTAAGGCGGATAGAGGAGTAGTCAAGGCAACACATAAGATGACCTGCGGCCCTTTCCCCTCCTTGATGGACATCTATTCCTTCTGCTGCCTCAACAGAGCAACAAACATCATCAAGGACAGCTCCCACCCTGGTTTTGACCTGTTCAACCTGCTTCCCTCAGGGAAGCGCTACAGGTGCATCAGCACAAAGACTGACAGACTAAAAAATAGTTTCCCCCCAAATGCTATAACCACCCAGAACTCACACATTCACTCTTCTCTTTGGCTCTGACAGAGGCGGTCGCATCTCTCTCCCTCTCCCTCATCTTATCTTTCCTGCTTTGCTTCTTATGTCCTTGTCTAGTTTCGTCTACCCTTAACCCTCAGAGAGTCTCTCAGTCTTGTTCTCTAAAACCTAAAGATGGGCTCTGAGTACTGAGACTGTTCTTATTGAACACAGACCATTGATGGATGTGTAGATTGGCTGTAAAATTGAATGCAGCTCATTTGCACTAAACCCAAACAACCACAATTTCTCTCATCTAACTACCCAAGTTGCTGCTAGAAGGCCCTCAAGGCTGAGGCTGGCTGAAAACAACAAATTCTTCTCCCTTATAACGAGACTGTGTTATGACTCTCTGTGATACACCCTTCAAGGCCACCAAGGTTGGCTGTAGGAGAGTATCACTTCCTGTTCCTGCTCAAAAACAGTGTTTTTTGAGTAACTTATCTGCTTAGCAATTTAATTAAAAACTTTGAGATACATTCTTTTTTCATAGTATAATCTTCATGTGCTTCATCCAAAGCACACTTTCTGTGTACTCACTACCTAATTTATAGCCAAAGTATTCACTTACTGTGTCTTTACTGTTTCGCTAACTAACTTAGCTCATAGCCAACTCGCTCATAGCATGGCCTCTTCACCTGTCCCTCCTGCACTTTCCTGCTCATTGTGTCAGATGTTTAGTTACTCCTCTGCCTCATTTAGCAGTAATGATACTTGTAACAAATGTAGCATATTTGCAGCTCTGGAGGCCAGGATTACTGAATTGGAGACTCGGCTTCGCACCCTTCATTTACCTGCAGCTAGCCAGGCCCCTGTAGCTGGTGCAGCCAGCTACCATTCAACAGGCTGACTCCCTCCCCAGCCTGTTGAATGGTGGGGGAGGCCATAGTGTTTTACCATAGGCACATCCTAGGTGAAGGTTCTGTTTTTCTTGTTTAGTAAACTTCCTGCCTTTATGACCCTTTGGTGAGCAGGAGGTCACACAAACGCACCCACAAACACACAAACTCACTCACGTGCATACACACACACACACACACACACACACACACATATTCTCGCACATGCATACACACACATACAGTGCCTGACAGCATAGGGTTTTTTTTACAATGGGTGTTTGTGTAAACTGTGTGTGTCACGAGAATAAAAGACTGCAGGGGAAGCTCTTTCTGCGAAGTGGTCTGAGACCGAGGGCAGAAGGGCTGCTCTGAGATCCTTCCCGTGCTAGCATGTGAAAAACCGGTTATGCTGCTCATCTTGCTTCGTTAACGGGAATAAGTCTCTAAACCAGCGGGGCCTGTGGAAGTGCAGACCCAACAATATGACTATCCAGAGTTGGGACCAGGAAGCATAGTTGCAGTCTTACACGCCTCTCTGCAGCTTCTCTCCTCCTGTTACTCCCCCAAAACCCCATCTCCATAGAAACTGTGTCAGCTCCCAAACAGACAAAAAACAAACTAAAAACCAGCAATAAACAACTTAAACATAAAACATCACAAAGAAAGAACAATACAGCATTCTGTCTGATTTCTCAGACTTTTTATCTGATTTAGTGCTCAGCTCAGATAAAATAATTACTGTGGGTGATTTTAACGTTACAAGTAACGCGTTACTGTAATCCGATTACTTTTTTCAAGTAACGAGTAAAGTAAGGGATTACTAATGCAAAAAAGGTAATTAAATTACTGTTACTTTTTCGTAAGCACGCTGCGTTACTGCGTTACTAAAACAGTGATTCTTTTGTGAGTGTCTCATGACAATGACGTAAGCGAGTGCGACGTTCGTGGCAACAGCTGTGTGCAGATCAAGAATGGATAATATATCGAGTGCGGGAGAGAGTATGAGCGTGCAGCGTTTAAAGCGTGGAAGTACTGACCTTACTTTGAGTTTAATTCCGTAAAAAGTGACAAAAACATTAGCGTCCGCTGTTCACTGCGTGGGAAGAAAACTTCTTTTTACAGCGAAAAAAACCCCTTAACTTCCGAGCAAGCACCGAGTACGCTGCCACAGGAATGGGAAATTCACAGAGAAACTCGCGGATTCTTCCACTGATTGCTGCGGCACACCTGCACCAGGGCAAACCTCCACCTGCCCCACTCCTGCTATACAGGGGAAAATAGAGCAACAGGACTGCTAGTCTTTGATTTTATTTATTTTCTGCTGTGTTTTACTTGCATCTACTTGAAAGACTGAGTGTAAACACAAAAACCTATTTTATTTTATGTGCAGGAATGTGCAGAAAATAAGTTTAAATGTTAAACAAATTTCTTCCAGTCAGAGAATGTTGCATATAATTTAATTTTTGCTTGATGCATAAAGTTAAAAGATTAAAACTAATAAAACAAATTTTAAAAAGAGACTTTTCCATTTGATTACATTTTATATGATGGATTAGGCAGAAAGTAGAATTGGGCTGAAAGATTTATCGCTTTATCACCTATTCAGGTTGTAAATCATGTTTTTAAAAAGTAACTAAGTAACTAAATACTTTTGAAAATAAGTAATCAGTAAAGTAACGGGATTACTTTTTTGGGGACGTAATCAGTAATTAGTTACTGATTACTTTTTTCAAGTAACTTGACCAACACTGGAGCAGCTACCTGAACGCTACTCCAACAGAGGTCGATTATCTTGTTAATAATTTTACCTCCTCACTACGTACGACTCTGGATACTGCAGCTCCGGTGAAAACTAAGGTCTCAAATCAGAAGTACCTGACTCCGTGGTATAATTCTCAAACACGTAGCCTAAAGCAGATAACCCGTAAACTGGAGAGGAAATGGCGTGTCACAAATTTAGAGGATCATCATTTAGCCTGGAGAAATAGTTTGCTGATTTATAAGAAAGCCCTCCGCAAAGCCAGAACATCTTACTATTCATCACTGATTGAAGAAAATAAGAACAACCCCAGGTTTCTCTTCAGCACTGTAGCCAGGCTGACAAAAAGTCAGCTCTGTTGAGCCAACAATCCCTTTAACGTTAACTAGTAATGACTTCATGAACTTCTTCACAAATAAAATTTTAATCATTAGAGAAAAAATTACCAATAATCATCCCACAGATGTAATATTATCTACAGCTACTTTCAGTACCCTTGATATTCATTTAGACTCTTTTTCTCCAATCAATCTTTCTGAGTTAAATTCAATAATTGCTTCCTCCAAACCATCAACCCATTCCTACAAAACTGCTCAAAGAAGACTTGCCATTAATTAATGCTTCAATCTTAAATATGATCGACCTATCTCTAATAATCGGCTATGTACCACAGGCCTTCAAGCTGGCAGTAGTTAA
Source organism: Pelmatolapia mariae (assembly GCF_036321145.2). NCBI lineage: Eukaryota > Metazoa > Chordata > Actinopteri > Cichliformes > Cichlidae > Pelmatolapia > Pelmatolapia mariae. The sequence continues at coordinate 12,917,637 of NC_086237.1, read as the reverse complement.
ACCTTTACTTAAAAAGCCATCTCTAGACCCAGCTGTCTTAGCTAATTATAGGCCAATCTCCAACCTTCCTTTCATATCAAAAATCCTTGAAAGAGTAGTTGTCAAACAGCTAACAGATCATCTGCAGAGGAATGGCTTATTTGAAGAGTTTCAGTCAGGTTTCAGAGCTCATCACAGCACAGAAACAGCTTTAGTGAAGGTTACAAATGATCTTCTATTGTGCTTGTCCTGCTAGACCTTAGTGCAGCGTTCGATACTGTCGACCATAATATTCTATTAGCGCGAGTAGAGCACACTGTAGGTATTACAGGTACTGTGCTGCAGTGGTTTGTATCATATCTATCTAATAGACTCCTATTTGTGCATGTAAATGGAGAGTGAGAGACACACTAAGGTCAACTATGGTGTTCCACAGGGTTCGGTGCTAGGACCAATTCTGTTTACATTATACATGCTTCCCTTAGGCAGTATCATCAGAAGACATAGTATACACTGTCACTGCTATGCTGATGACACCCAGCTCTATCTATCCATGAAGCCAGGTAACACACACCAATTAGTTAAACTGCAGGAATGTCTTAAAGACATAAAGACCTGGATGGCCGCTAACTTTCTGCTTCTTAATTCAGATAAAACTGAGGTTATTTTACTCGGCCCTGAAAATCTTAGAAATATGGTATCTAACCAGATTCTTACTCTGGATGGCATTACCTTGGCCTCCAGTAACACTGTGAGGAACCTTGGAGTCATTTATGACATTTATGACATGTCCTTCAATGCACATATTAAGGAAATATGTAAGACTGCTTTCTTCCATTTGCGCAACATCTCTAAAATTAGAAATATCCTGTCTCAGAGTGATGCTGAAAAACTAGTTCATGCATTTATTACTTCCAGGCTGGACTACTGTAATTCATTATTATCAGGATGTCCTAAAAACTCACTGAAAAGTCTTCAGCTAATCAGTTAATCCAAATGCTGCAGCAAGAGTACTGACAGGGACTAGAAAGAGAGAGCATATTTCTCCTGTATTGGCTTCCCTTCATTGGCTTCCTGTTAAATCCAGAATTGAATTTAAAATCTTGCTCCTCACATACAAGGTCTTAAATAATAAGGCCCCATCTTATCTTAATGACCTTGTAGTACCATATCACCCTATTAGAGCACTTCGCTCTCGCACTGCAGGCCTACTTGTTGTTCCTAGAGTATTTAAAAGTAGAATGGGGGGGGAGAGCCTTCAGTTTTCAGGCCCCTCTTCTGTGGAACCAGCTTCCAGTTTGGATTCAGGAGACAGACACTATCTCTACTTTTAAGATTGGGCTTAAAACTTTCCTTTCTGCTAAAGCATATAGTTAGGGCTGGACCAGGTGACCCTGAATCCTCCCTTAGTTATGCTGCAATAGACGTAGGCTGCCGGGGATTCCCATGATGCATTGAGTTTTTCCTTTCCAGTCACCTTTCTCACTCCTTCTCTCACCCCAACCGGTCACAGCAGATGGCCACCCTTCCCTGAGCCTGGTTCTGCCAGAGATTTCTTCCTGTTAAAAGGGAGTTTTTCCTTTCCACTGTCGCCAAAGTGCTTGCTCATAGGGGGTTAGATGATTGTTGGGTTTTTCTCTGTACCTATTATTGTACGATCTACTGTACAATACAAAGCGCCTTGAAGCGACTATTGTTGTGATTTGGCGCTATACAAATAAAATTGAATTAAATTAGGACTGTTTACTTTCGCCCAACTGGGTGAAGGGACACTCTCTCAGCTGAACACAGGATACACATACACATGCACACACACACGTATACAGACAGAGACATACACTCACCCCCCTCCTCCCTCCAAACGCCTCAGATACTTGCCCTCAGCGCAGAGATGCTGCAGGACAGGATGCTGCTGTCTACACTGGAAAACTCTCACCGCATACCCACCCCTGTTGCTTGTGATGTGTTCTCATGGTGTTATGTTGTAAAGATTCATGTGCTTTTTGTGCTGAGGAGTTTTTTTGTTTTCTGTTCTCATACTGATCTCCTACTAGAAGCTCGGTCTGAGAAGAGTTCTCTTTTTCTCTCCTCCACGGATATACTTGTTCATTTTATAAATTTTTAAAAATACTGTCCATATGTATGTAGTGCTGCAGAAACTATGCACCTCACCCACCTTTCTTCTCCCACACATTTGCACTGAGTAGGAGATGCTCTGTATGTCATTGTGGATCTGAATAGTGACAATAAAGGCATTCTGTCTATTCTGATTTTCTGGATATTTATATTTGAGCTATTTGTATATATTGCATCTATTTCTTATATTTTGCATTATATCATTATATTATATCATTGTCTTGGAGCAACTGTAACCTTATAATTTCCTTAGGATTTGATAAAGTATTCTCATTCATTAGAATCAGAATTTAGATTTTAACATTTTTATTTTTATGTGCAAATATTATTTTAATATTATTATTGTGTGTGATGGTGAAAAGCCCAAAGTTTCGGAAGAGGCATACAGGCACTGTGGAAAAAGTAAAATGTGTGTAAGTTCTCTAAAACTGTTTTTGTGAACACTTTTCTAAGTATGTTATCCTTTTAAAATGTGAAACATGATTTTATTGACATGTTCATCAAAGAACATGATTTTAATAAAACTTTTATTCTTATGCTTTGAAAGTATGTCAGATTTTCATAAAACATTCATTTGTATGTTATGTTTTTCTTACACCATGTGTAATTTTTATAGAACCTTTCTTTATTATATGTATAATCATGTATCTTCGAATATTGAATAAATATCTTTGGTTATTGAATAAATATTAGCCACTGTGGTGGGGTGTGGTCTGCGGTGCGGCTGCAAGGGAGGCGGACACACCTGGACGGCAATCATACCTCACCGGCAATCACACCTTGCTGGCTTAAAGTCTGCAGCCAGTGTGTGAACGACAACTGTGAATAAACCGTGAATAAAGTGCATGCTGAAAAGCATGGAAACATGGTCGGGTCTGCCGTGGATTAATTACAGCCACGTATAGCACTGATAAAAACAATGGCTGAAAGAAATGTTTGATGGAAAAAGGAAACACAGTGTTGTGCTGCTAAACTTTGAGGTTCTAAGTCACCAATGTTTAAATAAGAAAATGCCAAGAGGAGACTAACAGCCCTGAGTCTGCATGCAAAACATGAAAACTCCATAGCAGTGATACTTGTTCTTGCATAGGTGCACTTATTCTTTGTGGTATTGTGGTATTTTGTGGTATTGTTCAAGTGAAACAAGAAGATCTCATTTTAAAGTACATTTTTGCCATCCTGTGATCTCATTTGCCATATTCTCCTAACATCTTAGAGCTATTTCCAAGGGCAAGAATGTTTACGTAAGATTGTGTTTTAAATCAGGTTGTGATTTTAAAGTCAATCTCATAGCACTGACTTTACAGTAATGTACAACAATTGTAATAGTCATTTAATGTCAGTTATAATGAGTAAATTAAATCATGAAATTATGTTCAAATATTTAATAAAAAAGGCCGTGATGTACACAGAGCCATAGAAAAGGCTCTGGAGGTCTCTGTATATGTACATAAACCTGTTACAAAAAGTTCACCAAACTCAGACACACACAGAATGTTTTCCTTCATGTTGTGGTTGAACTTAGTGCAGCTGTAGGCTTGATAGGCTTATGAAAATAAAAAATAAAAAGAGCGCTTGGACACTGCTAGCATAATGGACAGGTTTTTGACGGGGCTCCCACACAAACACAAAGCAGGAGATGAAGCATCGCGAAATATGTTTCCAAACTAATTTCCTTTCAAGCCAAAGACTAGAAAATATGGTGAAGCATATCTTCCCTTTGGCTTCACCTGCACAAGTGCCAAGGTAGGTCTCCCCTGCAGAATTGGTTTTCCCTGGGTTGGGAGCACGCGCTGGGCTCTCCAAATTATGGACAAACAGTATCCCACATTCCTGATTTTTAGTTCACAAACACTTGTTGTAATGACTAACTACTCCTGACATTTTGGAGATGTTAGCTCTTTATACAGTAAAGTTACAGTGGAATACAAATAATATCAGACTGATCCTGCTGTAATTTGTTCCCCCACTTCAAATCACGGACAAACAGTATCCAACAGTTGTTTATGTTTTTTAACCCATTTTGCACAGAGAGGCATTTTTTGAAAAATGTATTGATAGCAATGTTGAATATTATTACACAGGAAAAAAACAACTACATGTAAAATAATTACACCATGACGCCTCTGCCTTTCTAAATGGAGGGAAACTAACTGTGTGTGTATATGTAAGCGTGTAAAACCTGAAGATAGTAAGATTAACAGTAACAGTATTTTGTCTCTATCTGCCATTCTGCAATTCATCTCATGTAAACAATGACGTGGCGCACAGCATGACGTGAAAAAAGGCACATACCTTTGTGATTCGAAGTGCCGTTTACGTGTGGACGAAAGGCCCAAACAGCTGCGTTTTCAAAAATACCCATGTAGATGTAAACGTAGCGTAAAAGAGTTAGTATTTATTGCAGTTTACTTGTATTTGCTTACTTGTGTGTGGTTGGAGGTTGTGTATGGGGGGGAATTGGAGGTGTTGGCCCCTCTGGAGGTGTTGTTTCTTGTAAAACAAAGGGGGGCCTAGCAACAAAAGTTGCCACTGCACTAATCCTACCCCCAAAAGGTTGATTCTGTTCATCTGGACGTAGCGTTTTCAGTGGGAGAAACGTTTTGTCACTATATTACTCTGTTTGTGTTGGGGGACCCAATCCTTGGGGTGAACCAATTTTTGGTGCAGTGTTTTGGGAATTAAAAGCCACAGCACCAGAGCATTCTTTAGGTGCCTTCCCAGCTATGACAAAAGCAGCTGTATCTGTTGGGATGGTGTTCGCTGGATGTTGTAGCATCCTGATGACACCCAGTTTGTGCTCCAGTGGATGATAAGAGTCAAACCTTAAATACTGATCCAAATGCGTAGGTTTACGGTATACATCAGCCTTTAAATGCCCCCCCATTACTGATGGAAATCTCACAGGCTAACCTGCCTTCAGTCATTTTCAGTCATTGTGCTGTTTATAAGGTTGCGGAAACCTTTCAGCCTTTCATAATACAGATGGATAATGACCCAAAACATACAGCCGAAGCAACCCCGGGGGTTTATTAAAGCAAAGAAGTGGAATATTCTTGAGTGGCCAACACAGTCACCTCGTTTTAACCCAGTAGAGCATCCATTTCACTCCCACACTAAAATTTGGACAATAAGGCCCACAAACAAGCAGAAACTGAAAGTCACTGCAGTAACACCCAGGCAGAGCATTAAAAAAGAAGATCTGGAAAAAGGAGGATCTAAAAAGGAGGATCTAAAAAAAGAGGACCTAAAAAGGAGGATCTCACCCTTTCTTTTTCTTTTTCCCTCAAAGCAGATGTTGTGTAATTCATTTACATTTGTTAACATAAACAAATGTTTGATATAAATGTTGACCAGTTCACCCTGTCAAACAGACAGTAAAACGCCACAGCTTTCAGTCTAAAAAACGGCAGAGACATTGTGATAGCTTGAGCGTGGATGGCTCCCAGTGGCACCAGGACACTAGAGTTTATTGATGATGTGACAGGACAGAAGCTTCTGAATGAATTCTGTGTTCAGAGACATACTGTATGCTCATATCCAGCTAATTGCAGTCAAACTGATTGGTCAGCCTTTTATAATACTGATGGACAATGACCCAAAACATACAGCCAAAGTAACCCAGGGGTTTATTAAAGCAAACAAGTGGAATATTCTTGAATGGCCAACTCAGTCACCTCATCTTAACCCAATTCAGCATGAATTTCACTTGTTGAAGACTAAACTTTGGACAATAAGGCCCATAAACAAGCAGCAACTGAAAGTCACTGCAGTAACACCCATTAAAAAAAGAAGATCTGGATAAACAAAGATTAATTTTACAAACTGAATTTAATTTAATATCAACCCAGCAGTCAGAGTCTATGATTTTCAAATCTAGGGGAAGATGGTAGAGCACAGAGAAAAAGCATCTGAAATTTTAGCACATCAGCTTTGCAACCAGAAGCAAATCACATAATCCCTGAAATTAGGACCAAATCTGGACATCACCACAACCCAACAAAAAATAAATGAGAGTTTCAGAATATTCTATTCCAGTCTCTATGATTCTGAATCTTTAAACACGCCTGAACTGTCTGAAGCTATATTTTTGATTGAATGGCAGTCCAGACTTTGAACTCGGCATTCAGAGATCAATTGGAGGAGCAAATTACAGTGGAAGAAATTAAATTGGCGATTAGTTCAATGCAGAATGGCAAACCCGCATCTGGATAGTTATCCGGTTGAATTTTCAAGACCTTTAAAGACTGTTTATCACTGTTATGTTCTCTCTTATAACTTAAGTGGTAAAGTAACAGCACCTTTTTGGTTGTTAGTAACTTACTTTAATAACCATGTTGTGTGAAGGCACAGGCATATCAATGCGCACATACACCACACTTGGTGTTCTCAACTTTACACAGAAAGTAGTACCACAAAACTATAAACTGATTTTACTAAATACATAACAATCACCATTATTACGAGACATGTTCATTGACTCGTTTATTTCAAAATGTCTTCCCCTTATGTTTCAACAAGTGACCATTTCACTCTTACTGAAGCCAATTAAGCATCCACTAGAGTGTTCATCATATCGTCCTATATTACTTTTAAATGTAGATTTAAAAATACTATCAAAAACATTTGCTCTCAGGTTAGAGCAATATCTACCATTGTTAATCTCTCCAGATCAGACAGGCTTTGCAAAGGGTAGGCATGTTTTTTTCAACCTGTGCAGGTTTTTAAACATCTTACACACCGAGTCAACTACAGCCCCTGAAATTGCCTTATTACTCGATGCTGAGAAGGCATTTGATTACCTGTTTTATACTTTCAATAAATATGGATAATTTCATTTCATGGGTTCAGTTACTTTACTCCTCACCTATGGCACGTGTTAAAACAAATTTGTTATTCTCTTCTTATTTCCCACTTCTCCGTGGTACGAGACAAGGATGTCCCGTATCCCCTCTTCTTTTTGCATTATCAATTAAACCATTGGCGATTAAGCTGCAAGCTGATAATTGCATCAAGACCATCTACAGAGCTGACCAGGAGCACAAAACTTCCTTATATCTCCTGTTGTATATGTCAGAGACTTTATGCTCTCTTCCCCATGCTCTCGCCATTTTTGAATGTGTGGCAATATTTCAGGTTACAAGTTGAACCTACACAAAAGTGAAGGTTTTTGTTTGCTTGTTTTTGTGTGTTTGTTTGATTTTCTTCTCCTCTCTTTCTGTTATCTTTTGGGGTATTGTAAATATTGAACAGCAAAGTATTGTGTGTTCAAAGTTTTGCTATTAACACGCTGCTGTAACTGAAAATAAAATTATGAAAGAAAGAAAAGAATATCTGGAAAAAGGAGGATCTAAAAAGGAGGATCTAAAAAAAGAGGACCTAAAAAGGAGGATCTCACCCTTTCTTTTTCTTTTACCCTCAAAGCAGCTGTTGTGCAAATTCATTTACATGCGTTAACATAAACAAATGTTTGATATAAATGCTGACCAGTCCACCCTGTCAAACGGACAATCCAAAGCCACAGCCCTTAATACATTAACTACGCATGTGACACAGACTTCAGCCGCCCACCTTCTGATGGAACAGCATCTCTTCCAGTTAGTTATAGAGTTAATAATTTGTCAGCTATCAAATCAGTTGTAAAAATTTCAACTATTCTCCAGAATAGAGAAATAGAGAAGAAAGAACCATGCTTCGGTCAACAAAGGTTTGCTTTTTGATTCTGGTTGTCGGTGCAGTTGTGGTTGCTATAATTGTGGGTGTTCCTGTGGGTCTACATATAAGGTCCAAATGGTCCGGCAGAACTTCCTCAGAAGCTGCAGGCTGTGGGAAATGTTCAGGGACTGTATGGTGAGTAACGTTTTAAAATTTTGACACAGTTTATTTTAATCGAAGGCTTCCTACGGTGCATAATATGCAATTTTCTAATAAGAAACTTTAGCACTAAAACGTCTCTAACTCCTTAACCCGCGGAATCATTGTGAAAAGTATCGTTTTATGTTGTTTCCCCTCAACACCTATTTACAAAAGAAGTACTCAGGTCTTTGCAAATCATACACACCACCTCACTAATTGTGAGACATTATCAAAAACATATGTTATTGTGAATAAAAAAAAAAAGTTCTGTAGTTGCTGTTTGATGCCAGTCAGTTTAATTCCTGTTTATTACCATGAGAATGTTGCCATTTGTTAAGCACTGTTATGTATTGCTATTATATATTTAATTAGGTCTCGGACCACACACCAGATGTCTAATAACACTGACACTGACAGCCCTTTCTCAGAAGCTGCAGTGGCTGCAGACTCTGAGAATTGTTCAAATATTGGACGGTGAGTAATATTTTAAACGTTTGACAGAATTTGTTCTGTTCAGTATGTTGCTAACAAAGGCTTTACATGGTGCTTAATATGCAATTTTCAAAGAACAAACTGTAGCACTAAAATGACTAAAATTAATTCTTAATTGGGATCATCACAATCATGCAAGTACCACAGACCTATGCAAAACACGGGTTTATGCAAAACACAGGTCTAAACATTATTCTCTAAAAAAAAAAGCCCAACAGATTTATTTTCCAAAATGGACAATTACAGCTTTTGCTATATTGGCCCACTTGATAGTCATGTTTTATTAGATTTTTTTAAGGCTATTTTTTATTTTGCGTTATTACACTCACAATGGACAAGAAAGGGGGACAGAGAAAAAGGAAAGTAAGACGGGTTGGGGAGAAAGTTAACAGAAGGATAGAGAGAGAAAAACATGAAAAATCTGCTTCAATACCTGCACTAAAAAGAATCATAGCAACAACCAACATATGCAACAACCAACATATGCATAAGTAACAGTAAATAATAAATGTTACTGAGCAGCACACAGTATTGATAATACAGGACATGTTTTGAGGCAACAAGTTACCAACACAGTGTGTGTCTATGAGTACCTGTATGTATACACTTGTGTGTATGAGAGCGCTTGTGTTCATAAGGTTTCCCCATGTAAGCGTCTAATATAATGTGTGGGGAGCCACAGCCCTTCCAGGCGCCAACACCTCCAGAGGGGCAATCCACCCCCAGACTAAGGAGATGGTCCCCTTTACTCTGGGGTGGACACAAACAGACAGTTCCCGCAGCAGCAGGAAGGCCCACCAGCCCCAAACCGCGATCAGGCAGCCTCCTCCCTCCTATTAAAATATTTTAATGAGTTTACAATTCAGTGTGTCACTCTCTCTGTCAGTATGAGTGAATGAAGCTCACCCAGCGGTATGATTCTTGCTCTCATCTATATGCCAGTAATCATTCAAATAAGATACACTTTTGATTCCAGTGTTTAACTGACTGAATGGTATGCATTGTTCTTCACAATCTGCAGCAAAAATAGCAATGAGAGCGAGGGAATTATTTTCTTTTATACATGCGGGTGTATAAGTGATAGAAGCGGCATCAAAAACATTAACTCAGTAATTACAAATGACTGATTCATAAAAATGGCAATCCTGGCACACTGAACTACCGAGAAGCAGCAGGTACACCTTCTGTCGAAACTGGGGTGAAGCACACCAAAACCTTGGATTTAGTCGTGGTCGTGTGACCTGTGTGTTTTGCACCGCACTTTGGAGCAATATTTTGAAACATCTGCCCATTGGAAGCTTGGTGGGGTATCAAAATCCACATATCAAGCTTCCTATCCCTATTTTTGGGTCCCCAACTGTGCCTACCATGCACATACTACTGCAGTTACGACAAAGAAAGTAAAAAGCAGCTAATTTAAGGACAATTGTATGCACCATTTTTGTACAAAGGTAACTGAACCATATTAAATTAACTGCTATATTAATAATAAAATATTAGTAAATAAGAATACAAATATTATTTTAATCTAAATAGAATACAAAACAAAACAAAAAGATTTCCTGGTGCCTACATTGTGAGAGTGACGTTTACAAGCTATCGTGGCTGGTGTCCATCCCTAAACTGACTCTGTACTGTTTATACTACAGTGGGATGCAAAAGTTTGGGCAACCTTGTTAATAGTCATTATTTTCCTGTATAAATCGTTGGTTGTTACAATAAAAAATGCCAGTTGAATATATCATATAGGAGACACACACAGTGATATTTGAGAAGTGAAATGAAGTTGGATTTACAGAAAGTGTGCAATAATTGTTTAAACAAAATCAGGCAGGTGCATAAATTTGGGCACCACAAAAAAAGAAATGAAATCAATATTTAGTAGATCCGCCTTTTGCAGAAATTACAGCCTCTAAATGCTTCCTGTAGGTTCCAATGAGAGTCTGGATTGTGGTTGAAGGTATTTTGGACCATTCCTCTTTACAAAACATCTCTAGTTCATTCAGGTTTGATGGCTTCCGAGCATGGACAGCTCTCTTTAACTCACACCACAGATTTTCAATAATATTCAGGTCTGGGGACTGAGATGGCCATTCCAGAACGTTGTTCTTGTTCCTCTGCATGAATGCCTTAGTGGACTTTGAGCAGTGTTTTGGGTCATTGTCTCATTGAAAGATCCAGCCCCGGCGCAGCTCCAGCTTTGTCACTGATTCCTGGACATTGGTCTCCAGAATCTGCTGATACTGAGTGGAATCCATGTGTCCCTCAACTTTGACAAGATTCCCAGTACCTGCACTGGCCACACAGCCCCACAGCATGATGAAACCTCGACCATATTTTACTGTAGGTAGCAGGTGTTATTCTTGGAATGCTGTGTTCTTTTTCCTCCATGCATAACGCCCCTTGTTATGCCCAAATAAGTCCATTTTAGTTTCATCAGTCCACAGCACCTTATTCCAGAATGAAGCTGGCTTGTCCAAATGTGCTTGAGCATACCTCAAGCGGCTGTTTGTGCTGTGGGCAGAGAAAAGGCTTCTTCTACATCACTCTCACATACAGCATCTCCTTGTGTAAAGTGCGCCGAATGGTTGAACGATGCACAGTGACTCCATCTGCTGCAAGATGATGTTGTAGGTCTTTGGTACTGGTCTGTGGGTTGACTCTGACTGTTCTTACCGTTCGTCGCTTCTGTCTATCCGAGATTTTTCTTGGTCTGCCACTTCGAGCCTTAACTTGAACTGAGCCTGTGGTCTTCCATTTTCTCAATATGTTCCTAACTGTGGAAACAGACAGCTTAAATCTCTGAGACAGCTTTCTGTATCCTTCCCCTAAACCATGATGGTGAACAACCTTTGTCTTCAGGTCATTTAAGAGTTGTTTTGAGACCCCCATGTTGCTACTCTTCAGAGAAAATTAAAAGAGGAGGGAAACTTACAATAGACCCCCTTAAATACTCTTTCTCCTTATTGGATTCACCTGTGTATGTAGGTCAGGGGTCACTGAGCTTACCAAGCCAATCTGAGTTCCAATAATTAGTTCTAAAGGTTTTGGAATCAATAAAATGACAACAGTGCCCAAATTTATGCACCTGCCTGATTTTATTTAAACAATTATTGCACACTTTCTGTAAATCCAATAAACTTCATTTCACTTCTCTAATATCACTGTGTGTCTCCTATATGATATATTTAACTGGCATTTTTTATTGTAACAACCAACGATTTATACAGGAAAATAATGACTATTAACAAGGTTGCCCAAACTTTTGCATCCCACTGTATAGTCTTTACTGTCTTTATTCAGGTAATTAATCTATATATCATCAGCTTAAATGCAAAGTAATCTCTACTACACTTGATGTAACCTAAATCTGACTATGAGCACCACAGCCATTGTCCACAAGTAGGGCTGTGCATTGTCACTGATTTTTACAATTGATTCAATTCTAAGTCAGGGCCAACTTCGATTCGATTCCTGATTCAATTCGATTCAATTCGATTTTGACTCCAAAATATTATAATTATGATAACTTATCTTGGATATGTACTGTCGAAGGAACAGAGGAGATGCCTTTATGTCAAAGTGACCAAGGATAAAACTGAAAAATATGAAGGAGATTTTCCTGATCTGGTCTTTTATAGCATATAACCCCCTTGAAAATATACTGCAGTAGATCAAAAGCTGAAGAAAACATTGAACCAGCATATGGACATTACCTGTACAAAGATCACCGCTACTGAAGTGAAGCAGGGCAAAGTTACAGAGGTTTTATTAGAGACAGAGCTAAGAGTTTTGCTTTCAACTGAAGTTGAAATTTCTTCAGTAATGAATAGCAGAAATAAGCCTTTCTTATTGGAAGCCATTTTTGGGAAAAGAACAAGACAAAAACTCCAAAACAAACAAAACAGACAACACTGTACACAATGGTAGACCGGTGTGTAATAACAATGTGAATAATGCAGAAAATAGGGATTTTTGATGTTAATCTGTGAGATGTCTGCTTTCAGCACCTGAGGGCATGTCTGTGTACGTACCGTCGGATGAATGTCAGTGTTTTCATGCAACATTTGAATAACACAAAATTAGTATACTTTAATATGTTTTGCAGTAATTTTCACAATATGATAACAATCATATATACAGTAATAATATACAAATACAATATGCAATCAGAATTATGACATTACATGCAAGCTTTAAATCTGCAGTCATTTTAAATTTCTTTCTTTTCTCTCCCTGTGAAATATAGCTGTTGTACCTTTAGCTTGCAACACACTGCGACAAACTGCGAAAAAACAGTTTGTGTGTTTGCTGATGTTTAATGAGCTGATAAAAATGTTAAAATTAAAACTACCTGACGCTTAAAAAAGTTACTACTTTCATGTTTCCTCCTAGATGCTGAAATACTGCAAACACAACTTACAGACATGTGCACTCCTTCCAGCCCATTTTAACTAACTAAGTATAAACACTTTACTTTTTGTTTAAAATTGTAGGGAGTAAAAGTATAAAGTTGACAGAAAAATAAAAACTCAGGTAAAGCACAGATATCTGAAAATTCTGCTTAAGTACAGTACAGTAGTATTTGTACTTCATTACTTCCCACCTCCCATATTAACCCCAGCCAGATGTAAAACGAGTGAAAAATTTTATAATTAAGAGAGAAAAATGTCAGTGGCCTGTACCTGTAAAACAATTCCTGTTTTCAGGATTGTCTTGTCGCCCCTCTAATGCAGGGGTGGTTAAATTTCATTAACACCAAAGCAGCTGAAACTGATTAACAACACCCCTTTTGCTACTTAATCAGGTCAATTTCCCAGACGTTTTACTGACTTAATGCTATGCAAACTCTTTAAAATGTTCATTGGACAGTGAGTGACATTTACTAACAAAGGCTTTATACGACACATCTAGTGTTCTAAGACCAAGCCTAAGCACTAAAACATCTTTGGAAGCTCATTAACCCATGGCATCATCATAGCATGTTATTTCTTTGCTTTACACTAAATCTGAAGTATTTACAAACAAAAGAAAACACAGTAATGATAATGGTGAACTCTTTCAGGGGAATACTAACATCATGGCAATTTAATTGTGGGACATTACAATTTTAACAACTATTAAAATTAAATTAATTGTCCACCGCTAACACACATGATAACAATAACACTAAAGTGATAACGGTGAACTCTTTCAGTGACATTCTTCAAAAAGGCGGCTCTGCAGTAGATGCCGCCATTGCTGCGCTGCTGTGCACCTCCATCATCAACCCACAGAGTGCGGGAATCGGAGGGGGGTCCATATTCACAATTATGGACAGCTCTGGTAAAAAGACACCCACGTTCCCCATATTCAAATGCAGCAGCTCAGCCTTGTTGGAGAATCAAGTAATAAAATCTAATCTTTTCAAAGGTAATGTAACAATAATCAACTCCAGAGAGACTGTCCCCAAAAACGTGAACCCTGATCTGCCTACGTTATGTAGTAACACCCCAGACTGGAAGCAAGGTAGGCTAACATAATACCATTATTTAAAGACCTGCATCTGTTCCCGCCTCTGATTCTTTTGTAGTCTTTCTTGTTTTTCTAGCTCCATCTGTTGTGGTGCACTAGCTTTTTGGTTGCAGGTTTGAGGAGCTCCACATAGAGTAGTGGATTTATGACTACTCCATATGGATTTAGATAATGACAAAAGGTTTAATGAACTCTGTTTGGTTTGTCACAATAAGAGAAGCAGATCCTGTGACACAGTTCTTTTAAGTGTAAAGGTTTCTTCTTCATGAAGGTTCACTTAAAGTTGGTCACATAGTTTTTGCTGCTGTTGTTTTTAAACAATTTCTTTTATTTCAAAGCAACTAATATCATAATTAAATGACCTGAATAAATTGGTTGGATGACTAAACTTTGATGTGATTTGATTGATATAGGTGATTGCTAATGCACACTGTCAGTCATGTCTTTCCTCAAGAAAGCAAATGGGATATCCCAAAAGGAAAAGAAAGAAACAAGAGGGAGGCAAAGCATCTGTTAACAAATTCAGTTTCAAAGAAAAGTGAGCAGAGGACGTCTAACAGACTAAGAAGAGTTATGCTATCAGGAGTTGTTAAAGGTGGTGAGTCAGTGTCAGATGTGACACTGTCAGTATAACCTAGCACAAATTAACACCATGAAACACATGGTCCTTAATTTCAGAAACAGAAGCTACAGTGAAGTAACAGGTTCTTCTCCAAATGATGCACATGTGATATAAGATGAGCTCATAAGAAACAGCTATTTTTAACTGTATGTGGCTTTTCCTGCTTCTAATGAAACACCATCAGGCATCACACCAACATTACATTTTTCATGTTTCACAAACAGCCAAGACTTTCAGACTGCCATATATAACAAATCTAACTTTTGCTTTTGATAACATATAATGTTTGATAACATCAAAGCACACAGACATAACACAGAAATGACTGTTGTCATATCATAACACATAGTCTTAGAAAAAAAAGTAAACATTTCTTTAAAATATAAGATTTTATGTATCAGGACCTAATATTAAAATCACCTGGTCCTTACCAGGTTCTATAATCCCAATTTAAAAAACAAACAAAAAAACTGGGAGTCTGTGTAAAATATGATTAAAAACAGAATGTTGTGAAAATCTTATAAACCCAATCAGCAATTTATAACTTAACTCTTTGGGACTGTGTGAGGGTTTTATAGGCTGGGCACTTTGGGCCCAGTACTGGCTGAAATGTAGGGTATTTAGTGTGCTTAGTGTGGGTAATCCATAGCCTGTTTGCACTTGGGATCCAAAAAGGAAAAGGTGCTATTGGCTCTGCCTACAGGAAAACCAGTATAGAGAAAAGAAGAACTCATTTAACCATTAGGTAACTGTGGATTGCAGTATGTTGAAATATAAGTGTTAAAATGTGATTTCAAGGAGCCAGTTGAGGTGGTTCGGGCATCTGACAAGGATGCCTCCCGGGCAGCTCCCGGGTGAGGTGTTCCGGGCATGTCCCACCGGGAGGAGACCCCAGGGTAGACCCAGGACACGCTGGAGAGATTATATCTCTTGGCTGGCCTGGGAACACCTTGGTGTTCCCCCGGACAAGCTAGAGGAGGTGGCTGGGGATAGGGAGGTCTGGGCTTCTCTGCTTAGGCTGCTGCCCCCGCAACCCGGCCTCGGATAAAGCTGAAGATGGATGGATGGATGTGATTTCAAACTTTTGTGTGATTTTGTTGTGTTTTTCTATTTGTTGATGTTTTCTTAAGTTGTAGTTCACTGTAGGGGTTACTGGCTCAATTATTTATTTAAAAAGAAAAAAAAAATCAGTGAATGTTTGAGAAAAATGCATCAATAAAAGCAAGGTTGTCCACAGACACTGCGTATGTATAGTACCTGTGTTATACATATGCAGTGCTACAGCCCTGCATGTAGACCTCAGAAAATAGAAAGGCAGGATATCATATACAGGCATTACCTGTATATGATATCTTGATATAGATGATAAACAATGTTATAACCAGGAAAAGTCTAATGATGTATATATAGTGAAATAAATAAATGTAAAAAGCAAAGGTAAGTATAATATGCAAAACATTATCTATGATATAGCCAATTATTAATGGACAAAAAAGTACACTAATTACCTCTGAAATGAAATACAGTAGAAATCATTAAAAATTATACAGCACCAAATTATAACAAATGTCATCTCAGGACATTAAAGGTCAGAACCTTCCAGTTTACTGAAAACACGACTAAATGTATGAGTAACTTTCTGGCACTGACTATCCATTATTCATCTGATCAGATAACAAATGGATTGGGGTTCCTGGGGAAATCCGAGGTTATGCAGAGGCACACCGGCTGTATGGGAAGTTGCCGTGGGCCGACCTCTTTCAGCCAACCATCAAACTGGCCAAGGAAGGGTTTTCTATTCCTCATGTCCAAGGTCAACACATTCCACGCATTGCTAATACATCACTACGGTATGAAATACACCCACAATGTGATTTCAAAAATATGAAGAGCAAACAATGAATGTTTCAGCTTTATTTTACTGTCTCTGTCTTTTAGAGAGTTATATGAGAATGGGACTCTTCTTAAAACCGGTAATACTGTGAAATTTAAGAAACTGGCTAAAACTTTGGAGATGATCGCAAACGAGGGACCAGATGTGTTTTACAACGGAACAATAGCAAAGAATTTAATCCGTGACATACAGGATGCAGGTATTATCAGAGAGGTTTGATCCTGCACTCTTTTCTGACCATTTTCTATGTCTGCTAGGCACAATGATCTAATTAAAACAAACAAATCAATTGGCTCTGTGAATCTCTGCCATGATCCCTCACAGGCTACACTGTGAGATGTCGGTATCCATTAAAAGTCTTTGTTATGAGATGTGTTGTGTTCAGTTTTGCTCAACAGAATCATTAGTTTCACTGTTTTTGCTCAGGAGGAAAACTCACACTGGAGGACTTGGCCTCATATAAAGTTAAAGTGACTGAAGCGTGGAATATTTCTTTGGGAGAGTATCGGATGTACTTCCCTCCGCCCCCTGCAGGAGGAGCCCTCCTCAGCCTCATCCTCAACATCATGAAAGGTTCCTGTTAGACAATAGCTGTGTCCCAATTCAGGGTCTGCACGCTTGAAGTACGCGCACTACGCGTACTACGTATGGTGCGTACTATAAGTACGAGAAGTGCCGAAGTGAGAGGCTTGTGAAATGGGATGGTCTAGCCTCCGTCGCGGTGCCCAGGTTGCCAAGCAACCATGACACTAACAGCTGGAAACGTTTCATACAGCTTTGTTTGACAGAAATGAAGGAGAACATATTTTGTTCATTTGTTTCTACAAGAGCTTTGTGTGATTTGTTTAGTATCTGAGGTTGAGACCACGGGCCTGTAAAACATGATAGTTGGGCTTCATTTCTGTACTGAACAGTCATTTCAAGATTAGTTAGTAAATAACAATTAGCTAATGTTGTTCATGAGACTAAAATCATCTCACTGTGGTAATGTAAATATAATATGGCCAATATTATATGTGTGTATACATATATATACATACATACCCAGCACGCCCCTGCGGGCGGTTTATCCTTCAGGCTCAGGTCCTCTACCAGAGGCCTGGGAGCTTGAGGGTCCTGCGCAGTATCTTAGCTGTTCCCAGGACTGCGCTCTTCTGGACAGAGATCTCCGAAGTTGTTTCCGGGATCTGCTGGAGCCACTCGCCTAGCTTGGGAGTCACCGCACCTAGTGCTCCGATTACCACGGGGACCACCGTTACCTTCACCCTCCACATCCTCTCGAGCTCTTCTCTGAGCCCTTGGTATTTCTCCAGCTTCTCGTGTTCCTTCTTCCTGATATTGCTGTCATTCGGAATCGCTACATCGATCACTACGGCCGTCTTCTCCTGTTTGTCTACCACCACTATGTCCAGTTGGTTAGCCACCACCATTTTGTCCGTCTGTATCTGGAAGTCCCACAGGATCTTAGCTCGGTCATTCTCCATCACCCTTGGGGGCATCTCCCATTTTGACCTCGGGACTTCCAGGTTATACTCGGCACAGATGTTCCTGTACACTATGCCGGCCACTTGGTTATGGCGTTCCATGTATGCCCTGCCTGCTAGCATCTTGCACCCTGATGTTATGTGCTGGATTGTCTCTGGGGCATCTTTACACAGCCTGCACCTGGGGTCTTGCCTGGTGTGATAGACCCCAGCCTCTATGGATCTTGTATTCAGAGCTTGTTCTTGTGCTGCCATGATTAGTGCCTCTGTGCTGTCTTTCAGTCCAGCTTTGTGCAGCCATTGGTAGGATTTCTGGATATTAGCCACCTCCTCTATCTGCCGGTGGTACATACTGTGCAGGGGCCTGTCCTTCCATGATGGTTCCTCGTCTCCCTCCTCTTTCTTGGGTTTCTGCTGCCTGAGGTATTCACTGAGCACTCGGTCAGTTGGGGCCATCTTCCCAATGTATTCTTGGATGTTCGTTGTCTCATCCTGGACTGTGGTGCTGACACTCACCAGTCCCCGGCCCCCTTCCTTCTGCTTAGCGTACAGCCTCAGGGTGCTGGACTTGGGGTGAAACCCTCCATGCAACCTGAGTGAAGTTGGCCCCCCCACCTTCTTCAAATCCAACAAAAGTGGTATTAAACGTTTGTGCTACGTTTGTGCTGGTTTGTGCTGCAAAAATTTTCGTTTGTGCTGCTATCATTTTAAAGATACTAATAAAAATTTCTAAGATAAGATAAGATAAGATAAGATAAGATAAGATAAGATAACCTTTATTAGTCCCACACGTGGGAAATTTGTTTTGTCACAGCAGGAAGTGGACAGTGCAAAAGTTATGAAGCAAAAATTAGAATAAAATAAAATAAGAATGAATACAGTACACAACTGTACAGAATAGAATAAAATAAAATACTATATACAGTAGGATAAAATAGAATAAAATATACAATAAGATAAAAATAGAATACAAATGCTATATACAACTCAGTAAAAATACAACTATGCCGGAAAAGATTATTGCACATTAGTGTTATTGCACATTTGTGGATGTGTGTGTTTGATCAGTTAAAGTCTTTGTTGTGGAGTCTGACAGCAGTGGGGAGGTCATCAGAGGTCAACCAGCCCCCCCACATTAATGGAATCAAACAAAACTGGTGTCAATCAACTGTGCTGGTTTGTGCTGCTAAAATTGTTGTTTGTGCTGCTTCTGTTTTAAAGATATTAATGAAAATGTAAAGGTCAAAAGGTCAACCAGCCCCCCCACATTACCCAAATCAAACAAATTTGATGTCAAACGTTTGTGCTACGTTTGTGCTGCAAAGATTTTCGTTTGTGCTGCTATCATTTTAAAGATATTAATAAAAAATCCTAGAGGTCATCAGAGGTCAACCAGCCCCCCCACATTACCCAAATCAAACAAATTTGATGTCAAACGTTTGTGCTACGTTTGTGCTGGTTTGTGCTGCAAAAAATTTTGTTTGTGCTGCTATCATTTCAAAAATATTAATAAAATAATGTCCTGATGCGTGCTCAATCATCTAGGGAAGTAAATTCCAAAAGGTTGATTCTGTTCATCCGGACATTTTCAGTGGAAGAAACATTTTATCACTCATCCAGGTGACTTCTTCAGTCTCAGCTGACTGCAGGTTTCCCCAAGCTTATAAACAGTACATTTGCACAGTGAAGGAAACTAGCACCACTGAATGAACAATGGGCTGGGGGGTTAATTCCATGATTGTTAGTATGCAAATTCTTATGACCATTGATCAACGCCTACTATCAAATCAAATCAAATCAAATCACTTTTATTGTCACATCACATGTGCAGGTACACTGGTACAGTACATGTGAGTGAAATTCTTGTGTGCGAGCTTCACAAGCAACAGAGTTGTGCAAAATACAATAATGTAAAACAAGCAAAATATAAAAATGGCTAATCTAAAAGGTAATAAATATATGTACAATATGTAAAGGTATATACATTACTGAATGTGTATACTAAATATGTTTTTCTACGTGTGTGTGTTTGAGTGTGTATATAGTATGTATATACATGTTTTACAAATGAAATAAAGTAAACAATAAAATAAGATATATAAAATATACAGAGGTTGGTATGTGCAAAACAGTGGTATTTATATACAGTATGGAGTGCATAATGTTGAAGTTCCAGTAGTGAGGGTGAGGTGTCTATGACGTGTTCAGCAGTCTGATGGCCTGGTGGAAAAAGCTGTCTCTCAGTCTGCTGGTACGGGACCGGATGCTGCAGAACCTCCTTCCTGATGGAAGTAGTCTGAACAGTTTATGGCTGGGGTGGCTGGAGTCCTTGATGATCCTCCCCGCTTTCCTCAGGCACCGCTTCCTGTAGATGTCTTGGAGGGAGGGAAGCTCACCTCCAATTATCCGTTCAGAGCACCGCACTACTCTCTGGAGAGCTTTGCGGTTGTGAGCGGTGCTGTTGCCGTACCAGGTGGTGATGCATCCAGTGAGGATGCTCTCAATGGCACAGCGATAGAAGGTCCTGAGGATGCGGGGGCTCATGCCGAATCTTTTCAGTCTCCTGAGAAAGAAGAGGCGCTGCTGCGCCTTCTTCACTGTTTTGTTTATGTGTACTGACCACGTAAGATCCTCAGCCAGATGTACACCAAGGAAGCGGAAGCTGCTCACTCTCTCCACAGCAGCGCCGTTGATGGTGATGGGGGTGTGTACTTCTCTGCACCTCCGGAAGTCCACTATCAACTCCTTTGTCTTTGCGACGTTGAGGGTGAGATGGTTGTCTTGACACCAGTGGGTCAGGGCGCTGACCTCCTCCCTGTAGGCCATCTCATCACCGTTGGTAATAAGACCCACCACTGTAGTGTCGTCCGCAAACTTCACAATGATGTTGGAGTTTCTAGTGGCCGTGCAGTCGTAGGTGTAGAGTGAGTACAGGAGAGGGCTCAGTACACACCCCTGTGGAGCACCAGTGTTCAGTGTGATGGGGGATGAGGTGGTGCTGCCCAGTCTGACCACTTGGCGTCTGTCAGACAGGAAGTTAAGGATCCAGCTGCCGAGGGAGCTGCTCAGTCCTAGATCCTGCAGTTTCCTGTCCAGCTTCGAGGGAACGATGGTGTTGAATGCTGAGCTGTAATCTACAAACAGCATTCTCACATACGTGTCTCTCTTCTCCAGGTGTGACAGGGCAGCATGGAGTGTCAGGGCTATGGCATCATCAGTGGACCTGTTGTGGCGGTATGCGAACTGTAGAGGGTCCAGTGAGTCGGGTAGTGCAGAGCAGATGAAGTTCCTGACCAGCTTCTCGAAGCATTTGCTCACGATGGGGGTCAGGGCTACGGGTCGCCAGTCGTTCAATGAGGAGATGGTGGAGGATTTGGGTACAGGGACGATGGTGGCCATTTTGAAGCAGGCTGGGACTACAGACAGAGAGAGGGAAAGGTTGAAGATGTGTGTAAACACTCCAGCCAGCTGAGCCGCGCATGACTTGAGGACGCGGCCGGAAATCCCGTCCGGACCAGTAGCTTTGCGTGCGTTCACCCTCCTGAAGCACTTCCGCACATCCTCCTCAGACACAGTGTGCGCACTGACGTCATCCGCGGTGCGCACACTGTCCGGTCTCGTGGTGTTCGCTGTGTCGAATCTAGCGTAGAATACGTTTAGATCCTCACACAGAGAGGCCGTGGTCTGCGGTGTGCTGGTTTTCCCTCTAAAGTCTGTGATCGTGTTTAGTCCCTGCCACATACTCCGAGGGTTGTCAAAATGTTGCTCCACCTTGTCCCTGTACTCACGTTTGGCTGCTTTGATCGTCTTCCGGAGTTGGTAATGTGCGTGTTTGTAGTCCGATGTGTTCGCGGAGGCAAAAGCGGTGCTCCGTGCCGCCAGTGCTGTGCGAACATCTCCGTTAATCCAGGGTTTTTGATTTGGGAAGGATTTAACTGTTCTGGATGGGACGACATCTTCCACGCATTTTCTGATAAATCCGCAGACTGAGTCTGTGTACTCATCAATGTCTTTAGCAGCCACGTGAAACATTTCCCAGTCCGCGTGATCAAAACAGTCCCGCAGCGTAGACTCCGATTGGTCCGACCAACGGTGCACCGCCCTCAGGGTTGGAGCTTCCTGTTTCAGCTTCTGCCTGTAGGCGGGCAGGAGCAGGATGGAGCGGTGATCTGATTGGCCGAATGAGGCGCGGGGGAGGGCTTTGTATGCATCCCGGAAAGAGGTGTAGCAGTGGTCAAGAAGCCGGTCTCCACGAGTGCTGAAATGGATGTGTTGGTGGAGTTTTTGTGAGACTTTCTTCAGGTTACCCTTATTAAAGTCCCCGGTCGTGATAAACGCCGCCTCTGGGTGTGCGGTTTCCTCACTGCTGATCGCGCTGTACAGTTCCCTGAGTGCTCGGTCAGTGTCGGCTTGTGGGGGAATGTAAACAGCCGTAATAATCACTGCTGTGAATTCCCTCGGTAGCCAGAATGGCCGGCACTTAATCATCAGGTACTCCAGGTCCGGTGAGCAGAAAGATTTGACCGGGTGCATGTTCGCATAATCACACCAGCTGTTGTTGATCATGAAACATACACCACCGCCTCTGCTTTTCCCAGTAAGCTCCTGTGACCTGTCCGCGCGGTGCACAGAGAACCCCGGTAGTTGTATTGCGGAGTCCGGTACCTTGTCTGATAGCCAGGTTTCTGTGAGGCAGATCACGCAGCAGTCCCGCATCTCTCGCTGGAATGAGATCCGTGCCCGAAGCTCGCACAGCTTGTTCTCCAGAGACTGCACATTCGCCAGTAATAAACTGGGTAACGGTGGTCTGTTAGTGAGCCGTCTCAGTCGAACCAGAACGCCAGATCTTCTCCCTCTGCGTCGGCGTTTGCGGCCTCCACGGGCCCAGAACAAAGGCGTCTCAGGTGAGATGAATGGGGGGTCTGCAAACGGAGGGTCCGTGTTGCAAAACTTGAACTCCGGAAAGTGATGAGAAAGTCCATCTTTTATGTCCAGTAAGGTTTGTCGGTCGTACACAAGGAGACATGTGCTACTCGTGAAAAAATAAAGAAAAAGTAAAATTAAACACAAAAAACAGCTGTTGCTTGGGGGAGCTCGCGACGAGGCTGCCATACTCGGCGCCATCTTAAACATCAAATCAAAGACACAGATTCTCAAATGGCCATGAGTACCATTCACAGAGAGTTAGGGAATGGCTGCAATCACAGCATTGTAAGATGGCGAAAGATGTACCCTTGGGCCCCCCTTCTCGATTCAGAGATGGTCAGCATCCTGACAGCCTGATGGACGAAGCTGTTTCTCTGCGGGTTCTGGCCCGGAGGCTCTTCAGTATCCTTCCTGATGGCAGCAAACTGAAGACGCTGTTGAAGGGATGAGTGGAGTCACCTGTAATGGAGAGGACCTTCCGGATGAGGCAGATGCAGTAGATCTCCTGGGGAGGGAGGCAAGAGAGGTCCCCACAATCCTCTCCGCTGCTCTCACTACCCGTTGTCATTTTTTTCCTGCAGGACCCAGTGCAGGAGTCATACCACACAGTGATGCAGTTGGTGAGGATACTCTCAATGGTGCCTCTGTAGAAGGTGCTCATAATGGGGGTTGAATCTCTTGTCATGGATCAGCAGATCGAAGAGAATTATTATGTGCGTAATTATTCAGCCCCCTTTGGTCTGAGTGCAGTCAGTTGCCCATAGACATTGCCTGATGAGTGCTAATGACTAAATAGAGTGCACCTGTGTGTAATCTAATGTCAGTACAAATACAACTGCACTGTGACGTCCTCAGAGGTTGTCTAAGAGAATATTGGGAGCAACAACACCATGAAGTCCAAAGAACACACCAGACAGGTCAGGGATAAAGTTATTGAGAAATTTAAAGCAGGCTTAGGCTACAAAAAGATTTCCCAAGCCTTGAACATCCCACGGAGCACTGTTCAAGCAATCATTCAGAAATGGAAGGAGTATGGCACAACTGTAAACCTACCAAGACAAGGCCGTCCACCTAAACTCACAGGCCGAACAAGGAGAGCGCTGATCAGAAATGCAGCCAAGAGGCCCATGGTGACTCTGGACGAGCTGCAGAGAGCTACAGCTCAGGTGGGGGAATCTGTCCATAGGACAAGTATTAGTTGGCCTTTATGGAAGAGTGGCAAGAAGAAAGCCATTGTTAACAGAAAACCATAAGAAGTCCCGTTTGCAGTTTGCCACAAGCCATGTGGGGGACACAGCAAACATGTGGAAGAAGGTGCTCTGGTCAGATGAGACCAAAATGGAACTTTTTGGCCAAAATGCAAAACGCTGTGTGTGGCGGAAAACTAACACTGCACATCACTCTGAACACACCATCCCCACTGTCAAATATGGTGGTGGCAGCATCATGCTCTGGGGGTGCTTCTCTTCAGCAGGGACAGGGAAGCTGGTCAGAGTTGATGGGAAGATGGATGGAGCCAAATACAGGGCAATCTTGGAAGAAAACCTCTTGGAGTCTGCAAAAGACTTGAGACTGGGGCGGAGGTTCACTTTCCAGCAGGACAACGACCCTAAACATAAAGCCAGGGCAACAATGGAATGGTTTAAAACAAAACATATCCATGTGTTAGAATGGCCCAGTCAAAGTCCAGATCTAAATCCAATCGAGAATCTGTGGCAAGATCTGAAAACTGCTGTTCACAAACGCTGTCCATCTAATCTGACTGAGCTGGAGCTGTTTTGCAAAGAAGAATGGGCAAGGATTTCAGTCTGTAGATGTGCAAAGCTGGTAGAGACATACCCTAAAAGACTGGCAGCTGTAATTGCAGCAAAAGGTGGTTCTACAAAGTATTGACTCAGGAGGCTGAATAATTACGCACACCCCACTTTGCAGTTATTTATTTGTAAAAAATGTTTGGAATCATGTATGATTTTCGTTCCACTTCTCACATGTACACCACTTTGTATTGGTCTTTCACGTGGAATTCCAATAAAATTGATTCATGTTTGTGGCTGTAATGTGACAAAATGTGGAAAAGTTCAAGGGGGCCAAATAGCCACTGTAACTGGCTGCTAGATTTCTTGACATGAAGACAGCAGACAGTACGGGTCGGCAGCAACACCTCGAGCCCAACAACACTGAATACGGGGGCTCCTCAAGGATGTGTGTTGAGCCGCCTTCTCTTCACTCTGCTGACCCACGACTGCACACCATCACACAGCTCCAACCTTTTCATCAAGTTGGAGACGAAACAACTGTGGTAGGTCACATCAGCAACAATAATGAGATCTACTACAGGGGTGAAGTTAACCATCTGGCAGAGTGGTGCAGCTACAACAATCTGACCCTGAATGTGGAGAAGACCAACAGTTACTCTACTTCCTCTGCAAACTGAGAAGCGCAAAAGATTCAACCCCCATTATGAGCACCTTCTACAGAGGCACCATTGAGAGTATCCTCACCAACTGCATCACTGTGTGGTATGACTCCTGCACTGGGTCCTGCAGAAAAAAAATGACAATGGGTAGTGAGAGCAGCGGAGAGGATTGTGGGGACCTCTCTTGCCTCCCTCCCCAGGAGATCTACTGCACCTGCCTCATCCGGAAGGTCCTCTCCATTACAGGCGACTCCACTCATCCCTTCAACAGCTTCTTCAGTTTGCTGCCATCAGGAAGGATACTGAAGAGCCTCCGGGCCAGAACCCGCAGACTGAGAAACAGCTTCGTCCATCAGGCTGTCAGGAGAGCAGAGGCCCAAGGGTACATCTTTTGCCATCTTACAATGCTGTGATTGCAGCCATTTCCTAACTCTCTGTGAATGGTACTCATGGCCATTTGAGAATCTGTGTCTTTGATTAGTAGGCGTTGATCAATGGTCATAAGAATTTGCATACTAACAATCATGGAATTAACCCCCCAGCCCATTGTTCATTCAGCGGTGCTAGTTTCCTTCACTGTGCAAATGTACTGTTTATAAGCTTGGGGAAACCTGCAGTCAGCTGAGACTGAAGAAGTCACCTGGATGAGTGATAAAATGTTTCTTCCACTGAAAATGTCCGGATGAACAGAATCAACCTTTTGGAATTTACTTCCCTAGATGATTGAGCACGCATCAGGACATTATTTTATTAATATTTTTGAAATGATAGCAGCACAAACAAAATTTTTTGCAGCACAAACCAGCACAAACGTAGCACAAACGTTTGACATCAAATTTGTTTGATTTGGGTAATGTGGGGGGGCTGGTTGACCTTTTGACCTTTACATTTTCATTAATATCTTTAAAACAGAGGCAGCACAAACGACAATTTTAGCAGCACAAACCAGCACAAACGTAGCACAGTTGATTGACACCAGTTTTGTTTGATTCCATTAATGTTGGGGGGCTGGTTGACCTCTGATGACCTCTAGAAATTTTCTTGAATATCTTTAAAATGATAGCGGCACAAACGAAAATTTTTGCAGCACAAACCAGCACAAACGTAACACAAACGTTTGATACCACTTTTGTTGGATTTGAAGAAGGTGGGGGGGCCAACTTCACTCAGGTCTCCAACCTTGGTAAGGAGCTTTCTTGTCTTTATGTCAGTGGCTTCTATCTCCTCCTTTGGCCAGCCTATTACCCCAGCAGGGTACCTGATCACGGGCAGGGCATAGGTGTTGATGGCCCGGATCTTGTTCTTACCGTTCAGCTGACTCCTCAGGACTTGCCTGACCCTCTGCAGGTACTTGGTGGTTGCAGCTTTTCTAGCGGCCTCTTCATGGTTCCCATTCGCCTGCGGGATCCCCAGGTACTTGTAACTGTCCTCTATGTCTGCAATGTTGCCTTCTGGTAGTTCAATCCCCTCAGTTCTGACTACCTTCCCTCTCTTTGTTACCATCCGACTACACTTCTCCAGTCCGAACGACATTCCAATGTCATTGCTGTATAGCCTGGTAGTGTGGATTAGTGAATCAATGTCTCGTTCACTCTTGGCATACAGCTTGATGTCATCCATGTACAGGAGGTGGCTGACAACTGCTCCGTTCCGTAGTCGGTATCCGTAGCCAGTTTTGTTAATGATCTCACTGAGTGGGTTCAGGCCTATGCAGAACAGCAGTGGGGACAGAGCATCTCCTTGGTAGATCCCGCACTTTATGGTGACTTGTGCTATGGGTTGGAGTTGGCCTCTAGTGTTGTACGCCACATCCCCATTGAGTTCCTGATGAAGGCTCTTAGGGTCCTGTTGATCTTGTACAATTCTAGGCATTCCAGTATCCAGCTGTGGGGCATTGAGTCATAGGCCTTCTTGTAATCAATCCAGGCTGTGCACAGGTTGGTCAGTCTGGTCTTGCAGTCTTGGCTGACTGTTCTGTCTACCAGTAGCTGGTGTTTTGCACCTCTGGTATTCTTGCCAATCCCTTTCTGTGCCCCGCTCATGTATTGACCCATGTGCCTGTTCATCTTAGCCGATATGATGCCTGACAGGAGCTTCCATGTAGTACTGAGGCAGGTTATTGGTCGGTAGTTGGATGGGACCGGTCCCTTCTTGGGGTCCTTGGGGATCAGGACCGTCCGACCTCCGGTTAGCCATTCCGGGTGTCTCTCGTTAACTAGCATATATATACATATACATACATACATACATACATACACACATATATATATTATATATATATATATGCTAGTTAACGAGAGACACCCGGAATACATACATACATACATACATATATATATTATATATATATATATACATATATATATGTATAATATATATATATATGTATGTATGTATGTATGTATATGTATATATATGCTAGTTAACGAGAGACATCCGGAATGGCTAACCGGAGGTCGGACGGTCCTGATCCCCAAGGACCCCAAGAAGGGACCGGTCCCATCCAACTACCGATATATACATACATACATACATACATACATATATATATACATATACATATATATATATTACAGCAGTGAGCTTGAACTCTGGGTCAAAGATTAAAGTTGCAGTTATTTATATTTCCTATCACCTTAAATCTTCACTCAAAGAAAAGTACCTTTTACAGTGTATATATAGATGTATTATGCATAAGAGACAAATATTGTTCGTTTAATATGTTGGCATTATTACATTTGGCTCAATGCTTACATACATGTGTAAAAAGAAAAATGTACGAGCTGTGAAAACTGTTTCTGATAAAATGAAGAGTAGACTGATATATGAAATATTCCTTTATTGAGAAAATCAGACCATGTCATAACTGCTTTAAGTCATACAGAATAGATATGAGAGCCTTAAACAGACTGACTTCTGCTAAATGGGTCAAACTGGGCAGAAGGTACACAAACACATAACATCCTTATAGAATATGATGTAACACTATAGATCAACTTACCTCAGAATATATAAAGCATATAAACAATTATAGCAATATGATGCAACAAACACAGCAGTACTACTAATCCAAAATACTCAAAGCTTCATAGAACTGAAACAAACATTTATTTTTAGCTCCATTCTGCTGCTGATACATACTTTAGGTTTCTGAATATTAAACTTGTTGCTGCCTTTCATAGTGTGTAACTTGAAGGCCCTGAGTACTTTCTCCCACACTGAAAACACTGGAATGATATAATTATTTGAACATTATCTAATAAGACTGATTCAGGACAGACAGTTAGTTATTTTAAACTTTTCTAGCAGTCCTTCACAAACAGGGAACAGTCTGTCTATTCTCTCCATCTGTCAGCTGCTGCTGGCTCTTCCTCACACACTGCTGAGTTTGTCCTGGTGGATCATCAGGGGTGCAAAGCCTCACAGATGATGTGCAGCAGTGGGTCCCTCAGTCTGTCCTCACTCTGGACACTTGCAGTTGTCACACATGGAAATCAAATGTGTGATAAGCTGCAGGATTCAAACACAAGTGTAACTTATAAATACATGTTCATACTTTTATTACACAATCAGAGAGAAAGAAACAGAGAGAGAGTGCAGGACAGACAGACAGGTGACAGTCTCAGGTGTATACACTGCTACAAAACAGCACAAGAGAAGGAGGATTTAGTGTTTGTGTTATTACGAGTGCTAAACAAGAAGAGTTCCCAGATGGTACAGTGGACACATGTGTGACTCCTGTGATTAAAGCATCTTTCTTTCAGCTTAATGAGTGAACCGTCAGCTCGTTCAAACACACGTTAAAGTCCGTTTGGCTCGACACCACCGAACAAAGGCAGCAATATAACATAGCTAACATTAACAGTGCAGTGAATTCTGCTTGTGCAGTGATATTCAGGACTGCAAACCGAGCACCATTCACTGACTTTCAGCTTGTTGTGTTTGTGGATATATGACTTTAATTATCTATAAAATCATCACATTCTCTGTAAGACTAAGGTCAACTATATATATATTTAGAAGTAGAAGCTTTAAAACCAAGTTAACGCTGAAAGTACAAACATCACTAATGTCACACAACTTTGCCGACATGTGGCCAACAGTAATGTTTTAATGTTCTTCGTTATTAAACATTCGCACATAAATAAGTGACTGATATTCAGTACTTACTGAAGACAGTTCACTCTTCGGCCGCTCCCTTCTGCCGTCTTTTGCGACAAAATTATCCACACCCACCGCCGCGCTATGAATTGTGGGATATATGGGACCACGAAGCGTGCACCGGACCACGCTTGATATTTGGGGAAATCGACGGCGCATTTGGAGTACGCATTTGAAGTACACTTCGAATTGGGACAGCCGTCGTCATGTGGCGGTGACGTAATCGCACTTAAAATGCGTACTTCAAGCGTGCGGTCTCTGAATTGGGACACAGCCAATGACTGCAGACCTGCTGCTCATCCACACTCTGAAGTCATAGAAAGACACTGTCAAACAGTTGTTTATATTTTCAGGATATAACATAAATTCAGAACCTATCACGACTGATGAAAAGACATTATTTTATCACCGTTATATTGAAGCTTTAAAATTTGCCAATGGATTAAAGGAACATATCAGAGATCCAGAGTTCGACCCAGATAATGTAAGTATCAAATGGACAGATTCATGGATAGATTTACACCTGCTTTTGTTGGATAGAGTACAATTATTTTTAAGTAGCTACATTTAGTTATGACTCAAACAGTGGTGAAAGAAATATTGAGATCTCTGACTTGAGTAAAAGTAGTAGTAACACAACGCAAAACAGTAAAAATAGATAGTATGAAATAGAGATGGCACGATACCACTTTTTTTATGTCCGATACCGATATCATAAATTTGGATATCGGCCAATACCGATATGAATACGATACAGTGTGTTTTTTAATCAATAAAACTGTTTTTTTTAAATATCTTGCTGCATTTTGTATAAGTTCATACTCAAGTTCAAGCAAAAAACAAACAAACACTAAAGCTATTTTGTTATACCTGTATGCAAAAAATACACTGCACCCAAAATATTTCATAGTTCAGCTATACTGATCAATCTAATAAACTTAAACCTACTCCATCCTCCCTATTCTGGTATTTTAAAGAGTAAGCAACATAACTAATAGGATTGCAAACTTCCAGCAAAAAAATAAAAATAAATAGGGAACCACCCACCCCCCACCTCATGATGCTTAATCGACGTAATCAACTTTAATTTGATGCAGTGTGAAAAAAAATGCACAGAAATCAATTATTTTTCAAGAATAATTAAATAGATTCAACATCTTTCTTCAACAGAATTGCAGACTGCACAGATGATACTTTCCCAAAGGAAAAAGTACTAGCTTACTAGGGTATATTAGACTTAACAGTTACTATATACAGTAATGGACTTCTATACATTTTACATCAGATTAAAACTTTGGGTGTAAGATTCAGATAATTATTTATTAAAAGCTAGATATTTTAAACGAGAATAAGAAAGAAAAGTATGTCTTTGTGCCCCCTTTTCCCTGTTCATGCCCTATCGGCCCCCCTGGCTAAACTTTGCTAGATCCGCCCCTGCACAGTTACCAGCCGTCAGCTACGTTTAAAAGGATCCTGGTGTAGAAAGTAATATTAAATAAATTCTAACAACAGATTATCAAGTTTAAACGTGCTGCTGTTGTTCAGCCGCTGGTTTCCTCTTTCTGGTGCAAAGTGGGCGATAAATAAACAAGAGAGACGGACTCACGACAGAAAGCCGATCAGCTGATCATTAATCAGTTTCACAAT
The DNA here is from genome assembly GCF_036321145.2 of Pelmatolapia mariae. Classification (NCBI taxonomy): domain Eukaryota; kingdom Metazoa; phylum Chordata; class Actinopteri; order Cichliformes; family Cichlidae; genus Pelmatolapia; species Pelmatolapia mariae. The sequence continues at coordinate 12,886,510 of NC_086237.1, read as the reverse complement.
TGAAGTAGCAGCGGGAGGGGAGGGAGAGAGAAGAGGCAGTCACTCCATATATCGATTGTTAAGCTTAACGCGGGAATGCTTAACAAACATTCAGAGATGAACTTACACACTTGCTTTACTTCTCTCTGGGATAACTTTCTCGGAGATGAAATGCCGGTTTGGTAGCCAGGCTCCAAATACTCAACCAGACCGCTGACAGGTCTTGGACGCTACAGCCACTGTATCATATGATGCATACTGCTCCGACGTGCTAACGTTATGAGCTGAGTTATGCCATGTCGCAAGTTTTGTGAGGTGCTTTTTTGATATTTAATGGATCGGATTACATTTTTTTATTTCTCTCCGATATCCGATCCAGTAATTTAGGTCAGTATTGGACCGATACCGATACGTAATATCGGATCGGCCCATCTCTAGTATGAAATATTTGAAAGTTCCTGCTTTCAGAACGGCAACATTGGTTTTTATCAGTGTTATATCAGGGATCACACCATGAATTTGTTGTGGTGTGAAGAGATTTTTTGCAATTTCTCTGAGCATTGCACAATCTAACTTGACTGTTGGAGTGAGACTGTGTTAACACACCTGAATGCTCCGGACCAGAAAAATGCCAAACTTCTGCATTTATAAAGGTGCTCCCAGTTTGATGATTAGTTAATAAAGTGCATTTGATTATCAGCACCTAGCTGCTAATTACCCTCTTAATTCTTACAGAAACAGCAAGGCTGTACTTAGTTTTTTAAAGATTGAGTGCTGTGAAAACTTTCCTCTAATTCCAACATTTCCCAGTAAATCTGCATATTCTCTTTAAAATGATAATTCTGACAAGTGCTGTAACATTTGAGATAAATAAATAACGAGATTTAAAAGCAGATAAACCTCAATCTTATTAATATTTGATTCTAAATATTTCATGTATTGTTTTGTATTTGTCTTCATACTCATGGATATTGTGTAATGTGTTTATTTTTTATGCTGTGTAGTTCACACAGAATGCAAAAAATTTAACAGAGGATAACTTTGCTGATGAAAAACGGAGTTTGATCACAAATGAGACTCATGAGCCTGATTATTATGGCAAAACCCGGCATGTGGACAGCACAGGTACCACACACGTTTCTGTGCTGGATAAAAATGGATCCGCTGTGTCTGTCACCAGCAGCATCAATGACATGTCAGTATCTGGATGGTTCTGTTTCAATGTTGGGAACCCGTTAACACATATTATTCTTCTATTCTATTATTCTATTCATTAAATATATTTTTCTTTACAGATTTGGCTCCAAGGTCCTCTCTCCAAGCACTGGAATCATCCTCAACAACCAGCTGTCTGACTTCTGTGGAAGCAATAACAGCATCTCTCCTGGTAAGGCAACAGCAGGATGTATTGCACTTTAATTTTTTTATATTTAAATACAGAGTCATAAAATAGCATTGTGTAGAAGCTTAGGTGCAGTAAACTATTACCACAAAGAGGTTGTCTTTTCCCTCTAATGATTTTCCTAACAGGAATATCATATTTATGCTCCATAAGTAAATCAACTTTTCACATAACCCTTTTATAGCTTTTTAACACACATTTTTTTTTAAATTAAGGTAATAAAGATGTCACCCAGTTTGGATATGCTAATCTATGAGGTCACTTGGTCAGTTTTTATTCTCATTAATGTAACCCAGGTCCCACGTAGCTATGCTAAAGCTAGAGTATATAGTACAATGAGACTGGGCCTGGGTTCATAGTGCTACCAATTATGATACCTGATACCCTCTAATTGAATTAATAAGGACCACCACAACTGTATTTTACACAAATTTATCCCTCGCTAGGTATTTATTTAGACCACAAAGAAATAAATAAAATAAAGTTACTTTTATAAATTGAAATGAATTGAAATCAAATAAACAAACAAAACCACTGTAAAATTGACTACATGGGTTATAAATAAAAGATTGTCAAAACAAAATAACCCTCTCTTAGGTGCCAACTGTTATTTCAGGTACAACAGCTCACCTTTTAAAATACCTTTGGTTACAACTACACTTACTCAATTAAAACCAAATTTGTAACAGTGGGCCCACACACACACTTTCACCTGTCCATACTACACCTGTAGCACAGTGCTTGTTGCAGGCCTGATTCGAAGTTCGGGTGCGGTGAGGCCTAAAACTGATGGCCGCTTCACTCAAACTGAGCAATAAACAAAATACGTGCACTTTAGTTCCAGTTAGTACTCACGAGTCCAATGAGTTTGTTAGTGGTGGCAATCAGAAACGGGCAGTTAGTGATTAGTTCATCAGTAGTGAAGACAGTCAGGGGCGAGAAAACAGCAGGGTCCATCCGGGCAGAAACCTCTCTCTCCCTCTCCGTTCAGAGCGTCCCTCGGCTTCTAAACATATTAAAACGAATAGTTATGTCTATAACTTCTGTTCCCTGAAGGAGAGGAATGAGGTACAACACATAAGTATGGGATATCACGCCCTCGTCGACTACCCGTGGTCCTGATATTACTTATTTGTGATCTGCAAGAGGTAAATGAGAGTGTGTGCTAGGGCTGGGCGATATGGCCTAAAATTCATATCACGATATAATTTGAAGCATGTGCGATAACGATATATATCACGATATATTCTTTTCTTCTGTATAACGTATTTTCCACACTATAAGGCACACTTCCGACAGGCAAACCCATCTGTTCTCTGATTGGATTGTTACATTTGTGATTGACATGACATTGACCAATCAGATGAAAGGAAGAAAAATAGGGTCAAAATGCGTACTTGTAACTTGCAGGGGTTTTTTGGCTAAGTCCACACACAAATCTTTTTTACACACACACAAATCTTTTTTACACATACAAATCTTTTTTACGCACACACAAATCTTTTTTACACACACACAAATTCTTTTTACACATACAAATCTTTTTTTACACACACACAAATCTTTTTTACACATACAAATCTTTTTTACACATACAAATCTTTTTTACACGCACACAAATTCTTTTTACACATACAAATCCTGATTTACAAGGACAAAACTGATTTACAAGTACAAAATATTTTGAGAACAATAAAACTGCTCAGTGGGGCCACCTTGTGTTGTACCTCGTTTCTCTCCTTCAGGGAACAGAAGTTATAGACATAACTATTCGTTCCCTTTCAGTCGATTCACTCGGTACAACACATAAGTATGGGACATATATACACGCTCCGCAGAGCAGCCACCGAACCGGAATCGGACCACCACATCCTTAGTGAGTGGTAGACCCAGCAGAAAGGACAGCATGAGCCACCGAAGGGGCTGTAACGTCCAACCGATAAAACCGCACAAAAGTGTGCAGTGATGCCCAACTAGCTGCCGCACAAATATCAGCTACAGGCACCCCTTTAAAAAGAGCCCATGAGGTTGCCATCCCCCTGGTGGAATGAGCTCTCACCCCGTGGGGCAAAGCAAGACCTCTGGTGCCGTATGCCAGTGAGATAGCTTCTATAACCCAGTGGGACAGCCTCTGTTTGGACAGAGCTCTACCTCTATTTGGATTAGCGAAGCAGACAAACAGCTGGTCACATAAACGCACATTCTTAGTGCGCTCAATGTAGGTGCGTAGCACACGCACTGGACAAAGAGAATGCATCCTCCTCTGCTCCTCAGATGCAAAAGGAGGGGAGCAAAAGCTCAGCAACTCAAACTCTATTGAGCTATAAGATGCAGGCATGATCTTGGGAAAATAGGCAGCATTTGGACGCAATACGACCTTGTGGCCATCAGGAGAGAACTGTGTGCAGGAGAGATGCACAGACAGCGCATGAAGGTCACCCACTCGCTTTGCCGAAGCCAAAGCGAGAAGTAATACAGTCTTATATGAAAGAAATTTCATATCCACAGACTCAATGGGTTCAAACGGGGGGCTACAAAGGGCCTCCAGCACCAAAGACAAGTCCCAAGCAGGGACACTGGACTTAAGCACGGGCCTCAGCCGGCGAACTCCTTTCAGTATACGTATGGCGAGGGGATGTGCACCTAGTGTCACCCCGTCAAAGCCAATATGACAAGCAGATTTAGCTGCTAAATAAACCTTAATTGTCGAAAATGAAAGGCCCTTATCCAGCAGCTCCTGCAGGAATGTCAAAACATCCACAATAGAGCGCTGAAATGGGAGAGTGTGGTGGTCCTGGCACCAATGCTCGAAGGCTCGCCATTTGTAAGCGTACAAGCCTCTAGTAGATGAGGCCCTAGCACTCTGAATTGTCGCTATCACACTAGGTGGCAAACCCTTAGCAATCAAGTTTAACCTCTCAGCAGGTAAGCATGAAGGTGCCACAGATCTGGGCGCGGATGAAACACTTCTCCTCCCGCCTGAGAGAGGAGATCCCTGCGGAGAGGAAGCTACCAAGGACTCGCTGCTAGCAGGCTGATTATCTCTGCATACCACGACCTTGTGGGCCACCAAGGGGCCACTAGAATCAGAGAGAGGGAATGCCGACGCACTCTCTCTAGAACTGGAGATATCATTTCCACTGGGGGAAATGCATACGGGAGCACGTCTGGCCATTGGTGCGCTAGCGCGTCCAAGCCCAAGGGTGCATCGTGGTCGATTATGGAGAAGAACAGGGGGCAGTGAGTATTTACCCTGGAAGCAAAAGGGTCTATTTGCGCCTTGCCAAATAGATCCCAAATCTGAGCCACTATTAAAGGGTGTAACCTCCATTCTCTCACCAGAGGATCCCCCCTGGAGAGATGGTCCGGCCCCAGGTTCAGGTGGCCCGGGACATGGGTGGCTCTTAGAGACAGAAAATGAACACTGCACCATAACAGCAGAGAGTGAGACAGCTTCAACAGGGGAAGAGAGCGTGTCCCTGCCTGTTTATGTAAGGCACCACTGTTGAATTGTCCATCTTGACTAAGACATGCTGGCCCTCCAGGACTGGACGGAAATGCTTTAGAGCAGGGGCGTCAAACGTACGGCCCGTGGGCCGGATCAGGCCCGCAAATGGGTTTAATCCAGCCCGTGAGATGATTTTGTAAAGTATAAAAATAAGCTGCAATTTTTCAAAAAAGAAACTGCTGTTCCAATTGTGTCCATTGGATGGCGCAATAGCAATTGTGAGCTACTTTGTTTTGCCCGCAAAATTTAAACCTGATCTGCTTTGGCACCCTCATTGCCCCAATATGTCTCTGTCAAAAAAGAGAAAAGTGGATGCAGAGTGCAGAGTGTTCCAAGAAAAATGGTCATCCTCCTATTTATTCACGGAAGTGAATGGGAAAGCTGTATGTTCGGTGTATTCCCAGCATGTTGCAGTGCTGAAAGAATATAACCTCCGTTGCCACTATGTGAGTCTTCATGCTGACAAATACGATAACTTTCAAGGACAGCGGAGAAGAGAGAAGGTGAATGAACTGTTGGCGGGTCTGAAGAAACAGCAGTCTGTGTTTACTCACAGCTGAGACATCAGTGACGCTGAGGTGAAAGCTAGCTACCTCATTGCTAACGAAATTGCACTAGCTTCAAAACCATTTAGTGAGGGTGAATTTGTAAAAACATTTATGATGAAGGCATCGGAGATTGTGTGCCCTGAAAAGCGCCAGGCCTTTGCAAATATCAGCCTGACAAGAAACACAGTTGCCGACAGGATTTCTGATCTTTCAGCGGATTTGGACAGCCAGTTGAAGCAAAAAGTAAAGTCATTTATTACGTTTTCAGTTGCAATTGATGAAGGCACGGACATTACAGATGTTGCACAACTGGCAATTTTCATCTCCGGAGTTGATGACACATTGACCGTCACCGAGGAGTTCATGGAGTTGGTGCCGATGACAGATACAACGACCGCAGCTGATATTTTCACCGCACTCGTCGGCGCGCTGGACAGGGTCGGAGTGGACTGGTCCTGCGCTGTCAGCCTGGCTACAGATGGTGCGCCCTCAGTGATCGGGAAGAAAGCAGGCGTTGTAAAAAAAGTTCAGAGATAAAGTGCAATCTGCAAATTGAGGATGTGATTTTTGGACTTTTCACTGTATTTTGCACCAGGAGGCTTTGTGTTGCAAGTCACTGAAAATGGATAACGTCATTAAGGTGGTCATCCAAACTGTTAATTTCATCCGATCCAGAAGTCTCAATCACCGTCGGTTTCTCAGAGAGAAAGACCACATCTATGGCCTGCCATACCACACTGAGGTAAGATGGTTGAGCCGAGGTGCTGTGCTGAGGCGTTTCTTTGATTTACGAGAAGAAATTAAACAGTTTATGGAAGAAAAGAGCAAACCAGTGTTAGAATTTCATTCCGCAGAATGGGTGCAGGACCTTGCATTTATGGTGGATGTTACAGAGCACCTGAATAACTTGAACAAACAGCTGCAAGGACGCAACAAAGTTGTCACGCAGTAATATGACAGCATACGTTATTTCAAGTTGAAGCTGTTATTGTGGGAGACGCAGCTCGCTGGTGGTGATGCAGCTCACTTCCCCTGTCTGAAAAATGTGTGCACGATCCAAAGTGTGGCAGATATGAAGCGGTTCAAAGATAAAATAACGGGACTGTTACTGGAGTTTGAGCAACGATTTCAGATTTTTGGTGAACTGGAGAAAGACTTCAAAGTTTTTTGCTCGCCGTTCACCGTGAATCCCTTTGATCTGCCCATGAGGATCCAACTTGAAATATTAGACTTGCAGTGTGACTCGGATTTGAAGGGCAAATTTGCCGCAGCTGGCTTGAACACATTCTATCAGAATCTCTTGTCGGGTTACCCCAACTTGACAGCCCTTGCTGCAAAACTGTTGTGCATGTTCGGAACCACGTATCTTTGTGAGCAAGTTTTCTCTGTAATGAGCATAAATAAAACAAAACTGCGCTCAAGGCTCACGCACAAGCACTTGAATCACATCCTGAAGTTAGCTGCTACTCAGGATGTGAAGCCTGATATTGATGAGCTGGTGAAAGCTAAAAGATGCCAGGTATCAGGAGTCAAATAAACTATGCAATAGAGACACCCTGATGTAGTTCTGTGATCTGTGATATACTTCTGTGAATCACTGAGGCACTGTGTGCTTGTGTGTTCTTTGTCCTCAGAATTTTCAAATAACTTGAGGTGTTTTGTAATTAATAGCTATGTTGTGCTTTTGGACACACTGTCCTCAGGCTCCAGCTTAATGTTTATATGTTTTTATGTTGATGCGCTACTGTTTCTAATTCATTATATTTGATTTATATATTTAACCTATTCTGTGGTTCTTGTACTTGTTTGGGGAACAGGATTTCATTATTTTTATCTACATTGCTGCCTGCAAAATGACACCCTGATATAGTTCTGTGATCTGTGAAACAGTTCTGTGAATCACTGAGGCACTGTGTGTTTGTGTATTCCTTGTCCTCAGAATTTTCAAATAACTTGAGGTGTTTTATGATTAATAGCTATGTTGTGCCTGTACTATTTTGAACATACTGTCCACAGGCTCTAGCTTTAATTTTATGTTGATCGTATTAAAACAAAGAAAACAATCTGAAGTTGTTGTTTTTAAGTTATATATATACACAATGATTTTACCAGTCCGGCCCACTTGAGAATAGACTTTTCTCCATGTGGCCCCTGAACTAAATTGAGTTTGACACCCCTGCTTTAGAGCTAAGAACACTGCTAACAGCTCTAAGTGGTTGATGTGCAGCTGGCGCTGGGTTGCGGACCAGATCCCTCTCACTGATGCACCCTCGCACAGCGCTCCCCACCCTCCTAGGGAAGCATCTGTGGACACCAACTTGCGAAACAACACCCTCCCAATCCGAGAGCCCTGATGCAGTAGCCTGGGCTCCCTCCAAGGACGGAGAGCTAGCATGCAAGACGTGGTTACCGGCAGCCTCCTCCGGAGGTGACGCGATGCACACAAACGGTGAGAGAGAGTCCAGCGTTGAAACGCTCTCATTTTTAACAGTCCAAGTGGCACTACGGCGATCATAGATGCCATCATGCCCAACAAGCTTAATATCGTCTGGAAACGCAGTCTGCGTCCCAGCTGAAACTGAGTGAGGCAGCGATGAAGCGCGGCCACTCTGTGCTCCGACAAACGTGCGCGGCTGGAAAGCGAGCATATTTCCAAACCGAGGATGGGACGAAGCCCTCCCCCTTTTTTCGGAACAACAAAATAACGGCTGTACCAACCTTTGTCTGTCTCCGAAGCGGGGACCACTCGTATTGCTCTTTTCTGCAATAGCGCCTTTATTTCCTCTCTGAGTATCATGGTTGACAGTGTTGACAGTCGTGTTTACGACTCTTTGGAAATGAGGCGACTTGTCCCGGAACTGCAACCGGTAACCCAGGGCAACGGTTCGCAGCACCCACGGAGAGGGGGTGCAATGAGCAATGGGGCGTAATGGGCGCAATCCCACTGAGGGAAGTGAGCAGTCAGCCGGCTGACCTGCAGCACCGTCGGCGGGGCGTTGTCGCCCCCCAGTGTGTCTGCAGGGGACTGCATCACCTGCCTGACCTGGCTCATTCTGCCTGCAGGCTGAGCATTTGTGATTGTTTGAGAATAAATAACACTCTTTATTGATTGTAACATGGAAACATGTACATTCATACATTTTGTTGGAGGCACCTTTTCTGGGGCACAACAATGAAAAACAGCGGGAACACTCGATGTGGTCACTTGAACATTTAACACACCTGAACAGGGAGTTACCTGAGGCATTTTGTGTGCAGGGGTTTTGTGCTTGGGAGACAGTGTTAGGAAAGTGCAGCGCCTTCTGGGGCTGACAACCTGAACAGAACTTAAGCGGCACCTCTTGGGCAGCAACAGAGGGGTAAAAGCAGCGTCTCCCTGCTGCTGGACCCCTTCTCCACTCGAAACCACAGCTAGGAGGGCTGAGGCTTCTTCCTCCTGGGCGTCGGGTCCTGCCGGGGGCCCGAGGGTGGGCCTTTGCTCCAGGCCGACTGGCGTGGAGCTCGGGCCGGAGGATGTGCTCTCGCTGGCGGCACACCCACTTCAGCAGTGGGCGCCGGTCTCTTGCCAGTCGGCAGAGGAGCGGCGGGCCTGTGAGAGCCAGCTGCGGGCTTGGGTTTCGGCTGACGTCTGGGGATGATGTCGCGCAGAGCTTCCGTCTGCTTCTTCCTCAGATCGAATCTAGCCTGAATGGCTTCAAGTGAATGTCCGAATAACCCAGCCGCAGACACTGGTGCGTCCAGATATACAGCTCTGTCCCTATCCGGGACGTCAGAGAGGGTCAGCCACAGGTGCCTCTGCGCCACTACTGTCGAAGCCATCCCTCTGCCCAGGGAGAGCGCTGCACAGCGAGACGCACGGAGGATGTAATCTGTGGCGACTCTGACCTCGTTAAGAAGAGGTGCCAGCGGGCTGTCATCAGGAACCAGCGACCCGAGCTCCGCCAGGCACATTGCCTGGTACGTCTGGAGCATGGTGACGGAGCTCATGGCGCGAGCAGTGCCGGCCTGAGCCCGATAAATCTTCTCCAGCTGCGAAGCAGAAAATCTGCAGTGCTTGGATGGCAGAGTTGCGGGGCCGCCAACACCATGGTTATGGGACGGGGCCAGATAAGCAGCCAGAGACGGCTCCATAGGGGGTGGGTTAGCTAAGCCAGCCCCCTCGGCGCCGTCCAACTCCATGTACTGTCCATAGCCGGGCACAGTGACGCGGGTAGACAGAGGTTTGTCCCATGATGCTGTTAGCTCGCAGAGAAAGTCTGGGAACATGGGAAGGCAGTTTTTGGCCGTTGTGGGCTCCGGTGGGAGGAAAAAACCCGCGAACCATGACGGCTTCTGAGCTGGCGGAGGAGAGGGCCAGTCCACCTGCAGCTTCTCAGCAGCGCGGTGAAACAGGGAAAAAAGCAGCGGCGGCACATTGGGCCGACAATGAGCTCTCCTGCTCATCCTCCGACAAACCATGGATGTCCAGGCCGATGTCCAGCACGTCATCGTCTTCCTGGGGAGCGCTGGCGGGCTTCAACCCAGGCTGAAGCCCGTCAGCGCTCCTGCATGGTTCCGGCTCGTCATCGGCTAACCCGTCAACTAGAGCTGGGCGATATGACCCAAAATTCATATCTCGATATTTTTTTAAAGCCATAAAGTAAGAACAAAAAGAGAGTTCTTAGTCAAAGCTGTGTCCCAGATGTCACACAGGCACTTTTATTAACATACAGCATAGATGTACATGAAAAAAACTACTCAAAAATAAATTATGAGCATTTATTAAATAGTGATGCTCTATAAATAAAAGAAAACTATGTTGTTTTGTGCATAACAAAGAGCTCACAATTGTGCAGTCAAAATGTAAACTAAAAGACGCTGAGCATAATAAGAGACAGATTTCACAGCTGCTCTGTTCCCAACTTCTACTGCGTGACTGACAGCCTGGAGTTTGAAATCCTCTTCGTAACCATGTCTCTGAACAGGTGCCATTTATGGTCCTTATACACACACAGTACCGTAATATTACGTTGAAGCACAGTACGTATTACTCCGCGAGGCTCCTCGGTAGCCGTAATGCTCCGACAATCCATCAAGCAGTGCAGCTCCCTAGCTTACCAAAGTCGAACTAAAACATTTTTTGACAGATTGCTGAGCGCCGTGTGCCACATAAAATCGGTTCGCGGTCATCAAGCACAACCAGAATTCATACAAAAGGCGCGCAGTCAACTTTTGAGAAAATGAAAGGATTTCAGGCTGTGCAGTTAGGCGTTAGTGTGGCTAGCTCGTTAACATGTTGACGCCGTCCAGCCCCACGCACGGGGCGATGCGCAGTAAATTGTTAACGGAGATTTGCCGTGTCCATCTTGTCGCTGCCTGCAGGTGAAGACATGGGGGAGGAGGGGGAGTTGTGTTCAGTGAAGGAGAGGCGAGGTCGAGTAATGTTGTATAGAGACAAAAGTGGACGAAAGACAGGCAAACTTGCGGCTCCGCAACTATAATTATAACGTAACATAGACTATATCGATATAAAGGATATTTATATTTATATTTATTTATTTTATATTTATATTTATGTGTGAATGTGAGCGTGAATGAATAATGTCATTGTAAAGCGCTTTGGGTGCCTTGAAAAGCGCTATATAAATCCAATGCATTATTATTATTATTATATTGTCACATCTTATATCTCGTATAAAAATATATCGATATTTTTAAAAAACTCGATATATCGCCCAGCTCTACCGTCAACATATTCCATGTGGTCAGCCCAGCTAATTGCAGGAACATCGACCGGAAAATCCTCGTCTTCGGACTCAGACGAAGCCGGGGCTCCAGACTCGGAAAGGAGAGGGTCATGCCGTGCGTCCCAGCACTTTTTTCCACAAACGTCACCTGTCTTTCCAGGGTCGAGCGCCGGAGCTGGCGACAAAACGCACAGGCTTCGGGCTCCGTCAACGCTCTCCTAGCGTGAACGATCCCCAGGCAGACAGGGCAGGCATCGTGCTTGTCGCTGTCGTGCAAACAGAAACCACATCCCTGAGGACAGGGGCGAACAGAAGATTTCTGCTTTGCTCGCTTCGGTTTGGAGTCCATTCCAAAATGGAAAGCGAAACGCTCCGCGGGCAGCCTACACACCAACTGGGCGGTGGAGGCTAACACCAACAGGGGCAGTTAAGCTAAGTTCAAATCGGCAGACAACGGAGCTAACTAGCAGCAGCTAGCTAGCCCAACTCAGCAGAGGTGTTCTCAGCGAGGTGAAGAGCGTAAGAACTGAGGGATGATTGTGATGACAGCGGCTATATGTGCAGGCGGGGCCGTGCGCGTGTCATCACACGTCATCTGCCTTAAAGGCGTGAATAAAGGTTTCTTCAGCCAGGACACACGAGGGCGTGATATCCCATACTTAGGTGTTGTACCGAGTGAATCGACTGAAAGGGAACACTTGAGCTACAACACCAAATGCTATAACGATTTAGCATTAGCATGCTTTGACTGAAAATCCCCGAGCTAAACATACAGCGTGGTATCACAGCACATAAGCGGTAAGCTGCGCTAATTAGCAAGCCGCTAGTTAGCGTCACATATCACGCCATTTTACCACTATAATGAATAGTTACAGTACAAATGTCAAGGCACACACTCTCATTTACCTCTTGCAGATCACAAATAAGTAATATCAGGACCACGGGTAGTCGACCTCAATGATACACTTAGATGCAAAATCCACACCACGTTCGCCTTATGACATTTCTCTCTTCGGACTTAGCTTCTGTGTCCGCTCCCACAGATTCACACAGACGTTTACCACTCGTCCCGCCCCCATAACAGAGAAGTGTGACATTGACTGGCTTGTCAATACAACAACCAATGACAATACAAAATCAATTTGACTGACATTAGATGGGTAAACAGTCATTGGGTTACACCCCACCATATTGCTTCTGCACAGTAAATGAACTCTAAATCATGAAACCCTTTTATTTATTGGACTCTTAACTGTAATACATTGGTACCCAAGTATATGATTTTTAAACCTTTTATTAACTATTTATATTTTAACCATTTTATAACCGTAAACTTTTTTTCTTTATACTGCAAGCCTGAATAATTTCAGACAGGGCTATATTAATAACAAATCTATCACACTCACAGAAATATGAGAACATTTTACAAAGTTGCAAGTTTATTGTCTAAATAACATACACAATACCTACAAATACTCTACATACCAATCTGTCCAAAGATAGAAATCATTTGTTTACAGTAGTTTATTTGTAGTTTATTTAGGTTTGTTTTTTTTTTTTTTTTTTTTTTTTGTGTGTGTGTGTGTGTGTGTGTGTGTGTGTGTGTGTGTGTGTGTGTGTGTGTGTGGTTGAATTTTGTATTTGAAGATTTCGCTGTGGATGCTGTTGCCAGTCAAAAATCTAACTACTGTAATATAAATAGATTTTAATACTTTAATAATTCAAGTGTGTCTTTCCAGTATTCTGAACTTCAATTATGATTTCTGTTTAGTACTAATCAGCAATTATTAGCTCATCTGCTTACTCTGCCACATGTGTCCTCTCTGCAGCTTCTCTCCTCCTGTTATCCCTTTAAAACCCATCGCTGCCTATAGAGACTGTCTGCTCTCAGACTACCCAAAAAACTATTTAAGCATAAAAAGTAGCATATAAAATCCTCAACCAAAGATTGAAACAGTTAATTGTGGGTTGTTAAACTTAATGTCCTTATTAGCCAATGATTTAAATTTTAATATATTTAAAATTCATTATGTCAATATTTGATATACTCATTTATTCTGCTTCATGGACACCTGGTTAAACTAGAATATTCATTTTAGTTTAAATGATTCAACATTTTGACAAACTTTCTGCTCTTGCCAGGCGTCACAAACTGTGTCACAAACTGGCTGTGATCAGCCATTGTGAACAGAGTGAGCACATGTGAGCCATGATGCATTTATACAGCCATTATTCACATATCACTATGACAGACAGAAGTAGTCCTACAAATCATTTAGACAATTCCAATAATACACTTAGTTTCACTGTGTTCCTGTTAATGACAAACTACAAATTTGCCCTAAATTAGTAAGTTAAATGTATTTATATAGCCCTTTTTTTAGCTGTTACAAAATGCTTTACAAGAATAATAAAAATACATCACACATAAACAATGTAATATACGAAATCATTATTTACTTGCCTGTCTATTGCTGTGGAACCCAATCCTAGTTTGAATTCGGGAGACGGACACTCTCTCTACTTTTAAAAATAAGGCTTAAAACTAAAATTTTATAGTTAGGGCTGGGTCAGGTCAGCTTGAACCCTCTCTTATAATGATAATTATTTAAGATTTGTAATTTGAGACAGATACATTAACACATCTCTGAGCACCGGGTACTTAAAATATGGAAAAACAAAACCAAAACACTTCAAGCTGTCCTCCCATATTTGAGCAAAGACTAAAAACAAATTTCACAACAATGCAAAATGCAATTTGTAGAATACTTTTGAACAAGAAATTATTTGTCACAAAAGTAAAGAAAATGCTCTTTTTCTTCAACTTCCATGTTACATTGGACAAATACGATAAGATGCATCACAAAAACCTTCCAAAGTGTTTGCATTAGAGTCATGACAGTTTTTAAAAATAAAAGTCAGAGCTCTGGATGAAATAATGGAGTTTCAGTTATCATAAACATCTGTCAAACATCTTAGTCTGCTTATAAATTTGGGCAAACCTGCAGTCAGTTGAGAATGAAGAAGTTACTTGGATGAGTGAAGAAATATTTCTCTCACTGAAAACGCTACGTCATGAACAGAGTCAACTTGCTGGGATTTCCGTACCTGGATGATTGAGCATGCATCATTTGATTGTAATTTAATGTTTTGAAAACTATGAATAGGGACTAAAAAGAAACAATGATAAAAAGTTTCTTATTAGCACTATTTTAATTTAATTAATAGCATTTGGTTGCCTTGTACTTGTGAGATGTGCAATGACAATAAAGTTGAATTCAAAGTCTATGAATATTTAGTTTAAAGACATGTTTAAACTTTATATGATTTGTTTGAATGCATTGTCAGAGGTACTTTTAAATGTGTTCTTAGAGTACAGATTCAGACAAGAAAATTCTGCGAAATGGCTGATTTGCATTTGAAATCAGAATCAGAATCAGAATCAGAAAGGGTTTTATTGCCAAATGTTGAGCAGGTTTACAACATTAGGAAATTGCTGCGGTACTTAGTGCAAACATACTGTTATACAACTCTTAAATAGACATAAAAATAAGAATTAAAAGTGCTAAGAGGATAGATATGTACATGAGTGCAGGTGGTGATCAGTGCCAAACATGGAATGATGCAGTGAACACAGTGTAGGGTCATGTGTTAGTGGTGGGAACAGTCAGGTTATTGTTCATGAGTCCAACAGCAGAGGGGAAGAAACTGTTCTTGTGGCGAGAGGTTCTGGTGCGAATGGACCGGAGCCTCCTGCCTGAGGGGAGCAGGTCAAACAGACTGTGTCCAGGGTGAGAAGGGTCAGCTCTGATCCGAGCTGCACGCCCCAGTGTCCTGGAGGTGTACAGGTCCTGCAGAGATGGGAGTCTGCAGCCAATCACCTTCTCAGCAGAGCGCACAACACGCTGCAGTCTCTGTTTGTCCCTGATGGTGGCTCCAGCGTACCACACGGTGATGGAGGAGGTGAGGATGGACTCGATGATTGCAGTGTAGAATTGCATCATCGTCCGTGTTGGCAGGTTGAATTTCTTCAGCTGCCACAGGAAGTACATCGTCTGCTGGGCTTTCTTTATGACGGAGGTGATGGTGGGCTCCCACTTCAGGTCCTGGGTGATGGTGGTACCCAGGAAGCGGAATGAGTCCACAGAGGTGATGAGGGTGTCAGTCAGGATGATGGGGGGGGAGTGGGGTTGTGTGCTTCCTGAAGTCCACAATAATCTCCACTGTCTTCTGGGCATTCAGCACCAGGTTGTTGTGGCTGCACCAGGACACCAGACGTTCAACCTCCCTTCTGTAGGCAGACTCATCCCCGTCCGAGATGAGTCCAATAACGGTGGTGTCATCTGCAAACTTGATTAGCTTGACAGACTGGTGGGTGGAGGTGCAGCAGTTGGTGTACAGGGAGAAGAGCAGAGGAGAAAGAACACAGCCCTAAGGAGAGCCGGTGCTGATGGTCCGGGAGTCCGAGACATTCTTTCCCAGCCTCACATGCTGCTTCCTGTCCGTCAGGAAGTCAGTGATCCACCGGCAGATGGGATCAGGCACATTCATCTGGGAAAGCTTGCCTTGGAGGTGGTCTGGAAGGATGGTGTTAAAGGCAGAGCTGAAGTCCACAAACAGGATCCTGGCGTAGGTTCCTGGGGAGTCCAGATGCTGCAGGATGAAGTGTAGAGCCATGTTGATAGCGTCGTCTACAGACCTGTTGGCTCTGTATGCAAACTGCAGGGGGTCCAGGAGGGGGGCCGTGAGGGTCTTGAGGTAGGAGAGAACCAGGCGCTCAAATGACTTCATGACCACAGATGTCAGAGCCATAGGTCTGTAGTCATTTAGTCCAGTGATCCTTGGTTTCTTGGGGACAGGGATTATGGTGGAGGACTTGAAGCAGACAGGCACATGACATGCCTGCAGTGAGGAGTTGAAAATGCCAGAAAACACTGGGGCCAGCTCGTTTGCACAGTGTCTGAGGGTGGCAGGAGACACACCGTATGGGCCAGGAGCTTTCCGAGCATTCAGACTCTTAAACTGCTTCCTCACATCTGCTTCATGAATATGAAGAGTAGTGGTGGGAGAAGGTGGTGTGAAATCCTCCTTGGTGTGGGGTGTGGAGGGAGGTGTTGTAGATGAAGTGTTTGATGGTGGTGATGGCTCTATGGAGGGGGGAGAGGTGGGGGAATGAGTGTCCAAAGTGTCTTTATTGTTGGGGCCGTTGGAGGTGTGAAGGCTGCTTGATGGCTCGTCAAAACGGCAATAAAAGTCGTTAAGGGTGTTGGCCAAGAGCAAGTCATCAGTGGAGTGGGGGGTTTTAGGCTTGTAGTTGGTGATATTCCTAAAACTTTTCCACACAGAGGCCGAGTCATTCTCTGAGATCTGCTGCTGCATCTTCTCAGAGTGCTGATGTTTAGCAATGTCCACTTCTTTAGTGAACCTGTACTTGGCCTCTCTGTAGCAGTCCCTGTCTCCGCTTCTGAACGCCTTTCTCTTTTCCAGCCACAGCTTTTTGAGTTTAGGAGTAAACCAGGGTTTGTCATTGTTATAACTCACCCTGGTGCGTGATGGCACAATGCTGTCCTCACAGAAGTGGATATAGGAGGTGACAGTGTCCGTAAACTCGTCCAAGCTGTTAGAAGCAGCCTTCATTGTGTCCCAGTCTGTGGACTCCAAACACGTGCGAAGCTCCTCCACAGCCTCGTTGCTCCACACTTTTTTAGTCCTCATGACAGGTTTGGAGAGCTTCAGCCTCTGTCTGTACGTGGGGATCAGGTGGACCATGACGTGATCAGAAAGTCCGAGTGAAGCGCGGGGCACCGAGCGATAGGCCCCGCTGATCGTGCTGTAGCAGTGATCCAATGTCCTCTCCTCTCTGGTCGGGCATTTAATATACTGCTTGTATTTGGGAAGCTCTTGGCTCAGATTGGCTTTGTTAAAGTCCCCACTGAGCTGCCTGCACATCCGCATCTGGCGGGATGTAAACAGCGGCCAAGATGAATGAAGCAAATTCCCGCGGAGAATAAAACGGTTTGCAGTGAATAAAAAGGTATTCCAGAGAGGAAGAGCAGTGCTGAGCAATCACTGTTACATCTGTGCACCAGCCACTATTAATGTAGAAGCAGACACCTCCACCTGTGGTCTTACCAGAGAGAGAGGCCTGCCGGTCCGCGCGCAGCAGATGAAAACCCTCCAACTTGAGCGCGCAGTCCGGGATGTCCTCGCAGAGCCACGACTCCATAAAACATAAGACACAGGAGGAGGCAAAATCTCTGTTTCTCATCTCTTCTTCTCATCAGGGCCAGCTCGTCCATCTTATTCCTGAGTGAGCGTACGTTGGAAAGGAAGATCCCAGGTAGAGCAGTTCGCAGTCCGCGTCTCCTCAGGCGCATGAGTGCGCCGGCTCGCTTTCCTCTCCTTCGGCGTCTCACTTTCCTGATCAAGGTCTGTAGTAAATCTGCCGCAGATGCGACAAAAATTGGAAGTAAATCCACAGGTGTTGTAGTCCTGTAGTTAAGAAGCTCTTCTCTGGTGCAAGAATATCCAGAGGAGTGCCCAGACACACAAGCTATGCACAAAAACAAAACAGAAGTAACGCACTGAAGTACCAGGGCATCCATACGCGGCGCCATCTTGGATCAAACATTCATAGACATGATTTACGCACAGCTCTGTGTGTACACTCTGCTCGTAAGGGAGATCTAATCATTTTTCTTCTTGTTCTTCTCACATCAATGAGTGTGGATTGTATTTCTTTTTTCTGTCACTCAAGGCTTTTGTTGTACTTCACACTGGAGCGTCCTCCTTTCTGTTTTGCCCCAGCTGTCCTCAAACATTTGTGCACATGACTTATACACAGATTTGTGTGTGCGTCTTTTTATGAATGAGGTCCAAACTTTTTTTTTTTTGTTCTTCTCACACTGATGAGTCTGAATTATAGTTTTGTCCTGTCATTCAAGGCTTTTATTGTATTTCTCAGGGGAGCGTCCTCCTTCCTCTATGGCCCCAGCTGTGCTGAAGTCTGAATCAAAGACGCTGGTAATTGGAGGATCTGGTTCAACTATGATTACAACTGGAATGGCCTCGGTACGTGTCCATAGTAAACACAAAAACTGTGATAAATTGATGCAGATTGATGCTCCTCTTTGATGTTGTAGCAGGTATCACAGTCAAGACCTTCTTCACTCTAATCCATCCTGTGATCATCACTTCATCATCTCAAAGATTATTATGTATATTTTATTTCTGTCCAAGGCGCTCATCAATCATCTTTGGTTTAACAAGAGCCTTGAAGATGCAATTAACGCTCAAGTTTTTTTTGTCAACTCTAAATACGAAGTTATGTTTGAACCCGAGCTTACCCGAAAGGTAATATATTCAGTGCAGTCATATGATAAAATAAGAAATCATACTACTTTTGTTACATCTGAGTCTCCTTTCCTCTTTGCCCTGCAGGATTTACTGGATTCTCTTGAAGCTCGGGGACATAATATAGCAATCTTCTACAATGTAGTTAATGCTGTGAAGAAGGAGAATAGGGAGGGTAATGTCACTATCTATGCGTGGTCTGATAAAAGGAAAAAGGGCAAAGCAGCTGGCTACTGAGATCAAGAGTCAGTGATGTTAGTTATATAGCTTGGCCTTCAAGTTATAAACACAAAATCTGCAGCAGATGGTGTCTTTACTGCTGGAAAATCATTGAAAAAGTTGATTATTAACAGTGAGGAGAATCAAAAGGAAATAACAGACCTTCTGACCTTCTTCCACTTTTCTGTTCAGGTTGTTTGTTCAAATTCTGATCTCTGTTCTTTACAGGTTTCTTTGGTAAAAGTGAAGTCATTACAGGCCATTTTCCATCTACATAAACTTAATGACAAAAAGATGATTCAGTCATCACAGATTCAATTATCAAATCCTTTAAACTCAAATAATTATTCATAAATGTGCAAAACAACATTGTAACATCTGAGAAATTGTATTTTTTAATTGAAAGACAAAAATAGTTTTGATAATTATCAAAAAAATATTGATCCTTGGCCACATTGTTATCTTAAACATTGATATCAGCCCTAAATTTCATGCAGCTCTTAAACAGTTTAGTTTATTTTGATTTTAATGCCAACAACATATACCAAAAAAGTTGTGATGAGGCACTAAAAGACTGAAACCCACATTTTTTTTCTTTAAGCAAAAGCAACCATTAGGTCATGGGACAAAAACTTTAGATCCTATTGTGAGTGGTTCCTGGAGTTTCATGGCAGTAGGGAAATGTCTGCTTACAGCGTCCGACAGCATGTTTGTGTACGTACCATCGGGTGAATGATCCGCACTTTGTGTTTACATCTTTCTGGGGAATCAGTTCACTTGCTCTTTGATTGTTTGGTGTTTTAGTTGTTTGGTAATTGTTGAATTTTTTTGTGAGCTTTCAGCTGAGATTCTGACATGTCTATAATTAAAATCGATTTCAGGATTTGATGAATCG
This sequence comes from Pelmatolapia mariae, assembly GCF_036321145.2. Classification (NCBI taxonomy): domain Eukaryota; kingdom Metazoa; phylum Chordata; class Actinopteri; order Cichliformes; family Cichlidae; genus Pelmatolapia; species Pelmatolapia mariae. The sequence continues at coordinate 12,866,880 of NC_086237.1, read as the reverse complement.
ATATCAGGTTATTTCAATTAAATTGTATTTAAATTGGGAAATGGATTGTTTCAAACCCACCTCAAGTTCCAAGCCCCGATAAATGGGAGTGTTGCATTTTAAATTGAATTCGATTGTATCTATTGTCGTGACACCTGTAGTAGAAAGATATTAAAGCCTCCCTCTGGCCGCCTCTACATCACAGGTAGGAGAGGCTAAAAGGTCTTTATATCCAGTCTTATGTGATTAAAAATGTGCTATAACAGAGCTTTTCTCTATTTCCTGATAATAAAGCATTTTTATTCTTAATCAAAGAGAAATTTAAATATAAGTTTGATCAATAAATAAATGAGAAACATAGTTTGACTAGTGGAAATAATGTTTCTAATGTCTGAGGTTTTTGGTGGATTGTGTGTGTGCACACGAGCCAGCTTAAACCTTGGTACTTTTGTGTGCATCTGGAGGAATGCAGAAAGATAAGAACTGTGTCGCCTGCTCATCATATACATAATTCTGAATCAGAAACACAAACACCCAAAACTGTTTAAAATATCACCCAACATATTAAATGTAAATATATAACAATTACCATAACTCGTATGTGGTTTTATTGAGGTTTAATTATGCTAAATTTCTTTACATTAGCATGTTGACAACATATACAAATAAATATGTTTCTCTTAACCAGCGTAACGAATCAGAAAATAGAATAACAATGATTCTAATAACAGGCCTCACCGAGAGTCTGACACTGGTGTGTGTGTGTGGTGCTGGATGGGGGTGACAGACTGGAGCCACTAATCTCAAAGAATGTCTGACTTACAAAATATGATATATGTATGTAGCAGTATGATTTAATGAAGGAAGTTCCATAAAATAAAGTGAAATTGAAAATAAATCATAATCAAAATAGTTTTAAAAGTAAAAGAAAGTGTTTCTCTGGATCTGAATTGAAAAGCGATTATGTTACAATGAATGTTCATGTGAAAATGTGCTAAAGACAAGTCTAACTGAGGTAGAATTACATAAACTGAATGAAGCATGAAGTTAGCTAGATAACTATAGTGTAAGTGATTTGATTATTGTTTTGTGATTTTCACTATTTGATCTTGCTTTTGCTTTTCTTTGCTAAATTAATTTAATAAAATTTCCTGCAATTAAAGTCTAAATTGTGGACAATCACTTTTTAACCTTTAGTGAAACTAAACTAAACTTTAGTGAATCCTGGTTATCGTAGTCTAAGGAGCTTGGAAAGAAAAGCATTTGGAACTCTTTAAGTTTCCGGAAGATGTTTCACCTCTCATCCGAGAAGCTTCTTCAGTTCCAAGAGCAACTGGTGGAGAGTCCCAGATTTTATACCCTATTGCGAGTGTCCCGAAGAGGGTCGTGGGTGCTTTCTTTTGTTGAAGTGTAGATTGTCTTACTTGAAAAAGACATCATTTGGATTGGAGCATATGTTGCTCTAAAACCTATATATATTTGTCAGAACTGAGAATAAACTTGTAGAAGTATTTCTGATCCCCTGCAGTGCGTTCTATGACATAGTCATGCCTTATGCCTCTTATGTACAGAGATTTCTCCAGAATCTTTAAATCTCTTGATATTATTATCTATTGTAAATAAAAAGATTTTTAAAGCCTTCACATTTTTACGATGATAAATTGTATTCTGAAAATTAGTCACAATTTGTAGATGCAGTTTGTTGCAGATTGGTGATCCTCTGTCCACCTTTACCTCTGAGAAACTCTGCCTTTCTGAGACCCTTTCATCTGAGGTTCTATTTACCTGTTTTTTTTAAGACTATGTCCTGATGTGTACATGTACAGCCATAAGAAATATTGACTCCCTTTCTGTATTTAAGACACAGCTCAGAATACATCTGTTTAAACTGGCTTATTCGCTTTAATGCTGATTTTATCTGTTGTCAAGCTCTGTTTTGTAATTTTAACTTATTTTATGTATTTTATGACTACTGTTCCTTTTATTAATTTTGTTTTTTGTAAGGTGACCTTGGGTTTCTGAAAGGCGCCCTCAAATAAAATGCATTATTATTATTATTATTATTATTACTACATTCTAAGAATTACGTTTTCATATGACTATGTTTTTACCGTATTCAACATACTGATTTTAAGGCCTACTTAATAAGGTAATATAATCTTGGTGTCATAGTTTCAAAAATACAAATAATTTTGGACTCTTATACTTTCACAATTATCAAGATAATTGCATGATTTACAGTTTTTGTAGTGTGCTCTAATGATCTGGTTTGACATTTGACACAAAAACATATTTAACCATGAAGTGACTGTGGACTACAGCATGCTGAGAACTGAGGGTTGAAATCTGGAGTAATTTCAAATTATGCATATACATTGAGATATAATAAATTATAAAATGTGGTGTAGGAACAGTTCATTACTGGTTAAATGAATGACCGCTATTGTTGTATAAAGTTATTGAATCAAGCAATTCATAAAATAAAATTCAGACACGTGTATAATGCCTAGAAAACTGTGCTCCACCCCTGCATTATCCATTATTAGAGAATAATACATGTATACATTACCCTGAACAAATATTTAAGGAAGAAAAAGTAAATAAATGCAATGAAATAAATAAAAATAAAAAGCAAAGGCAAGTATAATATGCAAAATGTTTAACTAGTTATGAATGGACACAAGATTTAAAAAGTACACTTTCCCTTTGAAATGTAGTAGAAAAGAAATGAATAGAAATTTTAATTACATAGCAACAAATTATAACAAATATCATCTCAGGCCATTAAAAGTCAGGGGGTTACAGTATACTCAAAACATGAGTCAAGGTATGTGTTCCTGTCCAGCACTGATTATCCATTATTCATTTGATCACAAAAGAAAATAGATTGGGGTTCCTGGGGAAATTTGAGGTTATGAAGAAGCACACCGACTTTATGGGAAGTTGCCGTGGGCTGAACTCTTTTAGCCGACCATCAAACTGGCCAGAGAAAGGTTTCCTATTTCTCAAGTTCCAGGTTAACACATCCCACGCATTGCTTAAATGTCACTATGGTATAAAATTCACCCAAAATGTGATTTAAAAATATTAGGACCAAACAATGAATGTTTTAACTTTATCTCACTGAGTTTGTCTTTTAGGAAGTTATATCCAGATAAAAATGAGAACCTGCTTAAAACCGGTAATTTTGTGAAATTTGAGAAGATGATTGCAGAGCACAACCAGATGTGTTTTACAAAATAATTTGCAAGTGATCCCAAACCTTTAACCAGCAGTGTTTATATATATATATATATATATATATATATATATACAAAAATATATGTATATATAAAAATAAACCGGGTCTGTGTAGTCTTCAATTTGTTTTCATAAAGGCTAATGAAAGGAGAAGTGTTTGACCTATATCAACACTTTAAACTGATCTTTCCCAATAAAGTATTACACATAATAAGCCTGTGAATTATTAAATTGATGATTACATTTTAAAAAAATCAAAATAAAAGCATTTTCATGTATTTCACAAACAGCTTTATCCATTTTATAAGTAATTAATCAGATGATTTTTACCGAGTAATCTACATTTTTGCATAGAGGCCTCTTGTCACAATTGTCAGCCCTCTGCAGATGGACGCTAATCCAAGTAATTCATTTTTAAAACTGACCAACTGGAAACCATTTTGCAATTGAGTTACTCAACTGAAAACTACTATGCTGATAAGGGCAAAAATGGGAGCATGGCATTCTGACAGGGGATTTCTTTAAATCACGCTGCCGTTCTTCAGCTGAGACGTCTGAGTTAGAAAACACACAAACACTGCAGTTCCATTTTTACTCGCGAGGGCAGCCATGGACGCACGACCTGCGTCTCATCACTGCCTGCGTTCTTTATTTATACAAGTCTGTGTGTGTGTGTGTGTGTGTGTGTGTGTGTGTGTGTGTGTGTGTGTGTGTGTGTGTGTGTGTGTGTGTGTGTGTGTGTGTGTGTGTGTGTGGGGTACAAATATAACAATGTCACTCCAGTAGCGGGACTTTCCCTTTTCTACATCTGTATGTTCTCGTAAAAGAGCTGAGCTTGGTCTTCTCTACATCTAAGCGTTAAAAACAACAGGATGCGGTTAGTATCTGCAGAAGTTCAGCACACAAGTTACTAGGTGAAAAGTCATGTAGAAATATGCTTCACTGATAAATATAAAGAATACATTTCATGTAACTGATCAAAACATAATTATCTTCTGACACATTCTTTGTTAGTTTAGTATCTGAAGCATCAGTAGTTGCTTGTTTACAAATACCCATCAGTGTAGTGCTGTGCATAGAAAGACAATTCAACCAGAGAAATTGCAAGAATACTTTAAATCTCTTACTGTGCCGTTAACTACTGCCTTCACAGACAAGGACAGAAAAAGGAGTGGGAAGCCCCGTTGCACAACTGTGGAAGAAGACAAATACCTCAGAGTGTAGTTACTGACAAAGACAGGTTTTCAACTGGTAGCTGCACTAAGTAGTAGCTGTCAGAGAGCACTGAGGTGGAACACAACTTCAGTGCTGAAAGTGCTCTCACCACCAACCTCTCTCTCCCCAAAGATAAGAACAAAATCACCATTAGCTTGTAGTGGGTTAAGCAGCAAAAGGCAAGGAGCCAGGCTCCACTAACTGAGACTAGTTCAACAATCCAGCAAAGACCGAAGGCTAACCACTACCTTAACTAGTGATGGTAATGAGGTCATCAGGAACAGGTGCACAGATTACTTTGAGGCACATGGAACCAGGGGCAGGGCCCCAGAATGAGTCTTGCAACTAAACACAATCAAAATAAAAACTAAACACAAACTGATAGAGGAAAAGAGAGAATGAGGAATAAGGAGCGAGAGAGAGAAAACAAAAACAAACAAAAACAAACAAGCAAAACAAACAAACAAACAAAAACAGTGAGCCTTAAGTGGAGAGCACTGAGGGACCATGACAAGAACACTGCTTAATACCATAAGTTAAATATGTTAGATGCAGCATAATGGTCTGGAGGTGCTTTGGGGGTGTTAAAATAGCCTATTTGTATGGAATAAAAGGGCAACTTAAGTAAGGACCACCACCATGTGGACAACACTTGATTGGGCCCAATTTCATCCTATAACAGGATGACCTAAAACACACCTCAGCAATATTTTAAAAAATAATCAGTCAGCTAGAATCCTGATTGTAATGGAGTGGCCAGCACAGTCTCTGGATCTAAACACTATTGAGCTATCAGAACAGCTCGAGCTGTTTGACAGGGAGGAAGACTCCATCTTGCCAATACAATTTGTGGTATTTACTCCAGGAAGTATGGGGTGAAGTCTCATCAGATTACCTTGAAAAATTGACATGTAGAATTATCTGCCAGGCTGAAAGAGGTGTTTGTTTTGAGGAAGGCAAAGTTGGAAGAACACATTCATGATTTGATTTCCACTGAAATCATTATTTCTAACTCTGACATTGTCAGCATTTCCTGCCCATTTGCTAAATTTCCTATACAGACAAACTTCATGTCTCATCCCAAACATTTGACCAGTAATATATATATATATATATATATATATATATATATATATATATATCTTTCTTTCTATCTCTATATCTTTAGATAGAGATAGAGATAGAAACAAGTCCTGATACATATATGGGGGGGAATTGGCCTGTGTCGTTCTTTAATAGGTAGCGCCATACCTGTGGGGTGAGAGTGAGTGATTACATTTGTGTAGCCACAATCCTATTCATGGGCAAGAAACATATCATCACATTTCATCACCACTTGTCTTGTTGCCCTGTAGATAGATCGGAATTCCTGTGTATCATAGCCTCTACATCAGGAGTATTACTGGCCAACTCTGAGCTGACCTGGTGAACACCAACTGTATTTGAGATTCAGACAGGAGTTTATTATCTTCTGAATATATCAGTCAGGGTTCCTCCAGAAAACACTGATATGCTGAGATTTGTGTGTGTGTGTGTGTGTGTGTGTGTGTGTGTGTTCCTGTCTAGCTATCTTTGTGAGGACCGAAATCTGCATTCTACTATACTTGTGAGAACCAGCAGTCACTTGTGAGGACACACAACCCGGTCCTCACATTTTTGAAGGCATTTAAAGGCATTTTTGAGGCTCAAAATGGGGTTTTAGTGTCAGGGTTACAATTAGGTTATGGTTAGGTTTAGGGTAAGGGTTAGGGTTAGGCATTCATTTTTAATGGTTAGGGTTAGGGTAAGGGGCTAGGGAATCCATTATGTCAATGAGGGTCCTCACTAAGATAGCTGAACGGGGTTGTGTGTGTGTGTGTGTGTGTGTGTGTGTGTGTGTGTGTGTGTGTGTGTGTGTGTGTGTGTGTGTGTGTGTGTGTGTGTCAAAAACCTGTAAAAAATACAGGTTAATCTAATCCAATGCATTTAATAAGCTTATATTAGGCCTATTCAACAAAGGTAGTTTAGTCTTGTGGTTACAGTTTCATAAACACATATAATACTAGACACTTACTAAAACTTTCACAATTATGAAGATAATTGCAGTTGTTATGGGGCACCCCGAGGATTTGGTTTGACCTCTCAAAGCATAACTTATTTAACTATGAAGTAAATGTAAACTACAGCATTAGGGTTAAATTATGGGGAAATTTCAAACTATGCAGACTTACTGACCTTACTTACAGACTTACTGACTTTCATTAAACGTGATATAGAAATACCAGATACCCTAATGACCACTACAAATTGTTTTGTACATTTGTTGGATCAATTCCTTATTAAAAAAAATAAAAAATCAGAAGATATGTGAAAGATATGGATCAAGAAAGACAGGGGGTCCACAGAGACTGCTTATGGATAGCGCCCAGACATCTGTGTTATGTTCCCACATAGAGGCCTACTTAAATAGAAAGGTAGATAAGTATATGACATCATTGTTGCAGTCACTCACCCTCATTTTTCAAGTATTTTCCATGACAAACACTCAAACTCACACACTCACATTCTCTTTCTTTCACAGCAAAATTGTATATTTGTTTGTGTACCTCGCTCTGTTTTGTCTTTCTGGTATTGTGTATCATTTGAGTGTGACAAAAACAGACGATTAAACTTATAACATTTAGTTATGGTCTTAGATGCTAATTTGAAAGTGTTGGCTGAGCCTGCACCTGGTCACCTTGCCTATTTTATGGGGAAGGTAGTCAGAACTGAAGGGATTGCAATACCACAAGGCAACAGTGTCGATATCAAGGTGAGTTATAAGTACCTTTGAATCCCACAGGCAAATGGGAACTGTGAGGAGGCCACTAGCCTTCCTGTCGTGTTCGGGTCAAATCTGACCGATTTACAAATTTAAAAACTCATAAATATTGTGTTTTACATCCGAATGCCTCAAGCCCTTATGACATCCTCCACACTATGCGCTTGTACATATAAAAGTGGTGAGAACCTCGTTCGTTGGATTTTGAGTGTTTTAACCAACTTTGTTACATCTGTGGTGTTCCCGGTCAAAAGTGGCCGCCATAGAAAATGAATGGGAATCTACCCCCCACCCCTTTAGCCTCTGACCCCCTGAATTGCCCACTGAATGACCATTGAACGACCCACTGAACTGACTTTGGTGGTGAAAAATGTTTCTTATGTTAATTTAAGAGCTGTTAAAACTGACTGGTCAATTGTGACCGGAATACTAAAGTAAGAGGGGGTGGGGGTGCACACAACAGGAGGGCTAGGAAAGCCAGAACCACCAAATACCTGCAGGGGTAAGGCAACTGCTGAGGAGTCAGCTGAATAGGAAGAACAAGATCCAGACAATCAACACCTATGCCCTGCTGGTGATCAGGTACCCTTTTGAGAGAATACGCTGCCTAAAGGAGGAGATAGAAGCCACTGACACCCAGACAATAAATTTCTTTACCATGAATGAAAGTGTTTCACTCCAAATCCAGCACCCTGAGACTGTAAGCTAAGGAGAAAGAAAGAGGCAGAGGACTAGTGAGAGTCAGAAACACCATCCAGGATGAAATAACAGTGATCCATGAGTACATCAGGAAGATGGCCAAAACTGGTCATGTGTTTAGTGACTACTTTATCCAGTAGAAACCTGAGAAAAAAGAGGAGGAAGAAGAGGAACCATCATGGAAGGACAGGCCCCTGCACTTCATGTACCACAGGCAGATAGGAGATGTGGCTGAAATTCAGAAAATTTACCAATGGCTGTACAAAGCTGGTAAGAATGCAGTCCTAGGAACAGTGACGATAGTACGCAGGACCCTCAAGTTCCCAGGCCTCTGATACAGGGTGGTCTTGAAGGACAAAAGACCACCCACAGGGTGAGTGGGGAATATTCATGTATTACAATGAAAAAAAAAGATTACTTGTATCACTGGTCAAGGATAATTTAGCGTTGTGAAAACTACTTGAACAAACTTGTGAGAAAAGTTGTAAAGTCCTGCTTATTTCAGATTTGCTGAAATATGATGCAGGTAAATAATTATTTAGCCCAAATGTTTTTCCCATTCTTAGACAATCTCACATCCTTGATGCTATCCACTCTTTAAGTAGAATTTGAGCAAACCAGTTGTCCTATTATCAGATACATGTATATTTGCGAACACTATGCATCATATATTGTTACTTATTTGAATTATTTATACAACACATATAGATATAATATGTTCTGAAAGAAAAAGAGAACATTTTAAAATACAAACACTCTGAATACAGTTAACTCAGACATTTCAGTTTCAACAAATGCTTTCACAGGTTGTGTTGACAAATTTGTCCAAATCTGAAGCTAACAAAATACATGCTAAAGATAGTTCACATATATGGGGCGCCCTATACACATAGGTTTCAATTTAAATACAAAATATTGTTTCAGTTTTTATTTTTCCTTAAGTTTAGTTTTACATTTCAGTTAACTGGATTTTTCACACTTGAGTTTTTAGTTCAGTTTTAGATCACTATAAATAATTCATATTTAAGCAGCTCTGACAGACACCCGAACATTCAGCCGCACTTGATATTAGTCCAATTGAAGATCATAATTTGCTGTAGTAACGTGTCTGCCCTCATTTCCCTCCACAGACGGATTTACACAGATCTCGGTCAGACCAACATCACTGACGAGAGACTAAAAGTCACCATCTTGATGCAAAGTGCTTTATGGTTTAGGCGAGGAAGATCAGCGCGAGGTTCATGAACATCGCATAGAGAACAGTAAGTCGATAAAGCAGCGATAAGAGCCGTCGATGCTACATTTTCTTTCAGTGGGAAAACGATGTCCACGCTATCCCTGGTGGTATCACACACAAGGAGGAAACAACTGAGGTCCACCAAGTGTCTTGCAGAGATGAGAAGAAGAAAAAAAACATAGGCGCTACCGGACCCCTCTCTGTGTGGCTTCCGCAGCGTTAAACGTCGTAGTAGCTACCTCTGCTTACCACAAACACACGTCTCCGCTACGCTGCGCCTATCATTGCCCATGCCCACACAGCCCATATATGTGCGCAATATGTCGCTGTGCTATCTGGGGAATCAAGAAGCTGTAAACTTTCAGAGGAAGTGAACTACCGAAGGTTAGGCAGAGAAGAAAGCAGCGATGCCTGAGTCAAACGAGGAAGTTAAGATTCCTATTCTCTGCTGCGAAAAATCCGTAAAGTGTGTACAGAAAATTCTATGTGGTCAGTGTGTTCTATGTTTTCTATGTGTTCTAGTTTGTGCTGTTCTTATTGGGTGTTTGGCATGTAAAGCATGTTGTCGGTCGGACAAGAACCCTAGTCCTCCTCCTGATTGCACTTTCTCAAATGCTGCTGTGGCCGCAGACTCCGGGAAATGTTCAGAGATTGGACGGTGAGTAACATTTTAAACTTCTGACACAATTTTTGTTTTTCACATTACACATAATATTATGCACTGTTCCAAATACAAACTTTAGCGCTAAAACATCTTTGAGAACTGTGTAACCTGCGTCTCATCATGGAGGTGTGCGGTTTTTTTTCTCTATATCTTTTTACAAGACAACTACTCAGAACTTCTCGTTCTTTACGAAACCAATATGCCATTTCATAAAAGGCAAAATTCAGTCCGATCTGCATAATACAGATCAATGCAGAATCTTCACGCCATTTCCCTATTTACGAGACATTCTACCGGACATACGTTATTACATTATCGTAAATAAAACGCTAATGTAATGAATTTAAAAAAGAAATAAAACAAACACTTGTTAGTCGCTTTTTTTCGTTAAGAAATGTGTTATTCTTTAGGTTCTCACATTCTCAACTTACATTTAAAAATTACGTCCTGACAAACGGATTGTCCACAGCAAAATCTGCATTAGCCTCATAGGTCATATATGTCAAAAATAAATCTTTTTATACCCACTTGCCGCTATTGTTTTACTCGTCTCTCTTCCTGCTACTTCTCTCTCTCTCTCTGTGTGTGTGTAATCGGATCCCATCGTCCACTTCAAAGATCCGGATCTAAGACCTGTTTTGTGCATATAGGGAATAATAGCCCAGTATCATGGTAAAGCACGTAATAGATGTGCTGGTCCAACATGTGGCTATCATGCTTTGGTTTTGGTTTTGTTTGTTTTTTTTAAAAAAAAACCCACTTTATTTAAAGTATACAAAATTACATACATGTTAAAATTTACATACACATCACGCTTTGCCTCTCCTAAGCATTACATTTAAACGCATACTTAAGTTGCAGTACAACATTGATATTGTATTTTAAGCCAACATGAAAACAAATGTTTAAGGAGATATTACCAAAACTTTCACATATAAATGCATATCAGCACCTACCATAACACTACCTGGTATAGAAGGAGCCTGGAATGTAATTCATACTTTCCTTAGTAAGTAGGGACTTGTTTAAGTCACAATTCTAGTATCAAGTCTTCCCAGTCCCCTAAAGAATATCAGCTTACATTCAATATTTTCTGATTCTATTATTTCTGATTTTAATTACTCAGCTTTTTCTCGTGTAGGGTTCAATTCAGTTAATTTAAACCTTGTAATATGCCATCTTATTTTACCTCTTTTTGCTACAACTTTCAATATTTTTCTTAGTTTGTTTGTTTGAAACAGTATGTAACCATTTTACTCGCACTTTTTTAATTTGCAAACACAATGCTACTGTCTTTTCTGCTACTTTGGATACAAACTTTAACTTCCCCACTAATGTACAAATATTTGGATCAAAATAAAGTTGGTCCTCCTTATTCACCTAAATTCAGTGCAGTTACCAAAACCTAACACAGAATTAAATCCACAGTGCACTGCTTTCACTTTTAAACTGTTGTTTAAATTTCTTTTCTACTTAAACTGAGCACTCAAAGTGCTCAGTTTAAGTAGAGAGCTTTGCGATCAGCTTCATCTGTCCAGCATCAAACCCTATGCAAAAAATCTTGGTGTGATATTTGACATATTTAACTTGGTGGTTAAATATTGAACTGAGGCCTTTTCTTTCCATGAAAGATGGTGAAATTGTAATTCATGCTCTCATTTCCTCCCAGTTAGACGATTGTAACTGACCTTACAGTGGTCTCAGTCAGTCCTCTCTGCCCTGTCTCCAGCTTGTCCACAGTCCTGATGCTTGGCTCCTCACAGATACCTGAAAAAGTGGTTGTATAGATTTCAAGATCCTCCTGTTTGTCTGCAAATGATCAGGTTAATTTAATTGTGGGACATGATTGAGATTAAAGTTCAATGAAGTGTGCATCCTTAGCACATGCAATAAAAAAAAGGCAACACATTGTTGTGTTATTCAGTCAAGGCAATTTAATTGACATTACAATTGTAACCCTTGTGGTGTCCTCGGATCAAAAATGGTCCCTAGGTGAATGCAAACAAGCATATGGGAATCCCGAGGACACCACTAAAATTAAATTCATTGTGCGCCTCTAACACACATGATAACAATAACACTAGAGTGATAACGATGAACTGTTTCAGGGACATTCTTCAGAAAGGTGGCTCTGCAGTAGATGCTGCCATTGCTGCGCTGCTGTGCACCTCCATCATCAACCCACAGAGTGCAGGGATCGGAGGCGGGGTCATATTCACTGTGATGGACAGCTGTGGTAACAAGACACCCTCGCTCCTCTTTGCTCAGCCCTGTTGGGGAATAACATAATAATATGTCATCTTTTCAAAGGTAAAGTGAAAATCATCAACTCCAGAGAGACTGTCCCCAGAAATGTGAACTCTGACCTGCTTAAGTTGTGTCCTAAAACCACAGAGTGGACCGTGGAGTGGCCGCAAGGTGGGCTGTTTTTCTGCCATAATGCTAATATTTATAATGTTTTAGTCTAATCTGCTCTTGGACTCACATTTATGCCACACCTAATTTGTTCTGTACAGGTGACTGCTAATGCACACTGTGAGTCATTCCTCATTCCTCAAGAAAGCAAAACTAGGATATTAAAAAAGAAAAGAAAAAAGAGATCAAGCAAACCACTACAGAGGGTTTGGCTGTCGGCAGTTATTAAAGACAATGAGTTGGTGTCACATATGACACTTCAGAATAATCTAGCATAAATTAACTCCATGAATCACATGCTAATTAGTTTCAGAAACAACCAGAGAGATTGAAGTAGTCAGGTGTTTCTCCCAACTGGTCTTAACAGGTCTTTCTCCAAATCATGCACAAGATGTAACACAAAAGTTTTAAAGGTGTAGTCAGTTATCTGTAGAGTTAGTTTTTAAATTCTGCACCTTAGTCTGTAAGACAAACTCAAGACATGAAGGATCATACCTACTTTTTATCATCTGAGATAGGGTTCTGGTCACCAAAGAAGCAAAGGAAAGAGACAGCATGACAGGAACCTTTTTAAAATGTCATCCTCCGTCTCACCTCTAACCTCATCTCCTGAACTACAGTCAGGACCCTAACATGCTAAGGAGTGCATAAACATTATTATTTAGTTACTGTAAGCAGACTGGACAATCAGCGCTTCCAACTCCAGGCAGTCAACAACAAACCAGCTAAACATCAACAGCTGGTTATAAGCTAACATTAAAGCAGGCTTGAGTTTCCTATTTATGGGAGTTCAGGATATCTTAAACAACTCGCCTCAGTATCGTTATTGCATGGACACAAGCTTCACTGACACACACACACACACACACACACACACACACACACACACACACACACACACACACACACACATACTTAAACTAGGACAAAACAATTGGACAAAAGAACAAAACACTAAAACACAAGACAAGACAGGACCCTCAGATGAGACAGAGAGAGACTGGACACAAAGGAAACATAATCAAACTCAAAATACAAGAAAATAATTTACTCAGGAACAAAAACATAAATGATCTTATACCTCTTCAAAGAAATAATTAGCGAGTCCAGATAAATTCAAATACCGGGTCAAAAAACCCACATTTTTATTTGCCAAAGGATTCTAGCTGCTCCACAGTCCTGGGTCCTTTTTGTCATATCTTTCATTTCATGATGCACCCAATGTGTTTTTTTTTCTTGGTTAAAGGTTTGAACTGCAGGCAGGCCATTTTCACACCCAGGTACTTCTACTGTGAAGAGATGCTATTGTAATAGATGCAGTATGCAGTTTAGCGCTGCCTTGCTGAAATAGATGTCAACTCGATCGGAGCATAAGTTGCTCTAAGACCTGTGTACACCTTTCAGCACTGATGGTGCATTGCCAGATGTGCAAGCAGCCAATTCCATAGGCAGTAATGTAATCACCTTCAAACGTTTTGAATTGAGTGATGATAACAAGCTGCAAAAACAGCAGCACTTAACAACGTTAAAGTCCTTTATTGTTTAGCCCAGAGGATGCAGGATCCACATTTTCAAAAAAACTAAAAAAATGTAATTTGTCTGACGTTAGAACAGTTTTCCACTTTGCCTCAGTCCTTTTTAAACGAGCTTTGGCTCAGAGAAGACAGCTGCATTTCTGGATCATGTTCATGTATGACTTTCTTTTTTGCATGATAGAGAATTTAAATTTGTGGATGGCACACTGAAGCATGAAAAACTAAGTACATGCTTACTGTTGAGGAGAGGTGGTCAGGGGGTGTTATGATTAAAATGCAACAGTGCCACCCAGGGAAACTTCACCCCTAGGAAATATAAAGAGTGTGTTTTCAGACTTAACAAAAGAAATGCATGGTTTGAAGATACACTACTGAGGCAAATTGGTTCCAAACTTAAAATACTGTTATTAAATACATTTGTTAAAAGACAAAAAAGGATTAATGAGCAATTGCAGCCCAGAGCACAATGAAAGTTGACTGTGGCACGGCCTCAATGGTGTGCTAAAGTGTCCTATTATATTACATTTCCACCAAATTATGTGTGTGTTTTAACAACAAAGAGAAATGTAACATTAATGATTTCCAAACTCAAAATAACCCTTAACCACACTTCTTTTTACGTACTTTAGAATTTAGTTTGTGCAATACTACAAATTTTGGTATTGCGCCGATACTATATAAATTAAGAGCAGTATTGAGGGCTTATGTAGGGGAGAGCAATGTGTCATGATTTTTGAGCTGAATCACTGCACATTTGCCAAATTCGACCTGTCCAGGCTGTACCCTGCTTCTTGCCCTAAGAGAGCTGGAATAGGCTCCAGCCGCCCTGCAACCCTGAAAAAGGATAAGCGCCAAAGAATGGATGGATCGATCGATTTGATACTGATATCAGTGATGGTATTGATACTATCGATACTTGGATTGATCTGTCAACCTCTAATAGAATTATCAATGCGAGTCTGCAGAGAATGTCCACACATAAAGTCTTCATACAATAAAAATATAATCGTCACATTAAACAGCTTCTAAGAGAAAGATCAGTTTCTGAATGGGCTGTTCAACAATAGACAGTTTGTCCCTGTCTCTTATGTTCCTGTCAGCAGAGTACAAATGACCTTCCTGCATTACTTCCTGATCGTCTATAGTGTTTTGACTTTGAAGGGAAGCTGTGGATCCATATATAGAATCAGCATAGTCTCTGTTAAGAAGCGTCTTTTGAGTATGGGATGGAGCACAGTAAGAACTGGGAGTATTTCATGGAGTTCACTTGTGGCAGATATAAAAAATAAAGAAAATAGAAATTAGAATATGTGTGAGAAAGATGGATCACGAAAAGAAAGGGGGCTACAGACACAATTTATTTATGGGGCCCAGAGTTCTGTGCTACACCTCTGCACACAGGCTGCTTAAACAGTAAGAAAAGTAAGTATAAGATATGCTAAATGCTTCTTTAAGCCAGAAATAGTGTAAATATGTAAATATAGTGAAATAAACTAAAAATAACTGTAAGATGCAAAATGTTATCTCTAACATAATCAGTTACAAACAGAAACACATTTAAAAATTACAGTGTTTCTCTCTGAAATGGAGCAGAATAGAATAGATTATTTACAAAGCACCAAAATATAACAAATATCATCTCAGATCATTAAAGGTCAGGACCTTACAGTTTACTCCAAACACGAGCAAATGTATGTGTGACTTTCCAGCACTGACTATCCATTATCTATCTGACCAGATAACAAATGGATTGGGGTTCCTGGGGAAATTCGAGGTTATGAAGCGGCACACCGGCTTTATGGGAAGTTGCCGTGGGCCGACCTCTTTCAGCCGACCATCAAATTAGCCAGAGAAGGATTCCCTATTCCTTACTACCAAGGCCAACACATCCCACGCATTGGTAACACGTCACTACGGTATGAAATACACCCACAATGTGATTTCAAAAATGCGAAGAGCAAACAATGAATTTTTCAGCTTTATTTCACTGTCTTTGTCTTTTAGGGAGTTATATTTAGATAAAAATGGGAACCTGCTTAAGACCGGTGATACTGTGAAATTTGAGAAACTGGCTGACACTTTGGAGATGATCGCAAACGAGGGACCAGATGTGTTTTACAACGGAACAATAGCAAAGAATTTAATCAGTGACATACAGAAAGCAGGTATTATCAGACAGGTTTGATCCTGCTCTCTTTTCCAACCATTTTCTATGTTTGCCAGGCACAATGATCTAATTACAAATTAACAAATCGATTCGTTCTGTAAAAATCTAACATGATCCCTCACAGGCTACACTGTGATCTGTCTGGATCCATTCAAAGTCTTGATTATGAAATGCATTGTGTTCATTTTTTTTTTTTCAACAGAATCATTTCTTTTACTGTTTTTGCTCAGGAGGAAACCTCACACTGGAGGACTTGGCATCGTATGAAGCTAAAGTGACTGATGCGTGGAATATTTCTTTGGGAGAGTATCGGATGTACTTCCCTCCACCCCCTTCAGGAGGAGCCATCCTCAGCTTCATCCTCAACATCATGAAAGGTTTTGTTGCTTCTAGCATGTAGAGTTTGTTTCATATAAGAAAATGATCCTTATCAATCTTTACAAATGTGATACACTAAGAATCGATGTTTTAAATGAAATAAATAACAATTATTTATATTTTCAGGATACAAAATGAATTCAGAACCTAATGCAACTGATGAAAAGATTTTGTTTTATCACCGTTATATTGAAGCTTTAAAATTTGCCAATGAATTAAAGACAAATATCAGAGATCCAAACTTCAGCTCGGATGAAGTAAGTATCTCAAAATCCTACAGATTTGCACCTGCTTTGTTGCATATAGTATGATTCTATTTAAGTGACTAAACAATTAAAAGTAGCAATACCACATCACAAAACACAAAGTAAATAGTGCAAAATATTTAAAAGGGATGCCCTGGTTTCAATATGAGAATAATATTCGCATTGTTTTGAAATTTACTTATAATTGTAAATAGGGATGGGTATCGTTCAGGTTTTATCCGATACCGGTGCCAAACCGGTACTTTTGAAACGGTGCCGGTGCTTAAACAGTGCTCGAACTGGTGCTTAAAGAATGGAGAACACAAAATTGGTCCAAAACCCTTTCATGTTTAGCTGTTTTTTTTGTAAAAAGATAACAATGTTAGCCTTTTCTTCAGCTATAGGGCATATATGGTATCACTTTTGGCTGGAAGCAGGGCTTAAACAATGGAAAAAACACAAAATTGGTCCAAAAACCTCTCATGTTTAACTGTTTTCCACTTTTTCTTTGGTCATTTTAGCCTTTTTGGCCAGGGTGAAGGGAGTATCTGCCATCAAACAAGAAGACAGCCGCATGTAATTACGACGGTGTTTGCTAGTTCACCTTACATGCATTAATGTAATAACATGGTTAGCCTACTCAACGTAAATTACACACGAACAACATTAAGCTACTCACGCAGAGAAGAACGGCTGCTGCTGCCATCATCATCCGTCATCATTTCTGCCACACTGGCAGGGCTAGGGGCCAGGACTCTACTCTTCGGGTTCTTGGGGGATGTTGCTAACTCCGGGTCCGATAACAGGCACCACACCCGCAGTAGATGTGCACGGTGTGAGGTCTCGCAGCAAGCTATCAAACACGGCGCATTTCTCGCCTTAAAAAAAAACCACTATGCGTCGTCAGGTGTTTCATCAGATTCGAGGTGTTACCTCCTTTGACAGTATCACAGTATCACCTTAAAGCACTTGTTGCAGGCAGTGGCGGTCCTAGCCTGTTTGGCGCCCTGGGCGAACACTCCCTCTGCCCCCCCCCCCCCACACACACACACACACACATGAAGAGAGAGAGAGTAAATATCGAAGATGGCGCCAGTGTGTACGGCGAGCCGTCTCTGGATCCGTCTTCCTGAGTGTTGTTTACTCTTTGCCTTACTATTTTCTATATGCTTTCCGGATGTTACTGCTCTAATTGCCTATGATCGACAAACTATTTTAAATCTTCGACCCTTGAATCATCAAAAGTCGGATCTATATTGGAATTTAGGGAATTTTTCCCAGTCTCAAACGGATACTTCCGGCTGCACATACTACCTGCCTTTTCTTCCACCACACAAGAAACGACATAGGAAACGGGGTAAACGGAGTGGTTTTCGCGTTCGTATTAAAGCCTATTTAAAAGCACATGGAGTGGTTAATCACCGCTCCATCATAGACATCTTGCGGCCCTCCCAGTATACTTTCAGACTGTGTCGCCATCGATGGATTCGCTATGCTGGCCAGCAAGCCCACTCGGTCTTACCAGTTGAGTGCCCACCTGTATGGAGCTGGAAGCGGGTCTCTGGAGGAGGTGTGGATCACAGCAATCTTCGCCGGCTGGGACGCGCTCCTAGTAGCGTTAAAGTGGCTACGCTCCGAATGGCTCTGCTAAACACTAGGTCACTGGTGAACAAGTCCTTCGTTGTAAACGACTTTTTTCTCGCGTCAAGGCTGGACGTCCTGTTTCTAACGGAGACCTGGATTCGCCCCGGTGAGTCCTCTTCCTTTTCGGAACTTATTCCTCTGGACTGTGCTTTCTTTAACTCTCCTAGGACCGTGGGCAGGGGTGGAGGGCTAGCCTCGGTTTTTAGAAGTAAATTCCGAGTGCGGCAACTGCCTCCTGCCTCGTATTCCAGCTTCGAAGTACAACTACTGGAGCTGTCCGGTTCCCCCCGGACCCTCTGCGCGGTGGTGTATCGACCGCCGAAGCGCAATAAGGATTTTATCCGTGAATTTGCTGATCTTTTAGGATTTATCTTTTTAAATTTTGATCGTGTTCTTATTTGTGGTGATTTTAACATTCATATATGCTGTGAGGCGGACTTATTGGCTAAGGATTTTCTTGCCCTTATTGACTCTTTTAATCTCACTCAGTGGGTGAGAAAATCAACCCACACTAAAGGGCATATGCTGGACTTGGTATTGTCGTATGGACTGGATATTTGCATCACGGACATTAATGATGCTGGGATTTCGGACCATTTCCCAGTTATGTTTGATGTTCAGTTATGCAATATGGAACTGAACTCTGAGGGTCCACAGAGCCTATCGCGTCTGATTAATTCTGAGGCTGTTGCCCTTTTCTCTGCGGCCTTTGCTAACTCTGCTTGTTACGATGACATCAGTAATGCACCTCTCTCGGTTGATGGCGTAGTCAACTCTTTTATTTCTACATGCTCTTCTATTTTGGACACTGTGGCTCCAGTAAAGACTAAATGCCGTAAAACCTCTCGCCAACTCTGGCTAAATGAATCCACCCTCGCTCTTAGGCGTGAATGTCGTCGAGCTGAGAGGAGATGGAAAAAAGATCAACTTCAGGTGTCCCTTGACATCCTGCATATGAGCCGGTCTAAATTTCAGAAGGCTGCCAAAATGGCAAAAACTTCCTTTTTGTCGAACATTATTGCAACTAATAGTCACAATCCTCGAGTTCTGTTTAAAATCTTTAACTCAGTGGTTAATCCCCGCTCTGATGTTTCGATGGGTGCCTCCCCGGCCCTCTGCGAAAAATTTCTAAATTATTTTATAGATAAAATCTCAGTGTTAAGGGCCCCACATTCTCTAGTAGTAAATCAAGCCCCAGTTTCCGAATGTTCAACGGTCTTTCAACAGTTTGAACCTGTGTCATTCTCGACTTTAAAGGAAATAATTAATAACCAGAGAAGCTCAAATTCTCTGCATGACATTGTTCCTTCTCGTATCATTAAGGATGCATTAAATACAATTGGGTCCTGTATCTTATTTTTAATGAACTCATCACTGTTATCTGGCTGTGTTCCGACTTTCTTTAAACATGCAGTCGTGCAACCTGTTATCAAGAAAAGCAGCCTTGATCGTAACACCCTAGCAAATTACAGGCCGATTTCTAAACTCCCTTTCATGTCAAAAATTTTAGAGAAAATAGTGCTTCAGCAACTACAGACCCACTTAGAGAGAAATGGTATAAGTGATAAATTCCAGTCTGGATTTAGACCGCGTCACAGCACCGAAACTGCCCTACTAAGAGTTTTCAATGACCTTCTTCTAAGCGCTGACTCTGGGCGCTCTGCGGTCTTAGTTCTATTGGATTTGACTTCAGCCTTTGACACGGTTGACCATGATATCCTTTTGGCAAGGTTGGAACAAGTAGCAGGCCTTAAAGGAAATGTCCTATCATGGTTTAAATCATATTTCTCTGAGAGGTCGTTCTCTGTCATGATGGGCAAATATTCCTCTTCTTCTGCCCCTTTTTGCTGTGGTGTGCCCCAGGGCTCGGTATTGGGTCCTGTGTTGTTTTCTCTGTACATGTTGCCCTTGGGCTCCATTTTTGAAAAACATAATGCCTCTTTTCACTGCTATGCGGATGATATTCAAATCTACCTCCACCTGACTGGGGATGTTTCATCTTCACTACATCCCCTGTTTGATTGTCTGAGGGATGTCAAAGACTGGTTATCACGTAACTTTCTTACTTTAAATGAAAAGAAGACAGAAATTATCGTTTTTGATAGAAATATGCCTCTGGGACAACTGATTGGCACACTCGGGCCTGTTGCTAATCACCTCACTGAAGCTGCTAGGAATCTTGAAGTTTTCATGGATAGTTCCTTCAAACTAGATAAACAGGTTTCTAATGTGGTAAAAACCAGCTTTCACCAACTGCGCCTAATTTCTAAGGCTAAACCGTATATACCACGCAAAGATCTGGAGAAACTCATTCATGCTTTCATCACTTCAAGACTGGATTATTGTAATTCTCTTTACTTGGGCCTACAATCTTCTCTTCTTCAGCGATTGCAGCTGGTCCAAAATGCCGCAGCACGTCTCTTGACCGGCACTAGAAAGTATGATTCTGTCACCCCTGTTCTGGCCAACTTACATTGGCTTCCTATTAAATATCGAATTGATTTTAAAATTTTATTGTTTACTTATAAAATCCTAAATAATATGGCACCTGACTACCTAGCTGATCTCCTCTGTCTGTATAGCCCTAAGAGAGCACTAAGATCATCGGGCCAACTGCTCTTAGTGCAACCTAGGTCTCGGCTGAAGACCAGAGGAGACCGTGCCTTTGCCGTTGCCGCACCCAGGTTATGGAATACTCTTCCTCTTCATATTCGTGCATCAGATTCCATTCAGTCTTTTAAATCACGTCTAAAAACGTATTTGTTTAACCTGGCATTCAAGGCTAATTAGGGTAATTTACATCTGGCTTTGCATTTAGATTATGTAATTATTTTATATTCTATTTATTATTTATATCTGTAAGTTATATTTTATATTGTGATTTTTATCTGTATCATGATTTTACTGGAAAGCACTTTGGTGTACTTCGGTCTTTAAAATGTGCTATATAAATAAATTTGATTGATTGATTGAGTATGCATAGTATGCAAACGGCTACCAAACAGACATCATAATTCGTCATACAATGAGAACAGGACAAATCAACAATTGACACTGACTAATTAATATTATATTATTGTATATATTGTTTGGAGTTTAGTCTCTTACTGTTACTATTTTTACCATTTCTTCTTGGAGGAACTATAACCCACATAATTTCCTTAGGGATTAATAAAGTATTCTGATTCTTAATGTTTTAGGATACATGACCTGCCATTATCCAATGACACATCTGCTTACCTGTATCTTTTGCTCGTTTCTCCTTGTAGGAGCCATAATTAAATGTAATGAATTTTAATGATCACTGGGTTTTCATTTGTTTGGTTGCTATGGTGATGTGTAACGGGAGTCACGTGGATGCTAGCGGTGACATTAAGAGGGCATTGTCAGTCTGTCTTTCACTGGTTTGATTTTGACAGAGAGGAGGGCTGGGTAGCCGTAGTTTTTGTTGACCGCAGCACAACGAGTTTCTCCTTGTTGCATTAGAGCTGTGATGTTTTAAGAGTTTGAATCGCGAGCCGATCGCATTGCTCTTTAAACTTTTCAAGCACTTTAATAAACAAGCAAGCAATTCCACCTCTCGCATTATTGCGTGAAGTTGACAGCGCGTCAGGCAAATAGGCAGGCTCCATCCCCGGCATCTAGCGACTGTGGAAGTCGCTACACTCATCCTCTTCTTTTCTCTTTTTTTAAACTTTAAAAACGGGTTGTGTGTGAGACTTTAAATCAACAAAATATAAAATATACATTTTAAATTGTTATTGATCCCTTTACCCCTGGTCCTAAAGTGTATATTTATGTGTGCCTATGCCAAGAGGCACACATATTACTATTCGTCGGATTTATTTATTATTATTATTATGTGTGCCTATGCCAAGAGGCACACATATTACTATTCGTCGGATTTATTATTATTATTATTATTATTATTATTACTATTCGTCGGATTTATTATTATTATTATGTGTGCCTATGCCAAGAGGCACACATATTACTATTCGTCGGATTTATTATTATCATTGTGTGGATGCCTCAAGGCATCCACACTATTGTTTTCCTGTTTCTCTTTATTCTTTATCTTTATTCTTCTAGTTGCTCCGTTCTTTGCCGCTTAACTACTCCCTCAGTTTTCAGCCGATTTTCTCCGTTCAAACTTTAAAAAATTCAGCTCTTTCTGCTAATGTGTGCTATGACTTTTGGTGCTCATAACTTCTATACTTTTTGAGATATTGAATATTTTTTGCAATAGTTTTGCCCATTGAAATGAATGGAACACATTATCAATGTGGTCACTTGTTTCTGCTCGCTGGGCTGAGCTCTGTTTTAGCTCAGTGAGATGAGCAGCCGTTCTCAGACTGGGAGGCCTGGGTTCAAATCCCGCTTATGGCAACATTTCTTTCAGTTAACAATTAAACTTTTTCAACTCTTTTTAACTCAATTTCAGCTTTTTCACCCCTTTTCAGCAAAATTTTCAGTTTTTTCACCACTTTTCAGCACAAATCCCAGCTTTTTCAGCTATTTTCAGCAAAAACCTCTTTTTAGCAGAATTCTGAAAAGAGTTCTGCAGAACTCTTTTCAGCAGAAATTCTGCTGATTGAAGTGTTTAGCAGAATTTTCAGAATTTTCACCTCTTTTTAGCCTAAATTCTGCCTATTCACCTCCTCTGCAAAATTTTCAGCCTTTTCACCTCTTATTAGCACAAATCTCAGCTGTTTTCAGAAAAAACTCTTTTGAGCAGTAATTCTGCTGATTCATCTCTTTTCAGCGCAACTTTCTGCTTCTTTACCTCTTTTCAGCAGAAATTCTGCTGATTCACCTCTTTTCTGCAAAATTTTCAGCCTTTTCTCCTCTTATCAGCACAATCCTCAGCAGCTTCTTCTCATTTCAGCAGAATGAGTTTGGCTCAGTGAAATGAGTAGCTGCCTTTAGCCCAGGAGGGCCAGGTTCGAATCCTGCTCAGGGTAAAGTTTTTTTTTCACCACCATGCAACTTTTCATCTTTTTCAGCTTTTCAGCAGGCAGCTTCAGCGTTAAGGCATCCACACAGCATTTTCGCAGGAAATGCAAATTTTTCTAGTTATTATTATTATTCTTCAGTTTCCGCCTGAAATTTTGCAGCGAATCTCGCCTCGCAGTTTTGAGACAAGATTCATATATGTTACCTCATTTTGTGCGGCTGGATCAGGAATGGTGTGCTATGACTTTTGGTGTTTATGACTATTATAGTTTTTTAAATATTAATATTTTAGTGAAAATTTTCCCGCGCTTCTCTGCCAAACAGTTTTGACAATAGGGTTACATATGTTAGATCATTTTGTGCGGCTGGAGCTGGACTAGTATGGTATACACTTTTGGTGTTTATGACTTTTATAGTTTTTTAAATATTAATATTTTAGTGCAAATTTAGAAAGATTCTTCTTTTGGCGCCATAGAAACAGACTTCATTTGTGGTGTGTTGGCTCCATCTTTTGGTCCCACTGATACAAATTTCAAACTTCATTTGTGGTGTGTTGGCTCTCTCTAGTGGTATGCCGGGAGTAGTACGGCCTGTCTACCCTTATTTGGATTACCGTAATGATGACAATATCAACGGTGCGCACAGCGTCGCTGCTTTCAGGAGCCATTGGAATTTTTAAGGTTGCGCAAATCATTCAAAAGTTACGGTAATGCTTGGTGGAAAACTCAATATCCCACAATTCATAGCACGCCTCTGCCGAGTCAAACAATGGCGGCCATCACTTAGTTTTTATTTTCCTCTTAATACTGTTTCTAGGTCACAAAATAAACTTTTAAGATATTTTCAGGCGAGAATATAGGTGTGTAAACTTCAAATATCTGCTCGTTTTGTCAAAACATCCCATATTAGCGACAATGTTCTGACGATGTCGTTTCTGCTTGAGGCTAGCTGGCTAGTGTGGCTAGCGCGGCTTTGCTAACAAGCTACAGCCGGCCTGGATGACAGTGAGAGCGGCTTACTCTGGTTTCACACCCGGTCCTTCGTAAAGTCTCGTGGTCACAGCTGGACTTATTTTTCGTTTAAATGGACCGATGATTTATTTATTTATTCATTTTAGTAACGGTATAAACAGTGAAAGGTGGTGGATTGGCCAGATGTAAACTTCAAATATCTGCTCGTGTTACCAAGACATCCCATATTAGCTCTGATGGTTTCGGTGCCTGCAAAGAGCTAGACAGCTAGCTAGCTAACTGGCTGTCTTTTTGACTCAGGGTCATAGCTGGATTATTTTTCGTTTTTATGAGCTGATGAGGGTTTTTTTTTAGTAACGGTACAAACAGTGAAAGGCGGTGGATTGTCCAGATGCTGGTCGATGTGGAAAAAATAACTGAGTTGTTTGGTGGTCGCTGACACGGAGCTACAACCGAGGGCAGCTATCCACCGGTGTGTGTCAGACAGAGCATGCAGGGAACGAGACATAAGAGGCGGCGAGGCGACCGCCGATCGACCGGTGGTAGATCGTGGATCAGGGAAACCGAAGGCAGGAGAAGCAGGCGGCTGCCGGTCAGAGCGTGAGGTGAACTGAATTTCAGGTAAGAAGTTATGAACTGCACTCTATTTGGGTCAGATATAAACCGAGTTTAGGTGTAGTTTATTTTCGTTGTGCTGACTTTTTACAATCAGTTATAATAACTCGTACTGCGTGCTACCTAGCACAACGGAGTTTCTATACAGCTGTGTGCGCGCTAAGTTACTGATGTTGAACTTTATGACAGCCTCCCCTGTCATTCTCTCGCCTGTTCAAACTTCAGTCATGAAACTGATCAATGATCGGCTTTTCTCTCTTGTTTGTTTATTGCGCTAAACAACAGCAGCACGTTTAAGCTTGATCAGCTGTTGTTAGAATTCATTTGATTTTAATTTCTAGTATCAGCTGATGTTTGCTGGAGCCACAGCTGTAGAAGCGGCTGGTGGAAACCAGGAGATGACCTTACCGAATCATTAGAGCTGAACTGGTGATGGAGAAACAGGTTTACCTTTTTTTTAGGTGACATGAATGAGTTGAAGGGAAGTTATGAACTGTTTCTGAGAGAAATAAACACCAAGCTCCTTTTTTATTTAGCTGACAGCTGGTAACTGTGCAGGGGCGGATCTAGCAAAGCTTTTGCCAGGGGGCCAGGTAGGGCATCTTACAACCAAAGTTTGTATAATAATACACAAGATTGGCTGTAGACCATTGTTAATCATTCAGAACACTGTGTAAAAATAACAAAAAACAAAAAGTGAATGCAAAAGTGCATAAATATTTATTTTACGTGATTGATGTGTGTGGCGGGGCGTGGTCTGCAGTGCCGCTGCAGGGGAGGTGGACCCACCTGAGCGGCATCTGCAATCACGCCTCTCTGGCGTAGTCTGTGCTCTCTCGGCTGTTTTTTGGGTGTGTGTCAGGCTGTGAGTTGAAAAGCTACAGCCGGCTGTGTGGGTACACCAACTATGTGTGAAAAGTGGTCCATAACGTAATGCTTCAAAGCGTGTTCATGCAAACATTGTCGGGTCTGCCGTGGTACAATGGGACTTCTGCTCATGAAACTATGTGCACAGCGTCTGCAAATCGGGGCTGTACAAAGTCACTTCATCTTTACCCAAAATTGTAAGCTGTCATCTGTGAGGCGCGAGCGGTGTTTGTTTTTACCATAGTTCATGGTGGAGAATGGCTGCTCTGCTGAGTTTTGCTCTCTGTAGCTGTATGAATGGCAAACTACACTGTTTACCAGCGGCATAGGCACACTTAAAATTTCTTCTGAAATTTTCGCTTTCTAGTTATTATTATTATTATTCTTCAGTTTCCGCCTGAAATTTTGCAGCGAATCTCGCCTCGCAGTTTTGAGACAAGATTCATATATGTTACCTCATTTTGTGCGGCTGGATCAGGAATGGTGTGCTATGACTTTTGGTGTTTATGACTATTATAGTTTTTTAAATATTAATATTTTAGTGAAAATTTTCCCGCGCTTCTCTGCCAAACAGTTTTGACAATAGGGTTACATATGTTAGATCATTTTGTGCGGCTGGAGCTGGACTAGTATGGTATACACTTTTGGTGTTTATGACTTTTAGAGTTTTTTAAATATTAATATTTTAGTGCAAATTTAGAAAGATTCTTCTTTTGGCGCCATAGAAACAGACTTCATTTGTGGTGTGTTGGCTCCATCTTTTGGTCCCACTGATACAAATTTCAAACTTCATTTGTGGTGTGTTGGCTCTCTCTAGTGGTATGCCGGGAGTAGTACGGCCTGTCTACCCTTATTTGGATTACCGTAATGATGACAATATCAACGGTGCGCACAGCGTCGCTGCTTTCAGGAGCCATTGGAATTTTTAAGGTTGCGCAAATCATTCAAAAGTTACGGTAATGCTTGGTGGAAAACTCAATATCCCACAATTCATAGCACGCCTCTGCCGAGTCAAACAATGGCGGCCATCACTTAGTTTTTATTTTCCTCTTAATACTGTTTCTAGGTCACAAAATAAACTTTTAAGATATTTTCAGGCGAGAATATAGGTGTGTAAACTTCAAATATCTGCTCATTTTGTCAAAACATCCCATATTAGCGACAATGTTCTGACGATGTCGTTTCTGCTTGAGGCTAGCTGGCTAGTGTGGCTAGCGCGGCTTTGCTAACAAGCTACAGCCGGCCTGGATGACAGTGAGAGCGGCTTACTCTGGTTTCACACCCGGTCCTTCGTAAAGTCTCGTGGTCACAGCTGGACTTATTTTAAATAAATAAATGATTTATTTATTTATTCATTTTAGTAACGGTATAAACAGTGAAAGGTGGTGGATTGGCCAGATGTAAACTTCAAATATGTGCTCGTGTTACCAAGACATCCCATATTAGCTCTGATGGTTTCGGTGCCTGCAAAGAGCTAGACAGCTAGCTAGCTAACTGGCTGTCTTTTTGACTCAGGGTCATAGCTGGACTTATTTTTCGTTTTTATGAGCCGATGAGGGTTTTTTTTTAGTAACGGTACAAACAGTGAAAGGCGGTGGATTGTCCAGATGCTGGTCGATGTGGAAAAAATAACTGAGTTGTTTGGTGGTCGCTGACGCGGAGCTACAACCGAGGGCAGCTATCCACCGGTGTGTGTCAGACAGAGCATGCAGGGAACGAGGCGGCGAGGCGACCGCCGATCAACCGGTGGTAGATCGTGGATCAGGGAAACCGAAGGCAGGAGAAGCAGGCGGCTGCCGGTCAGAGCGTGAGGTGAACTGAATTTCAGGTAAGAAGTTATGAACTGCACTCTATTTGGGTCAGATATAAACCGAGTTTAGGTGTAGTTTATTTTCGTTGTGCTGACTTTTTACAATCAGTTATAATAACTGGTACTGCGTGCTAGCACGACGGAGTTTCTATACAGCTGTGTGCGCGCTAAGTTACTGATGTTGAACTTTATGACAGCCTCCCCTGTCATTCTCTCGCCTGTTCAAACTTCAGTCATGAAACTGATCAATGATCGGCTTTTCTCTCTTGTTTGTTTATTGCGCTAAACAACAGCAGCACGTTTAAGCTTGATCAGCTGTTGTTAGAATTCATTTGATTTTAATTTCTAGTATCAGCTGATGTTTGCTGGAGCCACAGCTGTAGAAGCGGCTGGTGGAAACCAGGAGATGACCTTACCGAATCATCAGAGCTGAACTGGTGATGGAGAAACAGGTTCACCTTTTTTTTAGGTGACATGAATGAGTTGAAGGGAAGTTATGAACTGTTTCTGAGAGAAATAAACACCAAGCTCCTTTTTTATTTAGCTGACAGCTGGTAACTGTGCAGGGGCGGATCTAGCAAAGCTTTTGCCAGGGGGCCAGGTAGGGCATCTTACAACCAAAGTTTGTATAATAATACACAAGATTGGCTGTAGACCATTGTTAATCATTCAGAACACTGTGTAAAAATAACAAAAAACAAAAAGTGAATGCAAAAGTGCATAAATATTTATTTTACGTGATTGATGTGTGTGGCGGGGCGTGGTCTGCAGTGCCGCTGCAGGGGAGGTGGACCCACCTGAGCGGCATCTGCAATCACGCCTCTCTGGCGTAGTCTGTGCTCTCTCGGCTGTTTTTTGGGTGTGTGTCAGGCTGTGAGTTGAAAAGCTACAGCCGGCTGTGTGGGTACACCAACTATGTGTGAAAAGTGGTCCATAACGTAATGCTTCAAAGCGTGTTCATGCAAACATTGTCGGGTCTGCCGTGGTACAATGGGACTTCTGCTCATGAAACTATGTGCACAGCGTCTGCAAATCGGGGCTGTACAAAGTCACTTCATCTTTACCCAAAATTGTAAGCTGTCATCTGTGAGGCGCGAGCGGTGTTTGTTTTTACCATAGTTCATGGTGGAGAATGGCTGCTCTGCTGAGTTTTGCTCTCTGTAGCTGTATGAATGGCAAACTACACTGTTTACCAGCGGCATAGGCACACTTAAAATTTCTTCTGAAATTTTCGCTTTCTAGTTATTATTATTATTATTCTTCAGTTTCCGCCTGAAATTTTGCAGCGAATCTCGCCTCGCAGTTTTGAGACAAGATTCATATATGTTACCTCATTTTGTGCGGCTGGATCAGGAATGGTGTGCTATGACTTTTGGTGTTTATGACTATTATAGTTTTTTAAATATTAATATTTTAGTGAAAATTTTCCCGCGCTTCTCTGCCAAACAGTTTTGACAATAGGGTTACATATGTTAGATCATTTTGTGCGGCTGGAGCTGGACTAGTATGGTATACACTTTTGGTGTTTATGACTTTTAGAGTTTTTTAAATATTAATATTTTAGTGCAAATTTAGAAAGATTCTTCTTTTGGCGCCATAGAAACAGACTTCATTTGTGGTGTGTTGGCTCCATCTTTTGGTCCCACTGATACAAATTTCAAACTTCATTTGTGGTGTGTTGGCTCTCTCTAGTGGTATGCCGGGAGTAGTACGGCCTGTCTACCCTTATTTGGATTACCGTAATGATGACAATATCAACGGTGCGCACAGCGTCGCTGCTTTCAGGAGCCATTGGAATTTTTAAGGTTGCGCAAATCATTCAAAAGTTACGGTAATGCTTGGTGGAAAACTCAATATCCCACAATTCATAGCACGCCTCTGCCGAGTCAAACAATGGCGGCCATCACTTAGTTTTTATTTTCCTCTTAATACTGTTTCTAGGTCACAAAATAAACTTTTAAGATATTTTCAGGCGAGAATATAGGTGTGTAAACTTCAAATATCTGCTCATTTTGTCAAAACATCCCATATTAGCGACAATGTTCTGACGATGTCGTTTCTGCTTGAGGCTAGCTGGCTAGTGTGGCTAGCGCGGCTTTGCTAACAAGCTACAGCCGGCCTGGATGACAGTGAGAGCGGCTTACTCTGGTTTCACACCCGGTCCTTCGTAAAGTCTCGTGGTCACAGCTGGACTTATTTTAAATAAATAAATGATTTATTTATTTATTCATTTTAGTAACGGTATAAACAGTGAAAGGTGGTGGATTGGCCAGATGTAAACTTCAAATATGTGCTCGTGTTACCAAGACATCCCATATTAGCTCTGATGGTTTCGGTGCCTGCAAAGAGCTAGACAGCTAGCTAGCTAACTGGCTGTCTTTTTGACTCAGGGTCATAGCTGGACTTATTTTTCGTTTTTATGAGCCGATGAGGGTTTTTTTTTAGTAACGGTACAAACAGTGAAAGGCGGTGGATTGTCCAGATGCTGGTCGATGTGGAAAAAATAACTGAGTTGTTTGGTGGTCGCTGACGCGGAGCTACAACCGAGGGCAGCTATCCACCGGTGTGTGTCAGACAGAGCATGCAGGGAACGAGGCGGCGAGGCGACCGCCGATCAACCGGTGGTAGATCGTGGATCAGGGAAACCGAAGGCAGGAGAAGCAGGCGGCTGCCGGTCAGAGCGTGAGGTGAACTGAATTTCAGGTAAGAAGTTATGAACTGCACTCTATTTGGGTCAGATATAAACCGAGTTTAGGTGTAGTTTATTTTCGTTGTGCTGACTTTTTACAATCAGTTATAATAACTGGTACTGCGTGCTAGCACGACGGAGTTTCTATACAGCTGTGTGCGCGCTAAGTTACTGATGTTGAACTTTATGACAGCCTCCCCTGTCATTCTCTCGCCTGTTCAAACTTCAGTCATGAAACTGATCAATGATCGGCTTTTCTCTCTTGTTTGTTTATTGCGCTAAACAACAGCAGCACGTTTAAGCTTGATCAGCTGTTGTTAGAATTCATTTGATTTTAATTTCTAGTATCAGCTGATGTTTGCTGGAGCCACAGCTGTAGAAGCGGCTGGTGGAAACCAGGAGATGACCTTACCGAATCATCAGAGCTGAACTGGTGATGGAGAAACAGGTTTACCTTTTTTTTAGGTGACATGAATGAGTTGAAGGGAAGTTATGAACTGTTTCTGAGAGAAATAAACACCAAGCTCCTTTTTTATTTAGCTGACAGCTGGTAACTGTGCAGGGGCGGATCTAGCAAAGCTTTTGCCAGGGGGCCAGGTAGGGCATCTTACAACCAAAGTTTGTATAATAATACACAAGATTGGCTGTAGACCATTGTTAATCATTTAGAACACTGTGTAAAAATAACAAAAAACAAAAAGTGAATGCAAAAGTGCATAAATATTTATTTTACGTGATTGATGTGTGTGGCGGGGCGTGGTCTGCAGTGCCGCTGCAGGGGAGGTGGACCCACCTGAGCGGCATCTGCAATCACGCCTCTCTGGCGTAGTCTGTGCTCTCTCGGCTGTTTTTTGGGTGTGTGTCAGGCTGTGAGTTGAAAAGCTACAGCCGGCTGTGTGGGTACACCAACTATGTGTGAAAAGTGGTCCATAATGTAATGCTTCAAAGCGTGTTCATGCAAACATTGTCGGGTCTGCTGTGGTACAATGGGACTTCTGCTCATGAAACTATGTGCACAGCGTCTGCAAATCGGGGCTGTACAAAGTCACTTCATCTTTACCCAAAATTGTAAGCTGTCATCTGTGAGGTGCGAGCGGTGTTTGTTTTTACCATAGTTCATGGTGGAGAATGGCTGCTCTGCTGAGTTTTGCTCTCTGTAGCTGTATGAATGGCAAACTACACTGTTTACCAGCGGCATAGGCACACTTAAAATTTCTTCTGAAATTTTCGCTTTCTAGTTATTTTCTTACTCTTCTTATATTTATTATTTTACTTGCACTGCTGTAACTGGAGCTTCGTCGTCTGGTCTCTCTATATACTGGACTGTATGTAGCGGAGATGACAATAAAGTTTACTTTGACTTCAGCAGCGAGCAGGCGCACCGAGGGCTCTCGCGCTCACTTTTCGCGTATAGAATTTCGAAAAAACATCGGTGCAAATTATACGTTTGTATCATAATGTCTGCTGTTTTCGTGTTTGTTGGTTTGTTTTTATTTTGTTTTATTTTGCGAGTTGGTTATTAGATGCTGCTCCAGCCAGCCAGAGAATCCCCCGCCGCCCCGCCCTCTCCTCCCTGTGCCGCAAGCAGCAGGCGCACCTCGCAAACGGAGGGCGCCCTTACTCCCAGCAAATGGGCGACAGAAAACCGATTGGTGCCTATGCCATTACCAATATGCGCTGGCTGATGTCGGGGCAGCATGAGTACGAGCAATTTTTTTTTTTGCCGATGCCCGTGATGCCGCCCCCCACCACGATGCCGCCCCGGGCAACCGCCCGTGTCGCCCGTATCTAAAACCGCTACTGGTTGCAGGGTGCTGGGTTTGCATCTTTTGCTGTGAAGTACAGCCAGACTTTTGACCGCTTCGCCTTGGGCATTTTTAATCTGTAGCTCTGCTCTAAAAGAACGTACGTACCTGGGTCCGCCTACTATCCTCGGAAACGTAAAATGATTGGCTAGAATTGGCTCAGGAAAAAAAAAGCACCGAAATAAAGCACCGAAATGTGCGCTGCTTTTCGGTCTGGTTACTACCGTTTATGTCAGAACCGGTGCCATCATGACACCGGACACCGGTACCCATCCCTAATTGTAAATGTACCCATTTACTTGATAATTATCATAATATTTGAAAAATATAGCTAGAAAGAGAGCTAACTTCACTTAGATTCACTCAAGTTTTTAACACTAGTTACTTCTACTTGCCACCTCTGCCTCCAGGCCCTGGCGTGTTACTAAAATAGGGGGGACATGATAAAATTAATGAGCCTCTGCTCTGCCTGAACCCACAGTACCTGGTTGCTACTTACAATTAAAGTTTTTATAGAAGCACTAAGGGTGTAGAGATCCAGTAGAGTGTTGTAAAAATTTCTTTGAGTCTCAGCTTTTCCAGTAACTCTGGATTTTCATTTCAGCATCATTCTGAGCAGTGATGTAACTTTTGAAACATATATATATAAATACAAGTTTTAAAAGGACATAAACCTAAATTGGCTTAATATTTGTCTCTAAGTAATTTAGTATGTGTTCTTCTTCTTATTATTATTATTTTAGTATTTAAAAATAAGTATAATTTTGTGTAATGTGATGTTTTCCGATGCTCTGTAGTTCACACAGACGACAAAGAATTTCAGAGAATATATCTTTGCCAGTCACATGTTGAGCTTGATCACTAACCAATATTATAACCTCTAGTCTTAATTCATTCATTCACTCATTCATCTTGCATCAGTGATGCATCAATGATCAAAATTCTGTTAACATTTGGCTGTAATTTGTTAATTTTCTTGACAGCAATGTATTTTCTGTAATGTGCTTATTTATTTAGTTTTATTAATTCATTTTATTAATTCTCTGTATTTCACACAGACGGCAAAGAAACTGACAGAGGATAGTTTTGCAGAGAGCAAACGAAGCGAGATCAGCAGCGACAAGACTCGTGATCCTGGCATCAACTTGTATCTGGACAGCATCGGCACCACACATGTTTCTGTGCTGGCTGCAGATGGATCTGCTGTGTCTGTCACCAGCAGCATCAACGACGAGTCAGTACCTGCATCATTCTGTTTCTCTGTTAGAAACCTGCTATCAGACATTTTTCTTTCTTGAAACTGAAGATTTAAGAGATTATTGAGAAACTTATTTTTAGACTATTTCTATACTACAAAGCGTGTCTTGGTGTTGTAGTTAATTTAATTTTTTTATTTTTAAGATTTGGCTCCAAGGTCCTCTCTCCAAGCACTGGGATCATTCTCAACAACCAGCTGTCTGACTTCTGTGGTAGAGCTAATAGCTTCTCTCCTGGTAAGAGATCTGTAGGATGCTTTTTTTCATTTATTATTTGTGAAATACAAGACGAGGAAGGCGGATTATTTCATAACTAATACCACAAAGGGTTTAATTTTTTTCCTGAAATTATTTTCCTGACAGGACATATTTCTTTAAGTAACTTCTAATAATGGCAAAATAGTACCATTGAGGAAATCAGAGGAGAAAATGGCATTTCATAATCCATTGTGACGCATCATGTTTTGTTGATCATGGAAATGATCAACAAAACTGCCAAACTGAAGCACATCATGTGAATTTGGAATAAAATTGCATTTTGAATGTTGAAGAACAGGCACAGTTGAACACACTGATGTAATAAAATCTGTATCAGTACTTGCTCATAAGGGGCTCGTGTTATTGTTGGGGTTTTCTCTCTATTGAAGTGGTTTAACCTTATATTATAAATGTACTGTTGTGATTTGACGGTATATGCATATTTCTATTCATTTAAATATATACATAGGACAGCACACTGGCACGGTGTTGCCTTATAGCAAGAAGGCCCTGAGTTTGATTCCACTGGTGTGGAGCTTGCATGTTCTCCCCATGTTTGTGTGAGTTCTCTCTGGGTACTGCGGCTTCCTCCCACAGTCCAAAGACATGCAGTTAGTAGGGTTAGGCTAATTGGTGACTCTAAATTTCCCATAGGTGTGAATGCGAGTGTCTCTCTGTGTTAGCTCTGCATCAGGCTAGCGACCTGACCTCGGTTTACCCTGCCTCTTGCCCTATGATAGCTAGGATTGGCTCCACCACCCCTGCAACCCTGAGAAGGATAAGCTGAAGATAATCGATGGATGAATCTATATATAGATCTATAATATTGATTCAAGTGTGTTCAAGGTTCTGTATAATTCAGTTTGGACATAGCATCATTCAAAAATTAATCTAACACACTGACAGAGTCTTAGTAATAGCTGCACTTTGACAGACATTTAGTTTGATACAGATTCAGTAGAGAGAACTCACTTCTTGTGTGTGCACTTTCATCATTTGTTGATAAGCATGGGCGGATGCAATTCTAAATTTGTTTGTAGAGCACAGGTGTCAAACTCCAGGCTTTGAGGGCCGGTGTCCTGCAGATTTTAGATGTCCTTGATCCGACACAGCTGATTTAAATGGCTGAATTACCTCCTCAACATGTCTTGGAGTTCTCCAGAAGCCTGGTAATGAACTAATCATTTGATTCAGGTGTGTTCACCCAGGGTCTTATCTAAAACCTGCAGGACACTGGCCCTCGAGGCCTGGAGATTGACACCCCTGTTGTAGAGTATAAAGAAATTCAGGTATGAAAATACTGCATGAAAATACAGTAACTGATTCGTGTATGAAACATTTGTATGAATGATTTATGCACAAATATGTGTGTACAGACTGATTTCTGCTTTCTAGTTTTGTCATTCAAGGTCTTTGTTGTATTTCTCAGGGGAGCGGCCTCCCTCCAATATGGCCCCATCTGTGCTGAAGTCTCCGTCGAAGACGCTGGTGATTGGAGGGTCTGGTTCTGAAATGATTCCACCGGCAGTGGCCTCGGTATGTATGCATGGTACACACAAAAGTGCCATTACATATTAAATAAAATAAATTGATGCAGACTGATGCCCGTCTTTGCTGTTTAAGCTTGTATCATAGTAACAAGATTCTTCTTCCTAATTTATCCTGTAATCATCACTTTCTCATCTCATTTTTTTTTCTTGTCAAGGTGCTCATGAACCACCTTTGGTTTGGAAAGAGTCTTAAGGAGGCAATTGATACTCTGGTTGTTCTTGTAGACTCTAAAAGTGAAGTAAAACTTGAATCCAAGCTTGAAAAGGTAATATTTTTAGTTTATTTTTAATGAAACATTAATAACTTCTATTTCTCTTGTTCCATCTGAGTCTCTCTCCTCTTTGCCCTGCAGGATGTAGTTGATGGTCTTGAAGCTCTGGGACATAAAATAGCAAAATTCTACAATGCAGTTAACGCTGTGGAAAAGGCGTGCAGCTGTATCTCTGCATGGTCTGATGAAAGGAAAAAAGGCAAAGCAGCTGGTTACTGAGACCAAGAGTCAGTGATGTTAGTTATACAGCATGGCTTTAAGGTTATGGACACTGCTGTAGCTACAAAACTGGTAAATCTATATTTGTCTGTTAACTGATAGTACATACATGCTTTACTCATGTGTCTAAAAAGTTCGTGATATTGAAAACATAATGAAACGATCAGATCATTTACATCCCAAATTTCATGCAAAATTGTGCAAAGATAGCAATGTAAAAACTAGACATTTCTTTTTTTTCTTTTTTTTTTTTAGGGATTGCTGTTGATATCCGCCTCAATTTTTTTTACAATCAATATGACCTTTTAAATATTTGTTCATTTTGGGTTTTGACTAAACAAGGAAACCGCTTTCAGGTCGAAATGTAAAGCCCATGCCTATGTTTCTTCGACCTGCATTCTTTCTAAACAGCAGGCCAGCAGGTTGAGACTGACTGCAAAAGTTTTGGTTATAGTAAACAATTCATGTTTTCAAGTCTCATCAAATTCATGTTTACTTTGTAAATTTTAACCCACTGGATAGTCCAGAAGGGAGATAAAGTAAGGTACACTTTAGGGCAGACCTAAGTTATCTATCAATTGATTTGTAGTCCCCCCCTCCAAAAAAAAGCAAAAAACTAAAAGCAAGCCAAAATGTTCAGTTTAAGGCTTCACAAATGGAACTTTACAAACTAGTGGGAAAAGTCTGTGTCTATGTCCATCTTTTATATACAGCATATGTGAAACTCAAAATCACAACCAATTAGGAGTCCTACAACACTGGTGTAGTTACTGTTACAGGCATGTCAGCATCAACAAAGCTAGATCTCACAGACTGTTAGAGCTAAATAGAAAGGTCGGGTCAGTTTTTTATCTGAATATTAGAAGCCACATTTAAATGCTTTTTATTATGTTTTTATATTTAGTTTGCATATTAAGATTTTCTGCTTCATTAGTTCATCCTGCTATTGTTTTGCTGTTATAAAGTGTGGGTAATTCTGCTGATGTGCTCAGGGTTAAAGTTAATCAGACAAGCAGTTTGTGAGGCAACAGTTTTCTTTTTACCTTTTATCTGTCTGAGTTCCTCTGTTTATGCTCCAGAAAAAACATGAGGTCCAGTTCAAGATTAATGCTATCTATCCCTCGGGCTAAACTCAACTCACTTGTGGTGATAGAGCCTTCTCTGTGGCAGATCCCAGATTTTGGAATAGTCTTCCCCTAAATATTAGATCTGCACAAACACTTGATCAATTTAAATCGGTTCTAAAGACACATTTTTATATCCTGGCTTTTAACACATTATGACCCAATGATTTTGGTCTTATTTAATAGTATTAGTTATTGTTTTAATTCTTTCAAGATATATTTATTGACCAATATACATGTTTATATGACAGTGGAGTTTACAGCATCAGATAGTTGCTCTGCTTTTGTACATTAACATCACATAGCATAACAAAATGTAACAAAACATAACATAACATGGTACAATATGCTCCCACACGCCCACAACCCCGGTCCCAGCTGTCCAGCTAGCTTATCCTAATGAGAAGCCAAGAAACTATAACTGCTTGTTATAGCTGCAGAAATGTAGAGAGAGGTGCCCAAATTTTACTGAAAGAAGAGTCTATCACAAAAAGTATATCGTATTCTCTCCAGATGTAGTGTATTTGCATCTCTCTTCTTCCAATGAGTGAGAATAAGTTTCTTTGCAATAACAATACAATAGGATATAAAACACCACTTTGCACTGTCTATTCCCACAGTATCATCAAATACGCCCAGAATAGTTATTAGTGGATCAGGGTTCAACTGCAAATGAAGAATTTGAGAGATTAAATCAAAGATGTCGGCCCAATTTTTTTTTTTTTTTTTTTTTTTTTTTTTTTTGTCTTGGGACAAAAAACAAAACTGTGGCTTAACGTATCTTCAGCTAGGGAGCATTTCTCACAGGAGAGACCTCAGGGTATATTTTATTTAACCTTTCTCTTGAAAAGTGTAGACGATGTAAAAATTTAAACTGAATCAAGCGGTGTCTTGCATTATAGGAGCATTTATGGATATTGTTATTTCTGAGTTTAAGTGTGCGAGTTCATCCTCCCCTAGGTTTGGAAAAGTGCAGCTATCCAAGAACTTTTTCATAGAGTCACAATCTATATTTTGTGCAGCGTATAAATTTGGATAAAATTGAAAAAATTGATTGTTAATGTCTCTGGGGTCTGTTGAAGCCTCACCTGCATTATTTGTAATTTTATGAATTGTACGGTCTTGTTCTTGTTTTCTAAGTTGTCTTGCTAACATTTTATGTGGTTTGTCACCAAGCTCAAAGTATTTCTGCTTGGTGTACAAAAAGGCTTTACTGATTTTTGCTGAGAGTAGATTATTATATTCATATTTTAAAGACAGTATTCTCTTATGTAGCATAGTGGATGGCATTCAGGCGTTCTCTTTATCCAAATCTTTAATTTGTTTGTCAAAGTGAAGGAGCTTAGCCCGGTTTCTCTTCCTTCTAGCTGATTCAAAAGAGATAATGGCACCCCTTAAGTAGGTCCTAAAGGCCTAGTTTCTGAGTTGTCATTTACATCAAAATACAGAGAGATCTGTGTCTCCAAATATTCCTGAAAATCCTTCTCGTTAATAATAGAGGGTTAAGCCTCTATTTTTGCTGCAGTCTAGTTGCATTTTGGATGTTTAAGGTTAATGTGACAGGGGAGTGATCTGAGATGACAATGTTGTTATATTTTGTGTCAATTACATATGGTGTTAATTTGGCATCCAAAAGAAAGTAGTCAATTCTACTATGTGAATTATGCCTAGTTGAAAAGAGAGAGTAATCCCTCCCAGCGGGGTTGGCAATTCTCCAAACATCAGACACATTTGAATTATCAGTAAAGGTGTTAAGAAATGCACTGGAGTTGTTCCTGACCTGCTTAGTTACAGAAGATCTGTCAAGGTAGGGGTCCAACACACAGTTAAAATCCCCACCAATGACAAGGGTTGTTTGGGACATGTCTGGGATAAGTGTCATTACTTTTTTTGAAGAAAGATGGACTGTCCACATTCGGGGGGTATATATTCAGTAGAGTGAGAGGTATAGAAAAAAGCTCCCCGACTACAATCAAATAGCGTCCGTTTCTGTCTGATATTGTGCTTTTATGTACAAATGGAATACCCTTCTTTATCATAACTGCTGTACCTCTCGCTTTAGCAGGGAAGGTAGAATGGTACACATTCTCAATCCACCTAAT
The DNA here is from genome assembly GCF_036321145.2 of Pelmatolapia mariae. Taxonomy (NCBI): domain Eukaryota; kingdom Metazoa; phylum Chordata; class Actinopteri; order Cichliformes; family Cichlidae; genus Pelmatolapia; species Pelmatolapia mariae. The sequence goes on along the minus strand of NC_086237.1, from coordinate 12,828,168 downwards.
CGTATATTAGATTTATCTTTCAAATGAGTTTCCTGCAAGAACACAATATCCGGTCCCAATGTTTGAAGATGAGAAAGAACTTTCCCTCTTTTAACTGGATTGTTTAATCCTCACACGTTCCAACTAACAAAGGTTACATTTCTGCTGCTTTTTAAGCTTACATTATTCTGAGCAGCCATGTCAATGAAAAGCAGGGAATGTTATTATCTGGCTCTGCAGTATTTAAAGCGACAACGTAACAGATGGGCGTGGGACCCACTGTACCCTCCCTACTAACCCCCCAAACAAACATTAGAAAAAACAGATTTAAATCGGTAAACACGGGTGTGAACTCTGGCTGAATATACAAGGGTAAACAAGCAGCGGTGTGAGAAAAGAGAACTACAGGAAGCACTCACAACAGGTAAAATAACAATCAAAAGGTAAAGTAAAATCAAATAAAGAACAACAAAAGAACAACACAATATACTTCCCCGTACTGTTACTGCTAACCTCTGTTAACCTAGTAACTCTTACCTTCTAACTGACAGCTCGTCAATAGTAATAAACGCTCCGTATTCACATTTAAGTGGGATATAAATGGAAAAGAAAAAACACAGTCCTGTGTCAACGTTATAGATATAGATGTATCCGTGCTTTTAATACATTTTAAGGTGGATGGGAGAGGTGCTTCTCTGCGTAGTCGAGGGCCTCTTTGGGATCGGTAAAAGTTTTCCTCACATCACCATGGGTCACTAACAGCTTTGCAGGGTATACCAGTCCGTGCCTGACGCCGGGCATCCCACATAGCATTCCTCTCGCATTTGCAAATGCGGCTCTGCGCTTGGCAACAGAGGGAGGGAAATCTGGGAAGATTTTTTTTAAACCCCTTATACGTCAGGTTCCTGTTCTCTGCAGCTTTCCGCAGAATGTCCTCGCGAACGTGGTAGTAGTGCAATCTCAAGATGATGGGCCGAGGAGGATCACTTTGTTTGGGACGTTGGCGATTCACTCTGTGCTCGATCGATAAGTGGCTTCTCCTCGAGAGATGGTGCCTCCGCCAAAAGTTGTTAAACAAACTCCCTCTTTGCCTTCTGGTATTCCCACGATTCTGGCATTATTCCTCCTGGAGCGTCCCTCAAGATCTTCACATTTCTCATCTAACTTCTTTAACTCCGTAGACAAACGCTCCACAGTGGCCTCGAGAGTGGCGATGGTGTCAGAGTGGTTTGAGGCACAGGCCTGCAGTTCAGTCAAAGTGTTATCATGCCTAGCCACATCGCTTTTTATGTCCGAAATTGAGGCCTGGATGCTCTGGTTCAAGGATGATATCTCCAGTGTAGCGCACAATTCAGACTTGATGGAATTTATCTCCGAACGCAAGTTAGTTATAGCGGTTAGTAGCGCTTTATTCGACAGCTCGCATTCATCCTTTTCCAGTGCAGGCGGGGGGTCCCCACCAGGTGAGTCCGAAGAGGCTTCGAGGCCTACATCGCTCGCATCGTTCTTCTTAAGTTTGGGCTTCACCATTGTCGAGAGGCTCCAAGAAATAAATCCACAGTAATCAGCAGGTTATGAATTTTACAAAAAAATGCGTTTGACGTGCTTTTGAGTGTATTAAAAGATTTTTTAAGTAATTTTGACAAGCTATCCCGAGGGACGTCTTCACTCGCACATGCCTCACTAGCGCCCCCGTTATTGTTTTAATTCTCATGCTGTCCTTTTATTTTTATTGTTGTACTATTGTTTTACATTGTTTTTGTTTTAATGGCATTTTCATATTGTTAAGCACTTTTTGTGCATCATGGTCCGTCTGGAAATGTGCTATATAAATAAATTTGACCTTGAACTTTTTATAGTTGTTTTATGTGTTTTATTGATAGGAATAGATAACCTGGACTTAAACTGGATATGTTTTGTTTGGAAACTGTCAGTTTTGTGTACAATAAATTCTTTTCTTCAGTTTTTAATGTCTGCCTTGTTTTTATTGTTGGATTGCATCCAAATTTCCCTTATGGAAATCACAAGTCAGAAACTTTATGAAGCGGCAGAAGCTTATAGAAAAGAATGCCTTTCAAAACACACAGGTCACATGATCACAACTAAATCCAACGCTTTGGTGCGCTTCACCCGAGTTTTAACTGATGAAACAGTTTTTCAGATAATTGTCTACATAGAATCACTGTCTGATGGATTAAAACCCTTACATCTTTCTGGGTTTGCTGTGTAGGAGGACGTTGATAGGAGGTTGAAAAGCAAAGGATGCACAACATGGGCTACAGGTACTCCCAAATGGAAGGACCTGCTATCCATGTATGTATGGGGGCTCATCTCTGTTTATGCACCAAAGAAACCTCAAGAGTTGTTTGTCTTTGGAGAGTAGGCACACCTGGTGAAACATGCCCCTACATCACTGTTGCTGTATTCCCTGAAGCGCACTTCAACAGTGGAAGGACTCAAGACAGCGCCAGGCAATAGAGTCTTGTTCAGATGAAGTTCTTTGTAATGAAAGGAGCAGTTCAAGACCATTCTATTTTTGCCATTGTGCTGGACCATGTGATGAAGTATTTACCATCTCTCTTTGCTCTTGGGAGGTAGTTGCAGTTTGGCTACAACACCACAGCTTACCAGTTTTTCAATTTCTGCATTGTTTGCAGCACCCATTGCTGAGATGTTTCTCTATACTCTTACAGTTTGGCAATATTGCTTCTTGGGTTGCTTGGAAAATTGGCATATCCTTTCTCCTCAACAAGGGTTTGGTATACCGGAGCACTCCATTCATGTTCACTTTATTTGTTTTGCCTCCAGTATCTAAAAGACTTTCGGATCCTCCTTTGACATTGTCACCTCCTTTTCACTTTTTTTATGGTAGAATGTCAACTTGCCACAGTTTTTCAACACCTCTCTGAAGCTCAACAAATAGGGGGCTGCAGGAGGCACAGTTGCAGCTCTAGCTGTGACTCAAGAATCTTTGCTGTGTCTTGCAGTGTCCAACCCTTGCAGCTGTCCCTCGTGGTGATTCAAAGTGCACAGGTTCTGCAGGGTTTATAAGGTTCAGCCCCAATTAGCAGCTGTGAAACTAGGCTGAAGGTTTGTAGGGGTAAATCCTCGAGATGTTTGTAGATTTCTTGAAGAAAGTAGCTGGATATGAATGTTGAGCTAAATCAAAACGCTAAGTAGTGAAGGCATGAAATATTTGCTAGTTCTCACGGAAAGGTCCTCAGGAGTGCCTGTTAATCCTAGCTGCTAAGCTGAAGATGAACGTAGCATGGTGCAGTCAGAGCCATCATGCAAGACAGCATAAGTGTCCAGTGTCATGTCTCCATGTCTCAGTAGGACTTTGATCACTTTAAGCAGAACACAGGAGAGGTCTGAAGGTTTGTCTAGTTGGAGGATTTCAGTGGCAGAGCTCACCAGGAAAGTACCTTCCTTCACACTCTTGATGTTGACCTCATGTAGGATCCAGAGATGTTTGACTTGACGTATGGTGCACACTTTTTTCACGTTGCACTGTACTGCTAGATGTGATCTTTCACATCACTAGCAATGTTGGTTTGTCTTAACCCAGTCTATGATTTGAACCTTATCAAAGGATTTGAATGTTGGGCATTGACTGAGATAATAGTCCTCTGTATTGCAGTATGGACAGTAGGCTTTCAGTGGGCCTTTCTTGCTCTGAGCAGACGATTTGCAGTTCAGTAGCTCAATAGGCTGCTTTACCAGCAGATTCTCTGTGCAATGGAGTATAGTGGCTGTGCGTGTTACTGACTTTGACTCTTTCAGGTGCTGATTTCTGGATGGTCCTCACTCTGTCCTTTTGCTATAAACTTACCAACTATCTAAATGTTTCCATGTTCTCAGCTTCAACCAGTCACATGTGTCTCCAGAACTCAAACCTCATTTCAGCTGGCAGTTTACTAAGGAGTCATGACACGTGAGAACCGCAAATCAGTTTCACTTAACCATCCAGACCAAGGGTCTTCAGCATACCAACAAGAGCACAAATCTGCAGCACAAAATTCTGAAAAGTCCCAACATCCCCACGACGGATATCTGGTGCATCCATGACACTTACAATCTTTCTGTGAGTTTAACTGGTGGGGCTGACCGAATTTCTCAGATAGAGCTTCCACAATGTCATGATAATGGGGTTGGAGAATTAAGGTATCAGCTACGAGGAGAGTTTCACTCAGTTTCAAATGATCCATTCTTGAATAAATCTGTTCTATCTGGTGGCAGCAGATTGTCAAGAGGAATATTCTGCTGCGCAAACTCACTGGGGTCCTTCCAAATTAGATCAGGAATAGAAGGAGTTTTAGATTCTCTTTTGTGCAGTTATGTATGATGGCTGGTATGCAAGGGAGGAATGAGGTTTATACTTGTTTTGCTTTGTTCTTTTGTTTGTGTGTTTTGTTTTACTCTTTTGCTTTGAGCCCTATCTACATGAGCTGCATGCTAAATGATCTTTTGTTAAAAGGCTTGGCATAATAAGCATGTGCTTCAGCCAATACCTTTTTTATTAGCCTTATTATGTGCATTCAATCAATCAATCATCATTCTAACTTTGTGGTAGATCTTTATTCTGTATTCATTGAGAGATTTGAATGCTAATCAAATAAATAAATTAAAAAATATACTGGAATGATGTTATGATGGGTCTTTGTGCTGCTAAAGAATGGTGCTGGTCCCAGCTGGTTGGTGGGTGCTTGAGTCTGGTAATTGGGATGGACCCTGGCAGCTAACTGCCCATACAGGCGAGGCTTCTAACTCTACTGAATGATAGGTGGATGGATGGATGCTCACGCTGTTGGGCATTAGCAGTTTTGATTTTTTGTGAAGGAGAAGCTCTCATGACCCATCAAGTGATGTCACTGTCCAGCCAATTGGTGGCATGCAGTCTGTTGACGTCACATTTTTGCATCACCTCGAATCTCTTGGAACCCTGACAGTAGGTACTAAAAAAGTACCAGGTATCAGGTACTATCACCTAATGGGAAACCCTAAAAACCATGGTGAGCTGTGCCATGCCAGGCTATATTCGCATTCACAGTAATCATTTATTTTGATGACAGAAGGCACAGTGACACTGAACAGTGAGTCTGTAAAGTAAGAGAAGCCTTTTTGGGGAGTATAAACAGGCAATCTTTCTACTAATGAAACACACAAGCAATGTTTCTACTAATGAAACATTGCCTGTGTATACTCATAAACATTTTCATGTTTCACTAAATAATCCAGTATATCCCAAGACGATTCCAACTTTATGACATCTCTAACTTTGGGTTCAGTAGTATAAAAGCACAGTAAAAGAAATGTGCCATTATATGTAATATAACGTCACATATAGTGACACTATCAGAAAGAAAATAGTGGAAGTAATAGAAATATAAATTGTGAAAGATCCATGGCAGACTCGCACACATGTGAAGCATACTTTATTCGTGGTTGGTGTTTTTACAGACACAGATGCGGCGTGATCGCCGATGCTGCTCAGGTGTGTCCACCTCACTGTAGCCGCGCCACTGGCCACGCCCCACCACATAAATATTGATGGAAGTGACTTGAGTCACATGCCTCTATGTCAAAGTTGCTAATGGTAGCATTACGTCCAGCAGTTCATGCAGCGAGTCCTCCGGTGGGCCAGGCAGCGAATCCTCCAGTGGAGGTGGCAGGTTAGTGGTTGCAGTTTGTGGGTGAAGATGCAAAGTGTTAAGGAGAAAATCCTGTATAAGTGGATGAAGGGAACTCAGTAGCCAGGGGAGACCGGAAACCAAGCAATACTTCTCCTCAGGATGATCCAGCCACTGTTGGGTCCACTGTGTGGTTGCATTGTTCTGTCACGATACAGCTGTGTGGCAGGCAGGATGTAGACCCAAATGCAGGACTCGAACTCAAAGTGTTAACCGAAGGAGGCTGATTTTTTGCACTTGTAAAACACCATGAAAAAAACACTTGCAAGAAACAAATCAAAACTCGAAACTAAATGCTAAACACCAGGAAACAGAGCTAGGGAGCACGGAAGGAAAAACACATACACATAGGAGTGGTGAGGGGACGACGCGACACTGATAGAGAGAAACCCAGGGCTGGGAGTAGGGCTGGGCGATATGGCCTAAAATTCATATCGCGATATAATTTGAAGCATGTGCGGTAACGATATATATCGCGATATATTCTTTTCTTCTGTATAACGTATTTTCCACACTATAAAGCACACTTAAAATCCTTTAATTTTCTCAAAAATCGAGAGCCTTATGTATGAATTCTGGTAGTGCTTACTGACCTCAAACCGATTTTGGTGTGCAGAAATCAGTTAAAAAATGTTTTAGTACAACTTTGGTACACCGCACTGCTTGATGGATTGTCAGAGCATTACAGCTGCCGTAGTGAGGAGCTTCGCGGAGTAATCTGGGTCCAAAACTCCGTCCGCTTCAGGTCCCAAAGTCAAACGAACACTGAGAGTTAAAAACGGTCTAAATTCTTTCATCTTTAATAAAATCATCAGCATTGCTGCTTTACCAAGTGTAACAATTAAGTTTAACATCCAGGCATCTATAAAAACAGAAGTTATTAAATTTAACTGAGTTAGAAGTTAACAGGAAGTTAGCTCGCTAGTTTCCACCTGAACATGACATACCATGTTCTGACTGAGAGATTTTTGAAACTAATTAAAACGTACAGCTCTGCTACCACTTCCAACATAAATGAAGACAGAAAACTAAACAGCAGTGAAGTTTGCAGGGTTACTGAAGTTGGACTAGCTGGTATATAATGTTGTGCTATGTGATTGCTAGCGACACAGCTATGTTAGCATAACATTAGCACAGTGAAGCTGAAGGATGAACGCCAACTTTTTTTCCACTCGATAACAGTTAATGTGAGGGATGCTGGTGGTTAGGGACAAATGCAATCGCATAGCAGGATGCTATACATGGGGCAAACTTCAGTCAGGAGAAAAACTGAGATTATTGTCGCCCGGCATAATTTGCAGATGATAATGGTTGTAGCCCTGTCTCGACCAAAACAGGTGCAGCTTGATGACATCATCAACATGCGCTATCGCGATAGAGCGGTATAGTCAAAATCTCTATCGTTGGCCAAATTTATATCGTTTCTATCATATATCGTTTATATCGCCCACCCCTAGCTGGGAGCACAGCTGGAAGTAATCAAACATAACAAGACAAGGGGAAACAAAACTAGACAGGCTGACATGAGACACGGGACCGTCAAAGTAAAATGAGATGAACACAAGAAACACAAGTGAAGCACAGAGAACACCTAAACACTGGAAAAAACAACAACAAACCTGAAAACTCTAAATATTAATAAACACAAAACATGAACATGGAGTCACCAGACTCCGGACCATGACACTTTGAGCTCTACTGTCTACTGTCCTCTACTGTCATTTCATCCTTGTTCATTAGCATGTAATTATCAGGTTTTATATCATGACAGCCCTCACAATTTCAGCATCATTAAACTGTTCTTTGAGACCCTCTTCTATCTGGTGAAAGATGCTGTTGTAACTGATGTCTGCTCCCTGGGGTCCAATCTGGTCCACGTGAATCTGAAGAAGAAACACTCAATGCATCGTGGGAATCCCCCAGCAGCCTATACCTATTGCAGCATAACTAAGGGAGGATTCAGGGTCACCTGATCCAGCTCTAACTATATGCTTTAGCAGAAAGGAAAGTTTTAAGCCTAATCTTGGAAGTAGAGATAGTGTCTGTCTCCCGAATCCAAACTGGAAGCTGGTTCCACAGAAGAGGGGCCTGAAAACTGAAGGCTCTGCCTCCCATTCTACTTTTAAATACTCTAGGAACAACAAGTAGGCCTGCAGTGCGAGAGCGAAGTGCTCTAATAGGGTGATATGGTACTACAAGGTCATTAAGATAAGATGGGGTCTGATTATTTAAGACCTTGTATGTGAGGAGCAGGATTTTGCAATTCAATTCTGGATTTAACAGGAAGCCAATGAAGGGAAGCCAAAACAGGAGAAATATGTTCTCTCTTTCTAGTCCCTGTCAGTACTCTTGCTGCAGCATTTTGGATTAGCTGAAGGCTTTTCAGCAAGTTTTTAGGACATCTTGATAATAATGAATTACAGTAGTCCAGCCTGGAAGTAATAAATGCATGAACTAGTTTTTCAGCATCACTCTGAGACAGGATATTTCAAACTTTAGAGATGTTGCGCAAGTGGAAGAAAGCAGTCTTACATATTTGTTTAATATGTGCGTTGAAGGTCAAAAATGACTCCAAGGTTCCTCACAGTGTTACTGGAGGCCAAGGTAATGCAATCCAGAGTAAGAATCTGGTCAGATACCATATTTTTAAGATTTTCAGGGCCGAGTACAATAACCTCAGTTTTATCTGAATTAAGAAGCAGAAAGTTAGCGGCCATCCAGGTCTTTATGTGTTTAGGACATTCTTGCAGTTTAACTAATTGGTGTGTGTTACCTGGCTTCATGGATAGATAGAGCTGCGTGTCATCTGCATAGCAGTGAAAATTTATGCTATGTCTTCTAATGATGCTGCCTAGGGGAAGCATGTATAATGTAAATAGAATTGGTCCTAGCACCGAACCCTGTGGAACACCATAATTGACCTTAGTGGGTGAAGAGGACTCTCCATTTACATGTACAAATTGGAGTCTATTAGATAGATATGATACAAACCACTGCAGCACAGTACCTGTAATACCTACAGCATGTTCTAATCGCTCTAATAGGATATTATGGTCAACAGTATCGAACGCAGCACTGAGGTCTAGCAGGACAAGCACAGAGATGAGTCCACTCTCAGAGGCCATAAGATCATTTGTAACCTTCACTAAAGCTGTTTCTGTGCTGTGATGAGCTCTGAAACCTGACTGAAACTCTTCAAATAAGCCGTTCCTCTGCAGATGATCTGTTAGCTGTTTGACAACTACTCTTTCAAGGATTGCTGGGGTTGTGGGCGGGTGGGTATATGGGGGCCCAGTCCTGGCGCAGGGCGCCGCCGGTGCATCGAGCCACCTGGGGGACTCTTCAACTGGTGGGGGAGGTTGTCACATCTTGCAGGAGCTTTCCTCTCCTCAGGAATTCTCTCTGCAGGAGGGGGAGATATAGGAGAGGTGGAGGAAGATCTCAGCCTGGGCGTCTATTGTCTTGTGTAGTCTGGAAGATGAGTGGATGATGGGGTGGGTGCAGTTTTCTCTGTAGTGGGGTCGGGTGGGCTGTCCCGGGCTCTGTGGGGCCGGGCGGCGCTGCTGCACTGGGCCCTGGTCCGGATGGGCCTGGGCCCCCTTTCCCTGGCGGGTTGCAGAGCATGGGGGTGCCTACTGGGGTCAGCGGGGGAGCTGGCCCCAGGGAGGGGTCACTTGCCCCTCCCTTTCTTCCCTCCCCATCTCCAGCTGCCTCCCTCTTCCCGCTCCACCACAATCACCCACACATGCAGGGCCTTGGGGTAGGGGTGTGTCACCAGGGTGCAGAGGAGGCATCCCCCCCCTCTGTCCCCTTCTGGCTGCCTCTGCCTCAATTTTATCTCACAACTTAGACATTCACATTACTCACACTCTCATAACACATACATATAGGATCTTGGGGGTGGGCTCACAACACGGACTCCAAATTACCATCAGGGTGTACACCGCACCCCTGGCGTCGTTGCCCACCTCTCAATTTTAAATACACGTAGACATTGAGGGCTATCAGGAGGGGCTATGCGCTTACCTGCTGCTCTCTGGCAGGTAGCTCCATGCCCTCCTGGGTTTTAATTGCACCTTAGAACACATATACATCAACACTACATATGAGCGGGTAGAGGGAGGTTTGGAGTCTTCTCACACCCCCGGTCTCTGCGGCCTGCTGGAGCGGGGGGGCTAGGAGGAGGAGTTGGCCGTCCGACTGGGGTCTGGTGTGTGGGGCCTCCCTGCTGCTGCGGAGTCGGGGCAGTCTGCTTCTCCCCACTGCAGGGAAAAGGGTAACACCACCTGGGTCTGGGTGCAGTTTCCCCCTCCAGGGGCAAGGGTACCTAGACCCGGTTCTTAGAGTACGCTTGGGGAGTGTGATTGTGTGTACAGCGTCTCTTTATGTCTGTCTCCACGTTGGTTGAGTGTGGAGTAATTGCCTATGAGAGCATGAGGGTGGGAATGGATGTTTGTATTTGAGTGTGCCTGTATGTCTGTGTCTATATGTCAGGTTGGGTATCAGACGCCACCTCTCTGGGGACATCTCAGGCCCTCCAAGGTTTGGAGGCCTATCTCCCCCCACCACTTCCCCTGCCGGTGGCAGACGCCCTCAGACATCGATGCGTTGGTGGTTCTTTGTGTCCGGGGGTGGGCGTCCGGGTACACACCGGCTCACTCCTTGGTGGCTGCTTATCCGGGCCTGGAACCTGGGGCTCGCTCGGGCCACTTCGGGGGTGGGGTGCCCTCGGCCTCTCGGCCTGGGGCTCGGTCACTCAGGCACAGCTGGCTGCCGGCGGAGCTCACGGGCACGTCACTGCAACCCCCCCTGGCTTCTGCTCCGCGGCTGCTGAGTGATCCCTCATCTGGGACTCTCCTCAGCTCTTTCTGGGACAGTGGCGCGGCTGCCCCTCTGTTGGTCTTCCTTGGTCTCTTGTGTTCTGGGGGCCTCTGGATGTCTGGAGTTTTGATCTCCTCCATACCTGCTTCATGCCCTGGAGGATGGGACTGTGGCCCCCCACACCCTCTAGCAGATCATTACATGAAGGAACCTTTTAAATACAAGCGCGCTCATGCTCACAGGTGTACACACAGGTGATCACACACACAAACTACACCCTTTTTGGCTCCTACCTCAAAGCACACTGTGCGCTGTCGATCTTACGTGCTGCACAATGTTTAATATTAAGTATTTAGTGTTATATTCCCATATATCATTGTGATGTTGTTTATTCTATTACTCTCGTTTTCTTCTGCTTGTTTTCTTTTTTCTTTCTCAACAGGTGATCCAGGTGATCAATATATGTATTTTTTGTCTGCTTATTTTGTTGGTTTTTGTTTTTTGCCCTTTATCCCCGTCCCTCTTCTCCGCTGTTTTTTTTTTTGTGTTGTTTTGTTTTTTCCCCCCTCTTTCTTTCTCCCTTTTCTTTTCCCCTGTCCCGTATCTAGCAAGTAAAAAAAATAAAATAAAATAAAATAAAATAAACAATAAAAGGTAAATCAAATGGACCATTACGGCAAGGCTGGGATGGTCCATTTGGTAAAGTAAATCCGTTGGGCATCTTTCTTCGCCTTTAGACAATAATTCTGATGGCAAAAGAACCAAACGGGACAGGTTTAAAAAAAAAAAAGAAAAAAAAAAAGAAAAAAAAAGGGATTTTTGATATGAAAGGAAGGTTGGAGATTGGCCTATAATTAGCTAAGACAGCTGGGTCTAGAGATGGCTTTTTAAGTAAAGGTTTAACTACAGCCAGCTTGAAGGCCTGTGGTACATAGCCGATTATTAGAGATAGGTTGATCATATTTAAGATCGAAGAATTAATTAATGGCAGGACTTCTTTGATTAGTTTTGTAGGAATGGGGTCTAAAAGACACGTTGATGGTTTGGAGGAAGTAATTATTGAAGTTAACTCAGAAAGATCAATTGGAGAAAAAGAGTCTAACTTAACATCAATGGTACTAAGAGTAGCTGTAGACGATATTACATCTGTGGGATGATTATTGGTAATTTTTTCTCTAATGATAAAAATTTTATTTGTGAAGAAGTTCATGAAGTCATTACTAGTTAACGTTAAAGGGATTGTTGGCTCAAAAGAGCTCTGACTTTTTGTCAGCCTGGCTACAGTGCTGAAGAGAAACCTGGGGTTGTTCTTATTTTCTTCAATCAGTGACGAATAGTAAGATGTTCTGGCTTTGCGGAGGGCTTTCTTATAAATCAGCACACTATTTCTCCAGGCTAAATGATGATCCTCTAAATTTGTGACACGCCATTTCCTCTCCAGCTTACGAGTTATCTGCTTTAGGCTACGTGTTTGAGAATTATACCACGGAGTCAGGTACTTCTGATTTGAGGCCTTAGTTTTCACCTGAGCTGCAGTATCCAGAGTCGTACGTAGTGAGGAGGTAAAATTATTAACAAGATAATCGACCTCTGTTGGGGTAGCGTTCAGATAGCTGCTCTGCTCTATGTTGGTACAGAGCATTGAAGATGATAACAGTGGGTGGATTATATTGTTAAACTTAGTTACAGCGCTTTCAGAAAGACATCTACTGTGATAAAGTCTACTCTCCACTGCTGTGTAATCAATTATTGTAAATGTAAATGTTATCAGGAAATGATCAGACAGCAGAGGGTTTTCAGGAAACACTGTTAAATGTTCAGTTTCTATGCCATATGTTAAAACAAGATCTAGAGTGTGATTAAAGTGGGGGGTGGGTTCTTTTACATTTTGAGAGAAGCCAATTGAATCTAATAACAGATTAAATGCCATGTTGAAGCTGTCATTTTTAGCACCTACATGAATGTTAAAATCACCCACAATAATTATTTTATCTGAGCTGAGCACTAAATCAGATAAAAAGTCTGAGAAATCAGACAGAAACTCTGTGTAAGGCCCAGGTGGACGATATATGATAACAAGTAAGACTGGTTTCTGAGGTTTACAGCTGGGGTGGACAAGGCTAAGCATCAGGCTTTTAAATGAATTAAAAGTCTGTCTTGGTCTTTCATTAATTAATAGGCTGGTGTGAAAAATTGCTGCCACACCGCCCCCTCGGCCTGTGCTTCCAGGTTTCTGGTAGTTAGAATGACTCGGGGGTGTTGATTCATTTAAACTAACATAATCATCAAGCCCGTTCTCACTCCCGAGGCGTAACATCCCGACGTTTTGTCACGTCCTGCGGCGTTCCTGAGGAACGTGAAAGGTGACCTTCCACGTTGTTATGGTACGCGGCGGTTTCCAGCCCTGTACTGCAGCCCTAAACTTAACCTTATCACTAAGCCTAACCATAACCTTATGCCTAACCTTAACCATAACCTTATGCCTAACCATAACCTTATTCCTAACCTTAACCATAACCGTATCCCTACGCCTAAACCTAACCTTATCCCTAAGCCTAACCATAACCTTATGCCTAAACCTAACCATAACCGTATACCTAAGCCTAAACCTAACCATAACCTTATTCCTAACCTTAACCAGCACTTTAATGAGGTGAAATAGTGTTTTCTAAAGCGATTTTAAGGGAAAAAGCGAAGATGTGTAGATTGAGTCCAAACGGTTCTCATGTGTCCGCAGTTTTCCGATGTCGTGACGTAGGAACGCCTTGGGTGCCCGAAAACGTAATATGTTGACGATTTGTCACCTAGCGTAAAATGTTACGATTTGGGAGTGAGAACGGGTTGAATCATCCTGCTGCAACCAGTTTTCTGTAAGGGAGAGCAAATCGATTTGTTGATCAATTATTAAGTCATGTACTAACAGAGACTTGGAGGAGAGAGACCTAATATTTAATAATCCACATTTCACTATTTTACTCTTTGGTTCAGATGTGGATACTGTATTGTTCTTTCTTTGTGATTTTTTATGTTTAAGTTGTTTATTGCTGGTTTTTAGTTTGTTTTTTGTCTGTTTGGGAGCTGACACAGTCTCAATGGAGATGGGTTTTTGGGGGGGTAGCAGGAGGAGAGAAGCTGCAGAGAGGCGTGTAAGACTGCAACTCTGCTTCCTGGTCCCAACTCTGGATAGTCATATTTTGGGGGGTTTAATAAATTTGTCCAAATTTCTAGAAATGAGAGCTGCTCCATCCAAAGTGGGATGGATGCCGTCTCTCCTAACAAGACCAGGTTTCCTCCAGAAAGAAAAATTATCTATGAAGCCCACATCGTTTCTTGGACACCACTCAGACAGCCAGCAATTTAAGGAGAACATGCGGCTAAACATGTCACTCCTGGTGTGACTGGGGAGGAGACCAGAGAAAACTACAGAGTCCGACATTGTTTTGGCAAAGTTACACACCGATTCAATATTGATTTTAGTGACCTCTGATTGGCGTAACAGGGTGTCATTACTGCCGACGTGAATTATGATTTTAATGAATTTAGCCAGCAGTTTTAAATTTCCCTCAATGTCACCTGCTCTGGCCCCTGGAAGACAATTGACTATGGTTGCCGGTGTCTCTAGCTACACATGTCTGAGAACAGAATCACCAATTACCAGAGTTTGACTCCAAGCGGGTGTGTCGCCGAGTGGGGAAAAACGGTTAGACACATGAACAGGTTGGGGCTTCTGTTTAAGACTATGCTTCCTCCTCACCGTCACTCAGCCGCCCTCTTTCCCCAGCTGCTTGGGGTCTGCCGGGGAACAGCTAGCGGGGCCTACGCTATCTTCGGCTGCACCAGCTACAGGGGCCTGGCTAGCTACGGGTGAATGAAGGGTGCGAAGCAGAGTCTCCAATTCAGTAATCCTGGCCTCCAGAGCTGCAAATATGCTACATTTGTTACAGGTATCATTACTGCTAAAGGAGGCCGAGGAGTAGCTAAACATCTGACACAGTGAGCAGGAAAGTGCGGGAGGGACAGGTGAAGTAGTCATGGTGCTAACGAGTCAGCTATGAGCTAAGCTAAGCTAGCGAAACAGTACAGAGACAGTGAGTGAATACTTTGGCTATAAATTAGGTAGTGAGTACACAGAAATTGTGCTTCGGATGAAGCACGTGAAGATTATACTATGAAGAAAGAAAGTATTTAGAAGTTTTTAATTAAATTGCTAAGCAGATAAGCTACTCAGAAACACCACTGTGTTTGAGCAGGAACAGGAAGTGATACTCTACCGCACAGCGAGCGAACACCAAGTGACGACAGCCACCAACAACTACAAACATGTTTAATGAATCATATTTCGTAACTTTAAATGCAAATATAAATTGTCATTTTTAAAATCCTATGCACAAGTTTTGCAAACAACAAAGTTATTTGCATCCATTTACCTTTTACCTTGATTTTTAAATAACCATTTCAAACTATTTACAGAACAACCAGCTGTTCTGCAGTCAATACGATGCCACATAAATTATTTGTGCCACTCCAAAAAAATAATTTCTGTCCACTATAAAGGAGAACATCACAGCCTGATACCTGCAGGTCTGACAGCAGGTGTCACTTCTTTTTCTACCTGGAGACAGCAGTCGCCTCATTGTTCTGACACACAACACAAAACTATCCACAACACTACACACTAACTACACAAGACAACACATTAACTACACACTCCAAACACGCTAAACGTCACAAATCTCTCACATCTCAAAACTCTCTCTCTCTCTCTCGCTCTCTTGCCGTGACTCCTAAAACTTCCCCTGTTTTGTTTTGTTTTGGTCATAAGCAGAGAGTGCTTGCTCGCACTGTCCTTAAACAGTAAACGTGACGAAACTATTGAGGAAAAAACGCCATCTATATATTGTTTATCATGACTCTGGTTTTACGTGGCCTATCAACACAATTTATAAACTGGTATATATCACCTTGTTGCTTTGTCTTTAAGTGGTCATGTGAATGGCTTACCACGACTACTTTATTCTTCCTCGGTCAAACAGCAGCACTCATGCGATTGTTTTGGCCCTTAGCTCCAGGTGTTGTGCTAGAAAGTGATCGTGATTATCGTCCGCGGGAGCGCGCAGCTGCTTAAAGCTGTAGCGTCCAGATTACTTACAGCTACTTCCGTGCAACTGATATAAGGTGCGGTAAGCTGAACACAGCTTCAACCGTCTGTTTGTTGAAAAATAGTAACGGACCGCATTTTCTTGTTAGTAACTGTAACGGCGTTGTAACGATAGGAATAGTAATTAGTTAGATTACTCGTTACTGAAAAAAGTAACGCCGTTATTCCCATCACTGACAAGCATTAACAAAATGAAAGAGATAGCAAATGGTTTTAATGAATTCTTCGTAAATATGGGGCCAAAACTGTACATAATAAGAAGTACACACTTGGAGTTTTTTTTAAATAAAAAAAAAAAACTCTTTGATACTGTCAATCATGAAATTCTAATAAAGAAAAAGGAAAGTATGGGTTTAGGGGAGTGGTTTTGGACTGGATAAAAAGCTATGTAGTAAATATGCAACAATATGTACAAATAAATGAGTAGAAATCTAAATTGATGGATGTTGCTTGTGACTTACCTCAAAGATCAGTATTACGTCCAAAAGGATTCAAGGATTCTTTATTGTCATTCGTATCACGTTTACATGAGGTGGAATGAAATTACGTGCACATTGTCCCGGAGCGAAAGAAACAGAGTAACGAAGAAACAGAATAAAAAGAAAACAGAATAACAAGTAATAAGTATTACAAATAAATTAAGTGCCACAACCTGAGTATTATAAATGCAAGTATTAAAGTAATACAAATAAAATAAATAGAGTGCAACAACCTGAGTACCAGTATGGAGTATAGATATAGAAATGTAGGTATAAATACTTTAGCAGCAAACGGCATGATGTCTAGCATTGATAAAGTGACGGTGTCAGTAGTGATTAGGTGCTACAATAATAGTTCTTATCCATTATTGACTGAGAAGTCTCACAGTTTCTGGAATGAAGCTGTTTCTCATTCTGGTGGTTTTGCATTTAATGCTCCTCAGCCTCCTGCCTGAGGGGCAGTAGGTTTATTATGTATATAAATGATATTTGCCAAGTATCGAAGATTCTAAAGTTTGTAATATTTGCAGATGACACAAATATATTTTGTTCAGGTGTGGAATTGCCACAGGTTTTGGAGGTGATCACACAGGAATTAAAGATATTAAAGAAGTGGTTTGATATAAATAAATTATCATTAAATCTAGATAAAACCAAATTTATTTTATTTGGAAACCCTAAGAAAAATATCAAAGTAAAAGTATGTTTTGACAATGTATATTTAGAAAGAGTAAATGAAATAAAAATTCTTGGTGCATCGACCACACCATCATTGTTAGGGGGAAATTGTCACGGGGCGTTGCCGTTCTGGGAAAAACAAAGCAAATCTTGGATCAGAAAGCACTGCACATATTATACTGTGCTTCACTACTACCATATATGAGCTATTGTGTAGAGGTCTGGGGAAACACATACAGAAGTAATACACAAACAATAACTATAATGCAGAAAAGGGCCATTACAGTAATAAATAATGCGGGGTACAAATGCACTCTTTATCAAAATGCAAACTATAAAATTCCAAGACTTGGTGAAGGTTAAAACAGTGCAAATAATAAAGCAGGAAATAAAATGCTTCCAAAAGACATCTGTAAATTGTTTCTAGAAAGAGAAGGGGGATATAACTTAAGAGGGAAATGGAATTTAAAAATACAAAGTGCTAGAACAAGGACACAGTATGTCTTTCTCAATAGTAGGAGTTAAATTATGGAACAGTCTAACAGAAGAAATAAAAGAAAGTAACAAAATAAACCAGTTTAAAATAAAATGTAAAAAACAAATTTTAAACAAATATAAGAATGAAGAAAACGGGGTTAACCCAGGACGGTAATTGAAGTGATGTTTTGGTTTGATGAAACTATATTGTGATGTTTTTTTGTTTTGTTTTGCTGTTGTTTCATTTGTTTGTTTGTTTAATTTAAGACTAAAAGAAAATTAAATGAATGAGATGTAAAATTTGAGGGAGTAGGGCCAAATAAGTGTATACTTCTGCCTACTTTTTTTCAAACAAAAGAATGTAATGATGTTATGTAATGATGGTGAATGTACATGTTTGAAATAAAAATGAACTGAACTGAAATAAATATGACCAGTCTTTGGATAAATAGTACTGCGACCACGTTTTGTACTTCTCTCGTGCATCGATGAGGTGCATTCTCACAATTCAGTAAGCGCTGGATTAATGTTACTGCTGTTCACAAAAGAGGAGATGTGAGTTAATTTTGTGTGATAACTGCCTATGGAAACTGTTTTAAGGTTCTTTAATTCTGTTATTATCAATTGTTGTCATATACGAAGAGTGAGAGGTGTATGGTCACTAGTGTTGATTAAGTTGTTTTATAATATTAATGCAAAATGTGTTCACTGCCCTGTGCAGGTTGGTCTTTTTGGTGGAGTCCCAGCTGAGATGCAGGAAGGTTTGCAGCCTACTTAGAAGTGACAGCCGCGTTACTTCCTGACAGATAAGCTCATGAGATCAAAGCAATACACTACCTGGGTAGTACTTCTAACATTAACACTATCCACACACACTTCACACACCTGAACTGAAAAGACTGAAAAGAACTCTGAACTGAGTACACAGACTGACAAACATGGACTATTGGAATTTTCTCATTGTGAATTGTTGAACGACTGTTTATGGTTTTGTTTAAATAAATGCTAATGTTATGTGTGTCATTTGCTTCTTAGTCAATTCCTGGAGAACATAAGCCCAAGATCCTAACTTCCTCTACATTATGGCGTTATTTTTGTGCAAATATTCTGAGCGCACGTAAAAAAAAATAATTTGAGCGCACGTAAAAGAAAATTTGCAGGTGCAAGTGTTGCATTTTGAGGAGAGATTTATTTCGAGCAAAGAAAAGCTAAATTTGAGTGAACAAAATTCATTGCTGCGTACAAAAAATGTATTTCAGTGTTTGCTTTTATCAATACACACACACAATAGCAGCCCCTCTCACTCAGTTTTTGCATTTGCCCTTGCTCGCAATGTGTTGCTTGGGCTCTCAAAATTTCTGAGGGTCTTCTGAGGGTCGATGAACAAACTGGAGAAATCAAAAAACATGACTCTCACAGTGCACCCGGTGCTCTCCAGATGAGAGAAGGCCCAATGCATTGTGTTCAGTTTTGCTCAACAGAATCATGCCTGAGCAAAAACATGTCAATGTTTTTGCTCAGGAGGAACACTCACAATGGAGGACTTGGCCTCTTATAAAGTCGCATTGACTGAAGCGTGGAATATTTCTTTGGGAGAATACCAAATGTACTTCCCTCCACCCCCTGCAGGAGGAGCCCTCCCCAGCCTCATCATTAGCGTCATGAAAGGTTTGTGTTAGAGACTAACTGTATGGGCTGCTGCTCATTTACATGCTGAAATCAGAAACTCATGCTCGTTGGATACGTTTATTTTGAACTGCACTTAGTGGTTATTGCATATGCCAACAGGCACACGCCCACTAAAAACTGATTATATTTTCAGGATATAAAATGAGTTCAAAACCGAAGATGATTGATGAAAAAACATTATTTTATCACCGTTATATTGAAGCTTTAAAATCTGCCAGTGGATTAAAGGAACATATCTGAGATCCAAAGTTCCGCTCAGATGAAGTAAGTATCATGAAATACTACTAAGAAAATTCATTAATAGATTTGAACCTGCTTTGGTTGCATACAATGCAACAAAATAGTACAACAGTGCATTTAGTTATGACTTAATTTTAATTTTCAAGTGGTGTAACAATTGCCCAAAGCTTAACCACTAGAAGCTCTGCCCTGGGGTTCCACCAAGAGGAGGACCCAGGGCAGAACCAGAACATGCTGGAGAGATTATGGCTGTATCCAAATTCAGGGTCTCCAGCCTTAAAGTACGCAGCCTTAACGGTCCTCAAGGGCCGCGTACTCAAAGACCGCTAAGGCCGGAAGTGCGAGGCTTGTAGGCTTGTGAAATGGGACGGTCTAGCCTCAGGCTTAGCAACCATGACACTAACAGCTGGAAACGTTTCATACAGCTTTGTTTGACAGAAATGAAGGAGAACATATTTTGTTCATTTGTTTCTACAAGAGCTTTGTGTGATTAGTTGAGTAGGGCAGACCGGGGATAGTTGTAACGTGGGTCAGTTGTAACACTTCCAATTTCTCCAATCAGGGCTAAGTTTCAAATGATGTGATTCATCCTGTGCATGCCCAATTCAGTTTTGCTATCACATGTGAAAAATCTGCACATTTTGTCAAACACAGACAATTTAACACGAAAAAAAGTAATTTATATGCCAAAAAGTAAGTTTTTCTACTTTATTTCAATTTCTAATAGCATTATCTGCTTTGCAGTTAAACTCATCAAACTTAAATTATGTTATTTGTATGCCTATGGGGATATATTCTGTGTAGGTCTTTAGTGCTAATGTTTTAGCCGTTGGCTGTAATCTTAGCTAGTTCATGGCTATAGGAGTCTGGGTCAGTTGTAACAGCAACAGTCTGGGTTAGTTGTAACAATAATGCAGATGTTATAACTTACCACACTATTACTTTAACTTATATTAAACAAGTTGGGACAACGACATCAGCAGAGAGAGGTTCGCTGGTCACCTTTGTATATGTGGTTAATGCCATTGGCAACACAATTCCTCCACTGTTTGTGTTCCCACACATACATTATGCAGACCACTGTGTCAGAGATGGACCAGTAGGAAGTATTGGTAGTGGAAATAAATCAGGATGGGTGCAAGAAACAGATTTCCTCATCTTTCTGAAGCACTTTGCAAACCACACCAAGGTAAGCCATGATAAAAAATAATGGAATTGTGATGCTGGTGCACAACAAAATTTTTTAGCTTCATTGTTATGTTCAAAAGTTGTTGCAAGAGTTGTAGGTTATAATGCCCACTGAGCCAATGAGGCCAAACTCAAGGAAGGCCAACCAAAATTAATCAAATATTTAGTTCCAGAAAATTCCATAATTTGGGGGGTTGGAATATGTTCAATAGCTAGATTTCTGCATTCTGTTACACACACACATAGCTACATAAATGGCTCTAAGTGCATTCATGTGTTGAATAAAAAAGATTACATGTTAATGTTTTGTCAGTACCCTTATTTCATTGTGTTACATTTCACCCCAGGATATGTTATAACTAACCAAGGCTATGGGGTTAATTGTAACATTTCACTCTTTGTGTTTGAGACCATACCATGCAATGGGCAATTGTGCTGCAGGGAAAATAGCTGCACTATTTAATAGCAGAGACATGTAAATACTTTGCATTGCATTTTGAATCCACTACCTTAAAAGAGCTCCAAGTTACAGACAGAAATGTCAAAAATGTTACAACTATCCCCGGTCTCCCCTATCTGAGGCTGAGACCACAGGACTGTAAAACATGATTGTTGGGCTTCATTTCTGTACTGAACAGTCATTTTAAGATTAGTTAGTAAATAACAATTAGCTAATGTTGTTCATGAGACTAAAGTCATCTCACTTTGGTAATGTAAATATAATATGGCCAATATTATAGTTATTATAATAATCATTATTAGTTATTACAGCAGTGAGTTTGAACTCCGTGTCAAATACTGAGCTTCAGTAAAGATTCAAGTTGCATTTATTTATGTCCTATCACCTTAAATCTTCACTCAAAGACAAGTATCTTTGACAGTGTGTATATAGATGTATTATATATGAGAGACAAATATTGTTCTTTTAATATGTTGGAATTACTAAATTTGGTTCAATGCTTACATATATGTTGGAAAAGCAAATGTACGAGCTGTGATAATTGTTTCTGATAGAATGAAGAGTAGACTGATATATTAAATATTCCTTTATTGGGTGAGAAAATCAGACCATGTCATAACTGCTTTAAGTCATACAGAATAGATATCAGAGCCTTAAACAGGCTGACTTCTGCTAAATGGGTCAAACTGGGCACAAAGTATACAAACACATAACATCCTTATAGAATATGATGTAACACTATAGATCAACTTACCTCAGAATATATAAAGCATATAAACAATTACAGCAATATGATGCAACAAACACAGCAGTACTACTAATCCAAAATACTCAAAGCTTCATAGAACTGAAACAAACATTTATTTTTAGGTCCATTCTGCTGCTGATACATACTTTAGGTTTCTGAATATTAAACTTGTTGCTGCCTTTCATAGTGTTTAACCTGAAGGCCCTGAGTACTTTCTCCCACACTGAAAACACTGGAATGATAAAATTATTTGAACATTACCTGATAAGACTGATTCAGGACAGACAATTAGTTATGTTAAACTTTTCTAGCAGTCCTTCACAAACAGGGAACAGTCTGTCTATTCTCTCCATCTGTCAGCTGCTGCTGGCTCTTCCTCCTCCTCTTCCTCACACACTGCTGAGTTTGTCCTGTTGGATCATCAGGGGTGCAAAGCCTCACAGATGATGTGCAGCAGTGGGTCTCTCAGTCTGTCCTCACTCTGGACACTTGCAGTTGTCACACATGGAAATCAAACACAAGTGTAACTTATAGATACATGTTCATACTTTTATTCCACAATCAGAGAGAAAGAAAAAGAGAGAGAGTGCAGGACAGACAGACAGGTGACAGTCTCAGGTGTATACACTGCTACAAAACAGCACAAGAGAAGGAGGATTTAGTGTTTGTGTTATTACGAGTGCTAAACAAGAAGAGTTCCCAGATGGTACAGTGGACACATGTGTGACTCCTGTGATTAAAGCATCTTTCTTTCAGCTTAACGAGTGAACCGTCAGCTCGTTCAAACACACGTTAAAGTCCGTTTGGCTCGACACCACCGAACAGAGGCAGCAATATAACATAGCTAACATTAACAGTGCAGTGAATCCTGCTTGTGCCGTCATATTCAGGACTGCAAACCGAGCAGCATTCACTGACTTTCAGCTTGTTGTGTTTGTGGATATATGACTGACTTTAATTATCCACAAAATCATCACATTCTCTGTAGGATTAAGGTCAACTATTGAACGGCGTATATTTTAAAGTAAAGCCTTTAAAACCAAGTTAGTACAAACATCACTAATGTCACATAACTTTGCCGACATGTGGCCAACAGTAATGTTTTAATGTTCTTCATTATTAAACATTTGCACATAAATAAGTGACATAATATTCAGTACTTACTTTTGACAGTTCACTCTTCGGCCTCTCCACTTCAGCCATCCGCCGTGTTTTTCAACAAAATTATCCACACCCACCGCCGCGCTATAAATTGTGGGATATATGGGACCACGAAGTGTACACCGGACCACACTTCAAATTTGGGGAAATCGATGGTGCATTTGGAGACCGCATTTGGAGTACACTTCGGATTGGGACAGCCGTCGTCACGTCGCTGTGATGTAATAGTTCTCAAAATGTATACTCCAGAGTGTGTGGTCGCTGGATTGGGACCAAACCAATATCTTTCCTTATGTGTCTCTGTTGTCAGCTCCCACTCAAGCTAGACCTGTAATTTTAGAAAGATTTTTACCTGTGTCCTTACCAGAGCTGTTCAAGTTAGTTTATTTGATGAGAGCATCCTCCTGCTTTCTTGATATTTTACCTGGATCTTTGTTTAAAAATGTCTTTCAGTCTATTGGTCCCTGTGTCCTTACAATTACCAATACCTCACTGATTTCGGGTCAGGTCCCTGTTTATTGTAAGAATACTGTTATTCGCCCACTGTTAAAAAAACCTAAGCTTGACACTTCTCTTCTCAGTAGCTACAGACCAATTTCAAAATTACCATAATTACCGAAAGAGTAATAAGGGTAATATTAAAACTTAGTAGCAGCCGTCATTGTTGGAAACTGGAATTGCCTGGGCCATGCTATGAATTCTAGAATATGGTGGGCCACGAAGGATACACCTGACCCATCCTTCAAATCTGGGGAAAAGGAGGACACATTTTTCCGCCGGATTCGGAGTAGTCTACGAATTGGGACAGCCTTCGTGTGACATAATCGGTCTACATATACGGCCTCAAGAGGATGCAGCCTACGTGTTGGGACACAGCTAAAGAACGCATGAAGCTGAGAACGCAAAAAATTCCCGGATGTGTTCTTGCTCCACCTGTTTTATCGAGCATGGATTGGTGTTGACTTGTGTGTACTTGGTACAGCT
This sequence comes from Pelmatolapia mariae, assembly GCF_036321145.2. Classification (NCBI taxonomy): domain Eukaryota; kingdom Metazoa; phylum Chordata; class Actinopteri; order Cichliformes; family Cichlidae; genus Pelmatolapia; species Pelmatolapia mariae. The sequence continues at coordinate 12,804,416 of NC_086237.1, read as the reverse complement.
AACTATCCCAGAATGCATTTCGTCCAACTCAAACGCGGCAATGGCGGAGGGGCGCAGCTAAAATCTTTTAAATATTACACTTTCTGGGTCACAGAATAAATGAATGTAGCTGTGTAAACTTCAAATATCTGCTTGATCTATCAAGTCATGATATATTTCCAAACATGCTCCAACGTTTTCGGAGACGTCCGTTACCCACCAACTCCCGGCATATCGTTTTCAACCCCCCCCCCCGTGGTCTTTCGCTACTCAGGTTAAACATAATATATAAGTCTCCTAAATAACTTCGAAATGTTAATGTTTGGTTTATTTCAGTGTTTTATTTGTTCCTGAGTAAATCGGTTTGGCTGAGATATATTTCAATTCAGGAGGAAACATTTTCACCGGGAACAAAAACAGCATGTGGAGATTCTGAAGGCTGTTTCAAAATGATCAGATTATATTTTAAATATTTGTTCGGTTCTCTTCCAAACCCCAGCAGCTGTCTATTGTAATTTTTGAGTGTCTACTAAAATAAAAGTAAAAGCGTTCTAACATCTCACCTGCTTGTTTTTATTAAGGCATACATGTACACTATTTTTATTAATAGAGATTTCGCTACTGAGGTTAAACATGATATATAAGTCACTTACATAACTTCTAAATGTTAATGTTTGGTTTATTTCAGTGTTGTATTTGTTCCTGAGTAAATCGGTTTGGCTGAGTTTAAAGTTAAGCTTTATTACTCAAAACTTTAAACTCGGCAACTCAAGTACGGACTTGTGTCCTTGAGAATTGAGAAAGGGCGCAGACCCATCCTTCAAATTCGGGGAAATGAAGGACGCATTTGGAGCAGCCATTAAATTGGGACAGCCTTCGTCGCGTCGCTGTGATGTTATCGGCCTTCAAATGCGGCCTTGAAGGATGCAGACCCCTGTGTTAAATAATTAATCCTATTTTATCACTGTACCATATCACCCCATTAGAGCACTTCATTCTCAGACTGCAGGCTTACTTGGGATTCCTACTTTTAAAAATATGGCTTAAAACCTATATTTTATAGTTAGGGCTGGATCAGGTCACCTTGAACCCTCTCTTATAATGATAATTATTTAAGATTTGTACATTTGATACATTAACACATCTCTGAGCACCCGGTGCTTAAAATATAGAAAAACAAAACCAAAATACTTCAAGCTGTTTCAAGTTGCATAACAAAAACCTTTTGCATTAGCGTCATGACAGTTTTTAAAAAGAAAATTCAGAGTTCTGGATAAAATAATGGAGTTTCAGTTATCATAAACATCTGTCAAACATCTTAGTCTGCTTATAAAATTTGGGAAAGTCTGCAGTCAGCTGAGAATGAAGAAGTTACTTGAATAAGCGAAAAAACATTTCTCCCACTGAAAATGCTACGTCATGAACAGAGTCAACTTGCTGGGATTTCCTTACCTGGATGATTGAGCCTGCATTATGCGATTCTAATTCAGTGTTTTGAAAACTATGAATAGTAATTAAAAGGAAACAATGATAATAATTTTGTTATTAGCAGTACTATCAATATTTCGTTTAAAGACATGTTTAAACTTTCTAAGACAATGATTTGTTTGAATGCATGGTGAGAGGTAAACTTGTTCTTCGAGTACAGATGCATTTGAAACATTCATAGACATGATTTACGCACAGCTCTGCGTGTACACTCTGCTTGCAAAGGAGTTCCAATAATGTTCTTCTCATTCTTCTCACATCAATGATGTGTGGGTTGTATTTCTTTTTTCTGTCACTCAAGGCTTTTGTTGTATTTCACACTGGATTCCTCCTTCCTGTTTGGCCCAAGCTGTCCTGAAACATTTGTGCACATGACTTATGCACAGATTTGTGTGTGCGTCCTTTTTATGAATGAGGTCCAATCATTTTTTTCTTGTTCTTCTCACACTGATGAGTCTGAATTGTACTTTTGTCCTGTCATTCAAGGCTTTTATTGTATTTTCTCTCTGACACAAAAACTTATTTAACCATGAAGTGACTGTGGACTACTGCATGCTGAGAATTCAGGGTTGAAAAGTGGAGTGATTTCCAATTATGCATACATATTGATAAATATAAAATTATTTATAAAATGTGGTGTAGGAACAGTTCATTACTGGTTAACTGAATGACCGCTATTGTTGTGTACAGTTTGTCACGGTCTGTGTTGGCAGACCGTGGGGAGGTGGGGAAACAGGACCCAAACGCCGGACTCTTCAGTGCAACAGTGTTTATTTACAAGGTGGTGAAGTAAACAACAATAAATCCCCTAGTGTCCCAGACTCCGTGTCGTGTCTTCTTCCCAAAAAGTCCCAGTGAAGTGCTCTCTGCTCCTGTGTCTCTGCACTCCCCGTGCTCACTGCTCTCTCTCGTCCCACATTCCTCCTGAGGGAAAACAATAGAGGCAGTCGTAAACACACTTATCTCAGCAGGCATACACTCACAGACGTTCCAACTATACTAGAAGACTCACGTGAAGTCAAACGCAATAATCCAGCGTCGGTGGAAGCTCCATCGCTCATCTAAATAGCTCCCCCGACGAGCCCAGATGAGGAGCAGGTATGCGACAAGGACTTCAGGTGTGGCCAGCCCTCAAGTCAGGCCACGCCCCCAGGGCTGAAGGTGCCTGTAACTTGGCCACAGAAGAAAGGCAACACACACACACATACCTGCCTACAAACAGATGCGCACAGGGGCAGTGCAGAGAACACACCAAATAATAATAGTAATGACAATAATAATAATAATGATAATACTAATAACAATAATAGTCATAGTCCCCACTGCCCACGGACCCCGAGTCCCCAGAGCCGGATCCGTGACACAGTTATTGGATCAAGCAATTCAAAAAAAAAAATTCAGACACTTATGCACAGTGCCTAGAAAACTGTGCCATACCCCTTATTAGACAATAATGCATGTATACAATATTCTGAACAGAAAAAGCAAATAAATGCAATGAAATAAATAAAAATAAAAAGCAAAGGCAAGTATAATATGCAAAATGTTTAACTAGCTATGAATGGACAAGATTTAAAAATTACAATCTCCCTTTGAAATAAATTAGAATCGAAATAGATAGAAATTTTAATTATATAGCACATAATGTAACAAATGTCATCTCAGACCATTAAAGGTCAGGAAATTAGAGTATACTCAAAACATGAGTCAAGGTAGGAGTTACTTTCCAGAACTGACTGTCCATTATTCATTTGATCAGAAAGCAAATAGATTGAGCTTCCTGGGGAAATTTGAGGTTATGAAGAAGCACACTGACTTTATGGGAACTCTATAGCCAACCATCAAACTGGCCAGAGAAGGGTTTCCTATTCCTCAAGTTCCAGGTTAACACATCCCACAAGGGGCGGTTCTAGCCTGTTTGGTGCCCTGGGTGAACAATCCCTGTTTATTTATTTTTTATTTTGCGAGCTGGTTATTAGATGCTGCTCCAGCCAGCCAGAGAATCCCCTGCCGTCCCGCTCCTCTCCACCCTGTGCAGCAAGCAGCAGGTGCACCTCGTAAATGAAGGGCACCCTTACGCCTCGCAAATGGGCAATAGAAAACTGTTTGGTGCCTATGCAATCCCCAAAATGCGCTGGCATGATGTCGGGGCAACATGAGTGTGAGCAACTTTTTTTTTTGCTGATGCCATGATGCCGCCCTGGGCAACTGCCCATGTCACCAATATGGAAAATCACTACTGCATCCAATGCATTGCTTAAATGTCGCTGTGAAATAATGATGAGTTTGTCTTTTACAGAGTTATATATTAATATTATAGATAAAAATGGAAACCTGCTTAAAACCGGTGATAATGTGAAATTTGAGAAACTGGCTGACACTTAGAAGATGATTGCAGAGCAGGGACCAGCTGTGTTTTACAAAATAATTTGCAAGTGATCCCAAAACTTTAACAAGTAGTGTTTTTATATAGGTTGTATATGACAGGTTGTCAACTCGTAGCTGCACTGAATAGTAGCTGTCAGAGGTGGAACTGAGGTGGAACACAACTTCAGTGCTCAAAGTGCTCTCACCACCAACCTCTCTCTCCAAAGATAAGAATAAAAACAGCATTAGCTTGGAGTGAGTTAAGCAGCAAAAGGCAAGGAGCCAGGCTTCACTAACTGAAACTAGTTCAACAATCCAGCAAAGACCGAAGGTTAACCACTACCTTACGTAGTAATGGTAACGAGGTCATCAGCAACAGGTGCACAAATTACAGAAAAGCAAAAAGAAAAAAAAAGGAAAAAAAGAAAAAAAAACATGAGCCTAATGCAGGGAGAAGTGACGGACCATGACAAGAACGCCGCTTAATACCATAAGTTAAATATGATGGATCCAACATAATGGTCTGGAGGTGCTTTGGAGGTGTTAAAATGGGCTATTTGTATGTAATGGAAGGTAACTTAAGTTAGGAAAGTCATCACTAAATTTTGCAACACCATGTGGACAGCACTTGATTGGGCCCAATTTCATCTTACAGCAAGATAATGACCTAAAACAAACCTCAGCAATATTTAAAAAAATAATCAGATGGCTACAATTCTGATTGTAATGGAGTGGCCAGCACAGTCTCCGGATTTAAATCCTATTAAGGCATTGGAACAGCTCGAACTGTATGGCAGGGAGGAAGACTCCATCATGCCAATCCATCTTGCGGAATTTACTCCAGGAAGCATGGGGTGAAATCTCATCAGATTACCTTGAAAAATTGACACTTAGAATGCCTAAAGTCTGCCAGGCTGTAATTACTGAAAGAGGTGTTTGTTTTGATGACGGCAAAGTTGGAAGAACACATTCATGATTTGATTTCCATTCAAATCATTATTTCTAACTCTGACAATGTCAGCATTTCCTGCGAATTTGCTAAATTTCCTATTCAGACAAACTTCATGTTTGATCCCAAACATATGACCAGTAGTATCTATATATCTCTATCTCTTTAGATAGAAACTAAATAGAAAAAAGTCTTTATTATACTTCATTGCGGATGCAGACACAGACAACTGGAGACACAAACACTGAGAAACTGTTCTTGGTTCACCAACTGTGGTGCTCGTGTAGTTGGTGCGCTTCCCCACAACATCCCTCATGTTTAACATTTACACAGGGCCTGATAACTCCCTGGAACTTAGCTTCTGGCAAAAGCGTGGTGATACAGAACTTTAGGATTTGTGAATGCACAAATATTTTACAACTTTACTCTTAAAAAACAGCTATTCACAAGGTCAAGGAATTTGTCTTCATGACATGCTGTTCTTTAATCTCCTACTCTTGCCATCCATCCTTTCCTTTCCTTTAGTAGCTGTTGTGTGATAGCTTCACAAGTCTTGACTAAAAAAATGTTTGACGTCCACGCAGACCAGTTGGGCCTCTCAAATGAACATTCAGAAGAAACACAACTTTGAGTGTGTTAATGCATGAACTTCACATCAACTTCTTTGAATACACAGAATTCAAAGAAATATAACAGAGTGACTACACAGCTGTGTTGTCTCCAGTCATCTATGTCTGCAACAATGCTGATTTACTAGTTGATTGTATCGCACCTTTTTCTTTCCTCTACATGAGCTGTGGGCAGTAGTTGTAGTCGTGCACTGTGCTCAGTGTACCTTTTAGAGGAAGTAGCTTGTGTGTGTCAAAAAAGGTGTAGGTATGCATATTGTGCGCATTGATATTGGTCGCTATGGTTATTGTAACTGTGGGTGTTCTTGTAGGGCTGCTTGTGAGCATGCACAAATGTGCCATTGGTACTTCCTCAAAAGCTGCAGTTGCTGCAGCCTCTGAGAAATGTTCAGAGATTGGACAGTACATTACAGAGCCTCGCAAGGGACGTTGAAGAAAAAAAAAATTGAACATGTATTTTGCGAAATGAAGATAGTACTTAGTGGAAGGGAAAAAACTCGTGGCAAGGTATACGTCCATCTGGTGGTCTTGGTTGCATTCATTAACAACCATCTGCAGCACTCTGGACAGCTTTACAGGTACCGATGGAAGCATGATAAATGCAAAGAAAAAGTTTTTCTCAAGATCTTGCAAAACTTTTATGGGATCTTGCTAAAGTAAGTTTTGACATAATTTGTTTTGTTTAGTGTGGTGCACAATAGCAATGTTCTAAGATCATACTTAATACATACTAAAATGACTTAGAGAAGTCCTTCACCAGTCCTATTGTCATGGATGTATCCTATTATCTTTTTTTTCTCTACAGGGTGGACCCACGTCCCTTTTTTGGGCTGTGCCCGGGTGGACCACATGGAGTAAGGCCCGTTAACAAACAATGAAACCCAATTAAACCAGACTAGGAACAGATGTTTTTAACAAACTAAAATAGTAAGGCACATCAGCTCCTTTGCTGGCAACTCCCAATATACCAGCAGTCTAGTGGATCAGAAGGTTAACATTGACTTACAATGTCTAGTGATTTAAGCTACATTTGGAGGGTGCTCAAGCCTGGTCTAAACTTGCCTATGACTTGCAGGATCACCTTACCCTGCAGGATCCTTTTGGGATCTCAGTCCTCCTTCTGTGCCTGATTGAAGAAATCAAGCTCATCTGTTTTTCATTTGCAGATTAGCTGGCCACTGTTTATGCTGAAAACAAACCTTCAGTCGTTCCCTGAGTGTTGAACTAACTGTTGAAGTGAAACCTTCTGGAATCAACAAGACTGTTTTCCCATTGTTGCCTTAATGATTACTTAACTTTAACTGTTTTCTCCTCTGTGCATATCCCACGAAGGCTGGAAACAACAATACTGCAAGAGCATATAGGAAAAGAGACAACACATAACAACAATGCTCAGTGGCTCATGGAGATAAGAGTAAGCTACAGCAGCTCCCCTGAACAAACTCCAGTGATCATCACAGTGACAGACATCCAAGAAAGACTCTCAAGCATGAAGAGCTGGACAGCACCAGGCCCTGACATGATTCACGCCTAGTGGCTAAAGAAGCCAACTGCACTCCATGAGCACCTGGCTGAACAAATAAACCAGCTGCTGTTGGATAAGACAAAGGGGACAGGCCTGATCCCCAATAATCCCCAGAAGGAACTGCTTCCATCCAGCAGCCAGCCAATAAACTGCCTCAGCACAGCTGGAAGCTCCAATCAGGTATCATAGCAGCTAAGATGCACAGGCACATGGTTCAATACATGAGCAGGGCCCAGAAAGGAATTCTCAGAAACATGAGATGGGCTAAACACCAGCTCCTGGTAGATAGAGCAGTCACTTACTATAACTGTAAGACCAAACTGACTAACCTGTGCACCACCTGGATTGATTTCACAAAGGATTATGACTCTATTATTGACTCTGTTATTATTGATTATTATTGATTTACTGATCAGAGAGAGGGAAGGGAGTCAGAACTGAGGGGATTGCACTACTAGAAGGCAACATTGTCGCTATCAAGGATAGTTATGAGTTTGAATCCCCCAGGCAAATGACAAATATGAAGAGGCCACCAGGAAAGCCGGAACCACCAAATACCTGCAGAGAGTGAGGCAAGTGAGGAGTAGTCTGCTGAATAGGAAAAACAAGATGAAACAGGATGAAAGGGTTTCACTCCAAATCCAGCACCCTGAGACTGTAGGCTAAGGAGGAGGAAGGAGGCCGAGGACTAGTGAGTGTCAGAAACATCATCCAAGATGAAACAACAGAGATCCATGAGTACATCAGGAAGATGGCTAAAACTGATCATGTGCTTAGTTTATACTTCAGCCAGTAGAAACTTGAGGAAGAGAGGAGCCATCATGGAAGGACAGGCCCCTCTACTTCATGTAACACAGGCAGATAGGAGATGTGGCTGACATTCAGAAAATTTACCAATGGCTGGATAAACCTGGTCTGAAAGACAACACAGAGGCATGAATCATGGGAGCACGGGAAAAAGCCTGAGCACAAGATCAATAGAGGCTGGCGTCTAGCACACCAGGCAAGACCTCAGGTGCAGGCTGTGTGATCCCAGGAATGACATCTGAGATCTCTGTACAGAAGAACACAGTCCTACAAACAGCGATGATACTGCGCTGGACCCTCAAGTTCCCAGGCCTCTGGGACAGGACCTGGGCTTGAAGGAGAAAAGGCCACCTACAGGGTGAATGGGGAATATTTATATATGACAGTGAAGAAAAGATTATTCCAGATGTGTTGAAATATGATGCTGATAAATAGTTATTTAGCCCAAATATTTTTCCATTCTCAGACAATCACATGTCCCTGATGCTATCCACACTTTGAGCAAACCAGTTGTCCTATTATCATAAACATGCATATTTGTGAACACTATGCATTGCATATTTCTATTTATTTAGTTTATATATACAACACATTTACAACACATATAGATATAATATGCTCTGAAAGATAAAGAAAATATATTAAAATACCGCACTTTGAATGGAGTTCATGATGGTTGTGTTGGCAAATCTGAAGCTAACAAAATACATTTAAGCTAAATACAGCTCACATAGGTTTCATCTTAAATACAAAATATTGTTTCAGTTTTTATTTTTCCTAAAGTTTAGTTTTAAATTTCAGCTAACTGCATTTTTCACCCTTGAGTTTTAATTTCAGTTTTAGATCACTATAAATAATTCATATTTAAGCAGTTCTGACAGATACCCGAACATTCAGCTGCACTTGATATTAGCCCAACTGAAGATCTTAATTTGCTGTGGTAACGTGTCTGCCCTCGCTCCCTTCCACAGACGGATTTACAAAGATCTCGGTCAGACAGTGAACCAACATCACTGCCCTGAGACTAGGTCGTGAGGCAAAGTGCTTTACGGTTTGGGTGAGGAAGATCAGCGCGTGGCTCATGAACATCGCATAGAGAACAGCAGGAAGTCGCTAAAGCAGCGATATGGGCCGTCGATGCTGCATTTTTTTCAGTTGGAAAACGATGTGCACACAGTCCCTGTTGGGATCACGTACAGGGAGGAAAAAGCTGAGTTAAGCGAGGTTAACCCAGTATCTTGCAGAGATGAGTAAAAAATGTCAGCGCTACCGGACCCCTCTCTGTGTAGCGTGCGCAAAGAGAGGTAGGGGAAGCAGCATTAAACGACGTAGCAGCTACTCTGCTTACCAATGAACAAACACACGTCTCCGCTAGTACTACGCTTCACCCACCATTACCCACACAGCGGATATATGTGCGCAATGCGTCGCTGTGCTATCTGGGGAATCAACAAGCTGTAAACTTTCAGAGGAAGTGAACTACCGACGGTTACGCAGAGAAAAAAGCAGCAATGTTTGCGTACGAGGACTTAGAGGGGGCAAATACGAGTCGTTCTCGCTCCCCCAAAGTTCCCATATTAGTAACAGTTTTGGTTTGTGTATTGGTAGGTGTAGCTGGTCTAATTATAGGTGATGTTATTGGGTATAGGAAAGATAAAAATATTTATGACCCGTCGCGCAAGGGCCCTGATTGCCCTTTCTCAAAAGCTGCAGTGGCCGCAGACTCCGAGAAATGTTCAGAGATTGGACGGTGAGTAACATTTTAAACTTCTGACACGTTTTCACATTACACATAATATTATGCACTGTCCCAAATGCAAACTTTAGCGATAAAAGATCTTTGAGAACTGCGTAACCAGCGTCTCATCATGGAAGTGTGCGATGCCCCACCGCCCGTCCCCTCCTCTACATCTATTTACAAAATGACTACTCATAACTAATGAGTAGTCGTTTGTCTTCTAATTTGTCGTTCTTTACGAAACCAATGTGCCATTTCATAAAAGGCAAAATTCGGTGTGATCTGCATGATATTAATTAAATTGTCTTGTCTTATTTACATAGAATCACACAAAAGCGTGAACTATATTTTTTTCTCCAACCACACACCCATATTTTGTTTTTAAACTCCATTGCGGTTTATTTCACACCTCAAACATTTAGTAAACAATTAAACAAATAAAAGTAAACCGCAATAAATCACAGGTATTAATAAAAGAAACTACTAACTCTTTTACGCTACGTCCACACCTACGCGGGTATTTTTGAAAACGCAGCTGTTTTTATGCGTTTGGACCTTTCGTTCACACGTAAACGACGTTTCGAATCACCGAAAATTGAGATTTTTTAAAACTCCGTTTTTGCGTTTACATGTGGACGAGGAATACAGAGTTCGTCAAGCAACGTCAAAGGTATGTGCCTTTTTTCACGTCAGGCTGTGCGCCACGTTATTGTTTACATGAGATGAATTTCTACAATCGCGGATAGAGACAAAATACTGTTACTGTTAATCTGACTATCTGCAGTTTTTACACGCTAACATACAAGGGCGGATCTAGAGAAGTTTTCTTGGGGTGGCATAAGGGTGGCAAAGAAATCAAATGGGGTGGCAAAATCGAAGCCTTTTTTTTCAAACACATATGAAGGTGGTTACATATGGTTAAAATAATTCAAATGCAGTAAGTATACACGTTTTTCATATAAATATAGTTAGGGCTGGGCGATATATCGAGTTTTTTTTAAAAATATCAATATATTTTTATACGAGATATAAAATGTGACAATATCCTTTATATCGATATAGTATATGTTACGTTATAATTATAGTTGTGGAGCCACAAGTTTGCCTCTCTTTCGTCCACTTTTGTCTCTACTCAACGTTACTCTGCCTCGTCTCCCACCTTTACTGAACACAACTCCCCCTCCTCCCCTATTGCTTCACCTGCAGATACACCTGCTTGTGCATCTACGCTGTATGTTAATAAAAGTGCCTGTGTGACATCTGGGACACCGCTTTGACCAAGAACTCTCTTTTTGTTCTTACTTTATGGCTTAAAAATAAATATGGAGATATATATCGTATATCGCCATCCAGCTAAAAAATATCGAGATATGAATTTTGCGTCATATCGCCCAGTCCTAAATATAGTCTATAACTTAATTATTGTCTGTATTAGTAACACATTAGTAACACATTAGTAACACTTTAGTTACATAAAACATGTGAGTTTTGAATCTATGTACTGCATAGCCTGTATAATAAATAAATATGTAGCCCAATAAGTATAAAATCCAGAAAGCTACACAACATGGGGCGGTTCATTTACAAACACAAGTCTAACTTTAGTTTCACACTGTTTTTTGTTAGAAAACAATCGTATTGTTACATGCAATATAACATTTACATGCAATACATTAGTGTAATTTAAATTACACAAAATGTCAGAAATCTGCACTGTCATGAACAAAAATTTAAACCTAATTTTTCATGATTTGTTGGATTAACCCACTGAGGTCTGAAATACAACCGACCATTTTTGACTCCTTTTGAGTTTACATTTGTACTTCACCCTCAAATTGTTTAATTAAATTTTGTCCCCCTTGCCTTGTTTGGTATCATTCTTTTCAGCTCAACTGAATTTAGTTGTTTTTTTCACTGACATACTGCATTAGTACTACAGATCTGAAATATCACAAAGAACTTAAAATCCTAGTAGTATTTTTCACAGTAGAAAAAAACACAGACATATTGAGTAAATTTTTATAGCTTGAAATGCAAATATAAAATGTACATTTTGTAAACATATACAACCATTTACCTATAAATGCAGCCAATATACCTGCTGTTTTGTTCATTTTGTACAACAATTTAAAAATATTACTAAAACTAAAATGAGAGAACAATCAGGTGTCGCAATAAGATGCCCCACAAATGATGTGTGCCAGTAAAAAAAACAGTTTGTCCACCAAAAGACAGAGGAGAACAGCACAGGGATAAACCTGCAGGCCTGACAACAGGAGATGTATCACTCTGCTGGTTTTCTACTTAGTGACAGCGTTTACACTGCAAATGTGCCTTAGTGACATTCATTAGTGCCCTCACTGACACACAAATCAGAACAACGACTACACAACAGAACAACTACACAAGACAACACAATACACTAAGTATACACTCCACACTAAACGTCACAAATCTCCAACATCTAAAAAACTAAAAACTCTCTCTCTCTCTCTCTCTCTCTCTCTCTCTCTCTCTCTCTCTCTCACTCGCTCGCTCTGTCTCGCTGCCGTTACCGTCACTCCCAAAACTCTCCCTCTTCCTAAACAACCGAATCCCACGTGTTGACTTTTTTTTAATTGTTCGAGATGGTACATTTTTCCACCGATAGAAAAGAGGTGGCTTTTTTCCTTTCTGTCCTTAGAAAACGCTTAAAACACACACACACACACACACACACACACACACACACACACAAACATGAGGACAGTATTTAGAAAAAAGCGTGGCTTATATATATTATCATAACTCTGGATTTACTGGCCTGTAATTAAAATTTAAAAACTTTGAAGTCCGAACTTTCAATGTGGGCTGAAACAGAGACTCAGCGTGGCTGCAGCTTGTTGCTATGTCAGCTTACATCAGTCATGTGATTTGGCGGTGCAGCGTGTCCGTGGACCACGGAGGGTTAATAACACTCACCTTCCTTCCATTTCCAGACTGTAACATCCAACCACCTGTGTAAAATCCGAAATTCCCATGGTGTTGTTCAAAATGTGCTCTGGCACAATCATAAGCATTGCTTGCTACTGAACACAAGAAAAAAGCCGGTCCTGCTATGGGCTGAACCATTTGTTAATGATGGAGGGGGGAAACAATCTGCAATATATTCAGTTTTAGCATTTATATTCACTGTTGACTGTAACTGCGCTCAAACTGTTAATGCTATCTTATTTTAATAAACAACACTGTCATATGCAAAACTGGGGTGGCACGGGATTATTTTAGGTTGGCACTTGCCACCCCATGCCACCCTTCTAGATCCGCCCCTGCTAACATATACACATGCAGTTACTGTCCCTCCATTCAACATGGAATTTGTAAGTGTTTTGGGGTTTTGTACGTGTTTTGGAGTTTGTACGAACCCAGCGCGTGTTCCAGACCCAGGGCAGACCTACCTTGGCACTTGTGCAGGTGAAGCCAAAGGGAAGATATTGCGTCCCAATATTTTCTAGTCTTTGGCTTGGAAGGAAGTTGGTTTGGAAACATATTCAGCGATGCTTCATCTCCTGCTTTGCGTTTGTGTTTGCGTTTTTGCGTTTGCTAGCAGTGTCCAAGCAAACTTTTTTTTTCTTTTCAATGGCTCGTGGCAGGCAACACACTTTGACTTGTAATGGTGCACAGTGCGGTCATATTAATTGATTAATTTATCTATTAAAAATGTCCTTCATCCATCAAGGTCTCCAAGGTCAATCTAAATTATTTATTGGTCGAAAATGGAGAAAAAGCCTTATAACCTAGAAACTATGATTCTTACAATGTGGTGTGTATTGTCAACAGAAAGTACGGTATAAAGATTAAAAATATTTGACCTCTGACCTCTTCTTCGAGGTCAATGAATTGATCTGAAGGTCATAATGCTAGTAATGCTATTTAGAACTATTTAAAAACTATGTTTCTTACTACTGATTGGAATTCAAACTCTTTTAAGAGAGCTGGTTCTTACGGCTCAGTTCACTGAAAAGAGTTAGGGGACCTTGGTTCTATCGGATATTTATATAGAGATCCTCTAGCTTCAAACTGTATTACCCTTCGAGGACCTGTAGTTCAAAAAGCGCCCCTCCGACAGCCAAACCCATCTGTTCTCTAATTGGATTGTTAAATTTGTGATTGACATGACATTGACCAATCAGATGAAAGGAAGAAAAATAGGGTCATAATTCATACTTGTAACTTGAAACTTGAGTGCAGAGTTTCACACGTATTTTTTGGCTAAGTCCACACACAAATCCTTTTTTACGCACACACAAATTCTTTTTACACATACAAAACTTTTTTACACGCACACAAAATCTTTTTACACATACAAATCTTGATTTACAAGTACAAAAAATTTATGACCACAATTTGAGCTTAAATTCAGTTAATTTAAACCTCGTAATTTCCCATCTTATTTTACGTCTTTTTCCTTCAACTTTCTGCTGGAATATTTTTCTGTTTATTTGTTCGAAACAGTATGTAAACATTTTACTTCCACTTTTTTAACTTGCCAACACAATGCAACCGTCTTTTCAGCTTTGTTGCATACAAACTTTAGCTTTCCCACTAATGTATAAATCTTTGGATCAAAATAAGGTTGGTCCTCCTTATTCACTTAAATTCAGTGCAGGTTCAGTGCAATTAACAAAACCTAACACAGGATTAAATCCACAGAGCACTGCTTTCACTTTTAAATTGTTGTTTGAATTGCTTTTCTACTGAAACTGAGCACTCAAAGTGCATAGTTCCTCTCCAGCATCAAACCCTATGCAAAAAAGCTTTGTGTGATATTTGACATATTTAACTTAGTGGTTAAACACAGCTCCATCTCTGCTCCATATCGAACTGAGGCCTTTTCTTTCCGTGAGAGATGGTGAAATTGTAATTCATGCACTCATTTCCTCCCACTTGGACTGTTTCTGTTGACTTTACACTGGTCTCAGTCAGTCCTCTCTGCCCTGTCTCCAACTTGTCCACAGTCCTGATGCTATCCTCCTCACAGACACCTGAAAAAGTGGTTTTATACATTTCAAGATCAGGTTAATTTAATTTGGGACATGATTGAGATTAAGATTCAATGAACTGTGCATCCTTAGCACATGCAATAACAACAAAGACAACACATCGCTGTATTATTCAGTCATGGCAATTTAATTGTGGGACATTATAATTTTAATAAAGATTAAAATTAAATTAATTGTGCACCCCGAACACACATGATAACAATAACACTAAAGTGATAACGATGAACTCTTTCAGGGACATTCTCCAAAAAGGCGGCTCTGCAGTAGATGCTGCAATTGCTGCGCTGCTGTGCACCTCCATCATCAACCCACAGAGTGCGGGGATCGGAGGCGGGGTCATATTCACTGTGATGGACAGCTCCGGTAACAAGACACCCTCGCTCATCTTAGCTCAGCCCTGCTGGGGAATAACATAATACTGTAATATGTCATCTTTTCAAAGGTAAAGTGAAAATCATCACCTCCAGAGAGACTGTCCCCAGCAACGTGACCTCTGACCTGCTTAAGTCGTGTCCTAACACCACAGAGTGGACCGTGGAGTGGAAGCAAGGTGGGCTGTTTTTCTGCCATAATGCTAATATTTATAATATAATAGTCTAATCTGCTCTTGGACTCACCTTTATGCCACAGTTCATTTATTCTGTACAGGTGACTGCTAATGCACACTGTGAGTCATGTCTTTCCTCAAGAAAGCAAAACTGGGATAATAAAAAAGAAAAGAAAAAAGAGATCAAGCAAACCACTACAGAGGGTTTGGCTGTCAGCAGTTATTAAAGACAATGAGTCAGTTTCATATGTGACACTATCAGAATAATCTTACATAAATTAACAACATGACATATATTGCTCCTTAGTTTCAGAAACAGCCAGAGAGATTGAATCAGCCAGGTCTTTTTTCAAATGATGCACAAGATGTAACACAAAAGTTTTAAAGGTGTAGTCAGTTGTCTGTAGAGGTTTTTTTTTAATTTTTATTCTACACATTAGTCTGCAAGACAAACTCAAGACATGAAGGATCATACCTACGTTTCATCATATGAGATAGGGCTCTGCTTACCAAAGAAGGGAAGGAAAGAGACAGCATGACTGGTATCTTATTAAAATGTCACCCTCCTCCTCACCTCTATCCTCATCTCCTGAACTAAAGTCGGGACTCTAACACACTAAGTGCATAACCATTCTTATGTAATTACTGTAAGCTAATTGGACATGGAGCGCTCCCAGCTGCAGGCAGTCAGACAGCTGGTTATAAGCTAACATTATAGCAGGCTTGAGCTTCCTAAAAATCACAATTTCCTTCTGATAAACAGTTTGATTGAATTTTCATTTTCTATGAGAATTTATGAAAGTTTAGTTCACACTTAAATTAGGACAAAACAATTGGACAAAAGAATGAAACCCCCAAACACTAAAGACAGGACCTGGAGATGAGACAGAGAGAGACTGGACACAAAGGAAACATAATCAAACTCAAAAGCACAAGAAAATAATTTACTCAGGAACAAAAACATAAATTATCTTATACCTCTTCAAAGAAATAATTAACAAGTCCAGACAAATTCAAATACTGGGTAAAAAAAACCTCACATTTTTGTTTGCCAAAGGATTCTAGCTGCTCCACAATCTTGTTTGTCATATCTTTCGCTTCATGAAGCACCCAATGTGTTTTTTCTTGGTCAAAGGTTTTAACTGCAGGCAGGCCATTTTAACACCCAGGTACTTCTACTGTGAAGAGATGCTATTGTAATAGATGCAGTATGCGGTTTAGCTTGGTCTTGCTGATGTCAGCTTGATGGGAGCATAAGTTACTCTAAGACCTGTGTACACCTTTCAGCAGTGATGGTGCATTGCCAGATGTGCAAGTAGCCAATTCCATAGGCAGTAATGTAATTACATACCTTCAGAGGTTTTGAATTGAGTGGTGATAACAAGCTGCAAAAACAGCAGCACTTAACAGTTTTAATTTCTGGATGGAACACTGAACCATGACTGTTGTGGAGAGGTGGTCAGGGGGTGTTATGACTAAAATGCAACAGTGCCACCTAGGGGAATTTCACCCCTAGGAAATATAAAGAGAGTGTTTTCAGGCTAAACAAAAGATTACATAGCTTTGAAGATACACTACTGAGGCAAATTGTTTTATTTTTTACTTTACTTTTTTTTTTTTACTTTACTTTATTAAATACATTTGTTAAAAGACAAAAAACAAGAAAGAGAAATATACCCAGCTTTTCGCCCTAAAGGCAGCTGTGATAGGGTCGAGCTACCCCCTGCAACCCTGAATTGTCCTGCAGAATGTATGAATGGATGGTCAGTAGGATACATACTGGACTTTAAGGATAGAAACAAATTCAAATTTAATCCAGTTGTGTTAGGATCGATCTGATACCGATACCAGTGATGGTAACGATACTATCAATATTTGGATCGATCTGTCCAACTCTAATAGAATTATCAATGCGAGTCTGCAGAGAAGTCCACACATAAAGTCTTCATACAGTAAAAGATATCATCATCACATTAAACAGCTTCTAAGAGAAAGATCCGTTTCTGAATGGGCTGTTCAACAATAGACAGCTTGCCAGAATGCTGTCCTATCTTTCCCATTTTCTGGTCTCTAGATAATATAAATTTGTCCCCAGGATGAATCTTAACTTTCCTCACAAGTCCATTTTTATCAGTCATTGTTTCTACATCTTTGGCTTATCTCCCCTCGTTCCCTGGCAGATTATCTGTCTGTGGAGGCGAAGCTGGAAATTTTGTGAGATGCTAAAGCGGGGATGCACATGTCCCTGCCTCTTATGTTCCTGTCAGCAGAGTACAAATGACCTTCCTGCATTATTTCCTGATCGTCTATAGTGTGTTGACTTTGTAGCGAAGCTGTGGATCCATATGTAGAATGAGCATAGTCTCTGTTAAGAAGCGCCTTTTGAGTATGGGATGGAGCGCAATAAGAACTGGGAGTATTTCTTGGAGCAGTTCAGTTGTGGCAGACATAGAAAAATAAAGAAAATAGAAATTAGAATATGTGTAAGAAAGACGGATCAAGAAAAGAAAGGGGGCTACAGACACCATTTATTTATGGGGCCCAGAGTTCTGTGCTACACTCCTGCACACAGGCTGCATAAATAGTAAGAAAAGTAAATATAAGATAAGATAAGATGAGATAACCTTTATTAGTCCCACACGTGGGAAATTTGTTTTGTATGCTAAATGTTTCTTTGAGCCAGAAATAGTGTAAATATGTAAATATAGTGAAATAATCTAAAAGTAAATGTAAGATGCAAAATGTTATCTCTAACATAATCAGTTACAAACAGAAACACATTTAAAAATTACAGTGTTTCTCTCTGAAATGGAGCAGAATACAATAGAGTATTTCCAAAGCAACAATTTATAAGAAAAGTCATCTCAGATCATTAAAGGTCAGGACCTTACAGTTTACTCCAAACACGAGCAAATGTATGTGTGACTTTCCAGCACTGACTATCCATTATCTGTCTAACCAGATAACAAATGGATTGGGGTTCCTGGGGAAATTCGAGGTTATGAAGCGGCACACCGGCTTTATGGGAAGTTGCCGTGGGCCGACCTCTTTCAGCCGACCATCAAATTAGCCAGAGAAGGATTCCCCATTCCTTACTACCAAGGTCAACACATCCCACGCATTAATAATACGTCAATAAGGTATGAAAAACACCCACAATGTGATTTCATAATTACAAAGAGCAAACAATGAATGTTTCAGCTTCATTTCACTGTCTTTGTCTTTTAGGGAGTTATATTTAGATAAAAATGGGAACCTGCTTAAGACCGGTGATACTGTGAAATTTGAGAAACTGGCTGACACTTTGGAGACGATCGCAAACGAGGGACCAGATGTGTTTTACAACGGAACAATAGCAAAGAATTTAATCAGTGACATACAGAAAGCAGGTATTATCAGACGGGCTTCATGCTGCTCTCTTTCTGACAATTTTCTATGTTTGCCAGGCACAATGATCTAATTACAAATTAACAAATCGATTGGTTCTATAAAAATCTATCATGATCCCTCACAGGCTACACTGTGATCTGTCTAGATCCTTTCAAACTCTTGATTATGAAATGCATTGGGTTCATTTTTGCTCAGCAGAATCTTTTGTTTCACTGTTTTTGCTCAGGAGGAACACTCACACTGGAGGACTTGGCATCGTATGAAGCTAATGTGACTGATGCGTGGAATATTTCTTTGGGAGAGTATAAGCTGTACTTCCCTCCACCCCCTTCAGGAGGAGCCATCCTCAGCTTCATCCTCAACATCATGAAAGGTTCCTGATTGTTGCTTATAGCATGTAGAGTTTGTTTCATATAAGAAAATGATCCTTATCAATCGTTACAAATGTGATACACTAAGAATCGATGTTTTAAATCCAAAAAATAAAAATTATTTATATTTTCAGGATACAAAATGAATTCAGAACCTAAGACGACTGATGAAAAGATTTTGTTTTATCACCGTTATATTGAAGCTTTAAAATTTGCCAATGGATTAAAGAAACATATCCTAGATCCAAAGTTCAGGCCAGACAAAGTAAGTATCTCAAAATCCTACAGATTTGCACCTACTTTATTGCATATAGTATGATTCTATTTAAGTGACGAAACGGGTAAAAGTAGCAATATCACATCACAAAACACAAAATATATAGTGTAAAATATTTAAAAGGGAATGCGTTAGTTTTATTTTGATTATAATAGCAAATTATATATAGCAAATTTTACTTATAATTATAAATGTACCTATTTACTTTATAATTATCAGTATATTTGAAAAATCCAGCTGCATCCCCTCTCCTCCAGGCAGAGGTGGGAAGTAACGAAGTACAAATATTTAGTTACTGTACTTAAGCAGAATTTTCAGGTATCTGTACTTTGAGTATTTATTGTTTTACTTTTACTCCCTACGTTTATAAACAAACATCTGTCCTTTCAACTCCTTACACTTTAAAAATAGGCTCAGTACTTTTGCTTTAAAGCATTTGAAGGAAGTTATTATTTTGTCACTGCGAGCCTTTATACATCAAACCCATTTAAGTCGACACAGTAACACACATTTATTAATCACAAGAGGCTGTGCAAGGTTTCTGTCTGCTCAACAAACATCAGCAAACACACAGACTGTTTGTATACAGCTTGTGTCACGGTGTGTTGCCAGCTAAAAGTCCAGCTGCTGTTTTTCACAGGGAGAGATAAGAAAGAGAGCCAACTTCACTCAGATTCACACAAATTTTTAACATTAGTATCTTTACTACTACTTGCCACCT
This sequence comes from Pelmatolapia mariae, assembly GCF_036321145.2. Lineage (NCBI taxonomy): Eukaryota > Metazoa > Chordata > Actinopteri > Cichliformes > Cichlidae > Pelmatolapia > Pelmatolapia mariae. Next base: position 12,784,586 of record NC_086237.1, on the reverse strand, counting down.
CTGCCTCCAGGCCCCGACGTGTTACTAAAAAGGGGGGGACATGATGAAAATAATGAGCCTCTGCTCTGCCTGAACCCACTGCTCCACCCCTTGCCTGCAGTAATCAACAAACTACACCCAACCACAGTCAGTTTATGCACATTGATAATGAGTTGAGGTGAGAAGATATCTGAGGTTTTTTGTAATATCTCTGAGCTTTGCACAGTTGGACTTTGGGTTAATTTGCTGGGTGAGATTGTGACTTTGTGTTTACAAAGTGCTTTTACAGAGGTGTTCACCCTTCATAATTATCAGCTAATCAGGGGCATTTGATTATCAGTACCTGGTTGCTACTTACAATTAAAGTTCTTATAGAAGCACTAAGGGTGTACTTTACAGGTCTGTTTAGAGTACTGTGAAAAATTTCCAGTAACTTTGCATTTTCCTTTCAGCATAATTCTGATGAAACTTTTGAAACATTTAAGTATGAATAAAAGTTTTCAAAGCACATAAACCTAAATTGCTTTAATATTTGTCTCTAAGTATTTTAACGTGTATTATTATCATTTTAGGATTTGTCCATTTTGTGTAATGTGATGTTTTCCAATGCTCTGTTGTTCACACAGACGGCAAAGCATTTCAGAGAATATATCTTTGCCAGTTACATATGGAGCTTGATCACTAAATAGTGTCATAACCCCCTACTGTTAATTACACCTTCACCTCATATCTGGACAGCATCAGTAACCACACATTGGTCTGTGCTGGCTGAAGATGCTCCTGCTATGTCTGTCACCAGCAGCATCAGTGATGCATCAGTGATCAAAATTCTGTTAACATTTGCCTGTTACTGGTTAATTTTCTTGATGGCAATGTATTTTCTGTAATGTGCTTATTTAATTAGTTTTAATTCATTTCATTAATTCTCTGTATTTCACACAGATGGCAAAGAATTTGACAGAGGATAGTTTTGCAGACAGCAAACTGAGCTTGATCAGCAGCGAAAAGACTCATGATCCCCAGTATTACGGCGACACCTCACATATGGACAGCATCGGCACCACACATGTATCTGTAGTGGCTGAAGATGGATCTGCTGTGTCTGTCACCAGCAGCATCAACGACGAGTCAGTACCTGCATCATTCTGTTTCACTGTTAGAAACCAGCTATCAGATTTTTTTTTTCTTGAAACTGAAGATTTAAGACATTATGGAGGAACTTGTTTTTAGACTATTTCTGTACTACAAAGAGTGTCTTGGTGTTGTAGTTAATTTAATGTTTATTCTTTACAGATTTGGCTCCAAGGTCCTCTCTCCAAGCACTGGAATCATCCTCAACAACCAGCTGACTGACTTCTGTAATAGAACTAATAGCACCTCTCCCGGTAGGAGATCAGCAGGATGCTTTTTACATTTATTTTTTTGTGAAATACAAGTAATTAGACGAGGAAGGCGGATTATTTAAAAACTAATACCACAAACAGTTTAATTTTTTTCTTGACATTATTTTCCTGAGAGGACATATTTTTTAAGTAATTTCTAATAATAGCAAAATAGTACCATTGAGGAAATGAGAAGAGAAAATGGCATTTCATAATTTATTGTGACGCATCATCTGACCATTCATGAAAACAATCAACAAATCTGCCAAATTGAAGCACATCATATAAATTTGGATTAAAATTGCATTTTCTATTTAATGTCATAGCCTGCTAAAATGTCTTGAATGTTTAATAACAGGCACAGTTGAGCTCTGAGTGACCTTCTATAAACACAAATTACATAAGCTCTAAATCTGTGTTAGTGAGCACTTCTCCTTTGCCGAGGTAATCCATTCCACCTCACAGGTGTGGCATATCAAGGTGCTGATTAGACAGCATGAATATTGCAAAGGTGTGCCTTAGACTGCCTGCAATAAAAGGCCACTCTGAAATGTGCAGTTTGATCACACAGCACAATGCAGCTGTCACATGCGGTTGCGGGGACTGAAGCGCAGAGTGGGTTTATTTACAAACACCAAGTGCAGAATATATACAGTGGGGGAAATCCTATAGGCTCAAATTGTGGTCATAATTTTTTTGTACTTGTAAATCAAGATTTGTATGTGTAAAAAGAATTTGTGTGTGCGTTAAAAAGATTTGTGTGTGGACTTAGCCAAAAAATACGTGTGAAACTCTGTACTCAAGTTTCAAGTTACAAGTATGAATTTTGACCCTATTTTTCTTCCTTTCATCTGATTGGTCAATGTCATGCCAATCACAAATTTAACAATCCAATCAGAGAGCAGATGGGTTCTCTGATTGGACACACACAAATCTTTCTTACGCACACACAAATTCATTTTACACATACAAATCCTGATTTACAAGTACAAAATATTTATGACCACAATTTGAGCCCATAAAAATTTCCGAGGGTCCAAGGGAAAGGTCCAAAGGAAAACTCTCTTGCACTTGTTCTCTTCTCCTATACTCCAACACACACACGTCCACCCATCAGGAAGGTCACGGGTCTGGGGAGGAAAACTATCACACAGGAAAGGCAGGTTACACAAAGTCACGAATCTTACACAAGGTAACATTCACAAGAGCTAGAGAGGATCACTAACGTGTCTCGCACAATCATCCAGCGACGAGAAGGTCTGCGTTCCAGCCTTAAATGGTAGACACATAATGGCAACATAATAGCGAACAGGTGTGTGGACCAAGGTTATTATCGTTAACGAAAACTAACGAAATAACGAAAACTGGAAGTGAAAAAACATTTTCGTTAACGGAAATAAAAATAAAAACAAGACTTTGCGAAAAAAGGAAAACTAACTAAAACTGTAATGAGTGTTCACAAACTAACTAAAATTAACTGAATTAATAGCAAAAAATGTGTTTAATGAGAGACATTTCTAAAGGGAAAGAAATCCCACAAACCTTAAAGTGCACTTGAAAAGCTCACACAAGAAGGCTAAGCTAGCTTACCTTGAGAAGGTAAGGGAGCACACTCAACCCTCATCCCCAGAAACAGAAGCTAACCCCAGGCAAGGCAGCGTGCTGCATCCCGAGACAACAAGACTGGGATATCTACACAACTGTGTGAGTCAGTTGCCTTCAGAAAGCTTATCAATTCACTTGAACCAAAATTACGAACACCCGGTGCTGCAAGAGTTAATAGTCTCATTGGGGCCAAGATATACCTTTTATAGTTGCCTGGTGTCAATGGTTGTTCATCTGCCCTAATTTATTTATTTATTTATTTAAAGAACCCATATGTGGGAATGTGAGTTGTCTGTCTCTGCGTGTTAGCCCTGCGACAGACAGGCGACCTGTCCAGGGTGCAGGGTATGGTAGCTGGAATAGCAACATACCCAAGGATAAGCAGAAGAGCATGACCGATATGATGAAACTGGGATTTTGTTACACTTAATTATTGCAAACACAACTAAAACTATAACTGAAACTAATCAAAACTAAACTGAAACTAAGGATTTTCAAAAAAATAAAAACTAAACTAAACTAGCAAACAATTGGTAAGAACTAATTAAAACTGATATAAAATTAAAAATCTGAAGTCAAAACTAAATAAAAATAAAAACTAATGAAAATTGCAAAACTATTAACCCTTTAAGACCTACCATAGAACCAAGTCCGCCAGAGCTTATATTATATTTTTACATGCTGTAGTGCCATTTTTGGGAGCATTTCAAGTTGCTATACATCAATACAACCATTATAGCCCAAATTTTAATAATATGTATGCATTAAGTGCATAGCAATTACATAAATTGCAAAAAAGTGCAATAAACTACAAAAAAATTGAAAATCGTTTTTATTTTTTTTAACATATATTTCTAGTTAGAAAAATTTAAGAGGCTTATCCCTCAAAACTGTAAATACAAAAAAGTTGCACAAAATAGTTTCCCACCACAGGAAATTTATTTTGAGTGTCTTCATAGTTTTATTTTTGAAATACACCAATTTTTATATACTGCAGGAAAAACGAAAATAAATATTATAGTGCAAATTTGCAAAAGAAACTGCATATGCATCAAAATAAACTATTTCCAGCAGTGCAATATGAGTCCAAAGCATCCCAGAAACAACACAGAAAGTTATAAAGTCAAACATAACTTTTAAAAATACCAGTATAGGCTTACAAGGCCATGATGGTAAAAAAAAAAAAACTACATTTCCGCGAATATGACATCACTTCCGGTTTCGGGCAGGTAATGGCGGACATGCGATAGTTCGCGCTGACGTCTTTTCCAGCATAGGAAGTGTTATGAACAGCTGATCGGATCGGGAAAGCGTGTTTCTGGAATATTATGTTTTTGTTGCTTCAAGCGCTTTTTATGGAATGTTTGCAAAGCTATATGTGGAAGAAAAAAGCGACCTAGGGAAAGCTGATGGCATAAGATGTAAGTACAACTCCTCCGGTTTCATATGCAAAAAAAATTATTGCGCTAGCTTATGTGGTTGCAGTGCTACCGGGATTTAAAAATAGTTACGCAAAACGGAGCGTGCCCGCTCCGACCGGCTTTAAAGGGTTAAAACCCTGGTGTAGACCAAGAGCAGGAACCTGCAGTGAGCTCCGCCCAGGCAGAGCGGTGAAGGAAAGAGAGAGAGAGAGAGCAAAACAAAAACACATGTAGCCTTGCGGGCCGGCTGGGCAGACACGGGGACCATGACAGACACAGATGTCCCATCCTTTGAGGGAGTGTGCAATTGGCATCCTCACTGCAGGAATGTCTACCAGAGCTGTTGCCCATGAAATTAATGTTCATTTCTCTACCATAAACCGTCTCCAAAGGTGTTTCAGAGAATTTGGCAGTACATCCAACTGGCTTCACAACCGTAGTCATGTGTAACCACACCAGCCCAGGACCTCCACATCCAGCATGTTCACCTCCAGGATAGTCTGAGACCAGCCACCCGGACAGCTGCAGCAACAATCAGTTTGCATAACCGAAGAATTTCTGCACGAACTGTCAGAAACCGTCTCAGGGAAACTCATCTGCATGCTCATAGTCCTCATCAGGGTCTGGACCTGACTGCAGTTTGTTGTCGTAACCAACTTATGCTCACATTTGATGGCGTCTGGCATGCTGGAGTGGCGTTCTGTTCACGGATGAGTCTTGATTTTCACTGTTCAGGGCAGATGGCAGACAGCGCGTGTGGCCTCGTGTGGGTGACCGGTTTGCTGACGTCAACGTTGTGGATCGAGCGGCCCATGGTGGCGGTGGAGTTCTGGTATGGGCAGCTGTATGTGCAACTTTGCACAGCTATTGTAGAGTGGACTAACATTCTACAGCCCACAATCAACAACCCGATCAATGCGACGGAGATGTGTTGCACTGCGTGAGGCAAATGGTGGCCACACCAGATACTGACTGCTTTCTACTTTTGTCCTGCAATTCAAGGTCTTTGTTGTATTTCTCAGGGGAGCGGCCTCCCTCCAATACAGCCCCATCTGTGCTGAAGTCTCCGTCAAAGACGCTGGTGATTGGAGGGTCTGGTTCTGAAATGATTCCACCGGCAGTGGCCTCGGTACGTATGCATGGTAAACACACAAAAGTGCCATTACATATTAAATAAAATAAATTGATGCAGACTGATGCCCGTCTTTGCTGTTTAAGCTTGCACCATAGTAACAAGATTCTTCACACTAATTTATCCTGTAATAATCACTTTCTCATCTCATAGAATTATTTTTTCTCTTCAAGGCGGTCATGAACCACCTTTGGTTTGGAAAGAGCCTTGAGGAGGCTATTGTTACTCCTGTTGTTTTTGTTGACTGTCAAAGTGAAGTAAAACTTGAATCAAAGCTTGACAAGGTAATATATTCAGTGTATTCAAATGATAAAAGCCTTGTTCTATTTCTCTTGTTCCATCTGAGTCTCTCTCCTCTTTGCCCTGCAGGATGTAGTTGATGGTCTTGAAGCTAAGGGACATAAAGTAGCAAAATTCTACAACACAGTTAACGCTGTGGAAAAGGCGGACAGCTGTATCTCTGCATGGTCTGATGAAAGGAAAAAAGGCAAAGCAGCTGGTTACTGAGATGAAGAATCAGTGATGTTAGTTATACAGCATGGTCTGAAGGTTATGGACACTGCTGTAGCTACAACATTGGTAAATCTATATTTGTCTGTTAACTGATAGTACATTCATGCTTTACACATGTGTCTAAAAAAGTTTGTAATATTGAAAACATAATGCGATAATCAGATTATTTAAATCCAATGTCACATGCAAAATAGTGCAAAGACAGCACTGTAAAAACTATGTTATTGGGTTTGTTTGTTTTTTAAATTTCAGGGGTTGCTGTTGATATCCGTCTTTTTAAAATAAAAATAAAAAAATCAATATGACCTTTTAAATATTTGTTCATTTTGGTTTTTGATACACAGAATAGGCTAAACAAGGTCATAGCTTTCAGGTTGAAATGTGAAGCCCATGACTACGTTTCTTCAACCTGCATTCTTTCTAAGCAGCAGGCCAGCAGGACGAGACTGACTGCAAAGATGTTTGGTTATATAAAAGACTGTTGGAAAAAGAACTACAGAGTTCATGTTCCATTCCACCAGTAAACAATTCATATTTTCAAGTCTTATCAAATTCATGTTTACTTTATAAATTTTAGCCCACTGGATTGTCCAGAAGGGAGATAAAATAGGGCTGTCCTAAAGTGTACCCTAAGTTATCCATCAATTAATTTGTAATTTAAAAAAAAAAAAGACCAGCATAACCTGCAGTTACTGTTACAGGGATGTCAGCATCAACAAAGCTGGAACTCACAGACTGTTAGAGCCAAATAGAAAGGTCAGTATATTATCTGAATATTACTAGCTACATTTAAATGCTTTTTAGTATTTTTTTTTATTCAGTTTGCGTATTAAGATTTTTTTTTTGTTGCTTTATTAGTTCATCCTGCTATTGTTGTGCTGTTATAAAGTGTGGGTAATTCTGCTGATGTGGTCAGGGTAAAAGTTAATCAGGCAAGCAGTTTGCAAAGCAACAGTTTGCTTTTATAGTTCTTTAATGTGTTTTACTGATAGATATAGATAACCCAGACTTGAACGGATATGTTTTGTTTTGAAACTCTCAGTTTTGTGTACAATAAAGTCATTTCTTCAGTGTTTAATGTCTGCCTTGTTTTCATTATTGGATTACATCCAAGCTGCCTTTTGGAAATCACGATTCAAAAACTTTGTTTCAAATCTTGCATGAAAATACTGAGTAGTCTTGTCCAGTGCATTAAAGCACTGTGTGTGACTGTGGTGTCTATAGTCAGCCTGCAATCCACAGCCACGACACTCTCTCTCCACGCTGCACCATAGCCTCCGTTAAACGTCCTGACACCCTTTCCCCACCTAATGCTTTTATTCATGAGCACGTTCAGAGACAAATGAGAAGACTCCACTTAGGCAAGTCTGCTAAACCAGATGGGGTGAGTCCCCATGTCCCCAAGGCCTGTGCCCCGAAGCTTTTTGGAGACTTTTATAAACTCTTCATAAAGAACCTGAGTCTGCAGAGGGTCCCAGTGCTGTGGAAGACATCATGCCTTGGTCCTGTACCAAAGACGCCATGTTCCGGTGGCCCCCAGGATTACAGGCTTGTGGCACCGACTTCTCACATAATGAAGACACTGGAAAGATTTATCCATGACCAGCTTTAGCCTATTCTCATGCGACAACAGGATCCCCTTCAGTTCTCCCACAAGCCCTGTCTTGGAGATGAGGATGCCATCATCTACCTGCTCAATCGTGTCTATGTCCATCTGGACCAGCTCTCTACATCACAGACTTCAGCTGCTGCACAGAGACCTGGCATCTTCATGATGACTCAGCATCAGTGTTAAGCAGTGTTGGGACTAACGCGTTATTAAGTAACGCGTTACAGTAACTACGTTATTATTGTGATAACGAGCACGGTAACTAGTTATTATGCCAAAACCAGGAACGCGTACTCGTTACTGGCATTTAGATAGGCTCGTTACTCGTTACTTCGTGTGGTGGCTATCGCGGAGCTTCCACAGATTCAATAACATTAGCAAGTAGTGGAAGCCAGCAGGTGGATGAAGGAAAAGGGACGCAAGAGGAGAGACCCCAAGCGGCCGGCGGTCCGAGTGTCAGGTGAACTGAACTTCAGGTAAGAAGTTATGACCTGCAGTCTATCTGTGTCAGATATAAACCAAGTTTAGGTGGAGTTTATTTTCGTTATGCTGACATTTTCGTACTGCGTGCTAGCTAGCATGACGGAGTTTCTATACAGCTGGGTGGGTGCTATGTTACTGATGTTGAACTTTATTTTGTTCATACGATTAATTATTAGAGTTGCCAACCGTCCGGTAAAAAACAGAATCGTCTCGAATTCAGAGAAAATATTACACGTTTCGTATTGAGGTGAAAAGGAACACAGTTTGTCCCGGACTTCAGCTACAATGAAAAAGACACAAAGCTGGATTCTGTGTTTACGCTGCACAGCTGCCTCTTCTTCTCTCATTCTCTCCCCCTCCCTCTCCTGTTTCTACTTCAGTCATGAAACTGATCAATGATCAGCTGATCGGCTTTTCTCTCTTGTTTATTTATCGCCCACTTTGCGCCAGAAAGAGGAAACCGCCGGATGTCGCGCTAAACAACAGCAGCACGTTTAAGCTTGATCAGCTGTTGTTAGAATTTATTTAATATTAATTTCTAGTATCAGCTGATGTTTGCTGGAACCACAGCTGTAAAAGCTGCTGGTCATGATATCGATTTGGTTATCTGGTGAGAGGGAAACATGAAGATGAAACCAGGAGATGTCCTTACTGAATCATCAGAGCTGAACAGGTGATGGAGAAACAGGTTTACCTTTTAGGTGACATGAATGAGTTGAAGGGAAGTTATGAACTGTTTCTGACAGACAAATAACACCAGGATCCTTTTCTACGTAGCTGACAGCTGGTAACTGTGCAGGGGCAGGTCTAGCAAAGTTTTGCCAGGGGGCCAGGTAGGGCATTAACAGGGAAAGGGGGGGGACAAGGAAATACTTTTCTTTCTTATTCTCATTTAAAATGTCTAGCTTTAAAAAAAAATAATTATCTGAGTCTTACAACAAACAATTGATAGATTGATACATATATACCATCAGAACAGTATACATCACTGTCACAACAGTGTTTATTTTCATTCAAAGGCTTTATGATTTTTCCTATAATGGTGGGCAGGTCTCTAGTCAAAATGCCCGGGACGATTTTTTTGTCCCAGTCCAGCTCTGTATGCAGCTCATCTGCAGTCTGGTGTTGCCTACATCTTCCTATTCAGAAGGCAGAATTTCCGAGTTCTGAGTACAATCGAAAGCACCACGACTGCAGTTTTTGTGTTGGATGTAAAAAGCAGGTTAGAATCATGCAGCGGTCAGCGACAGTCCAAGCATAAGATTTCTCTCGTGGAAATGTGCACATTATTTTTTCCTTTCTATTGGTAGGTGGCACAGTGCACTTGTGGCAAGTAAGCAAGCTAGGAGACTGGCAATCTTGCTGGGTATCCAGTTACAGAAGCAACACATTAACAAGAGAATTTTGAGTAAAACCAAAGTTACTTTCCCTAGAAACTAGTTACTCTGAAAGTAATGAGTAACTTGAAGTAACTAGTAATGTAACTAAGTTACTAATTTAAAGTAACTTATCCAACACTGGTGTTAAGTTACTTTAAATTAGTAAATTAGTTACATTACTAGTTACTTCTATCAAAAGTAACTCAGTTACTTCAAGTTACTCATTACTTTCAAAGTAACTAGTTACTAGAGAAAGTAACTTTGGTTTTACTCAGAATTCTCTTGTTAATGTGTTGCTTCCATAACTGGATAACCAGCAAGACTGCCAGTCTTCTAGCTTGCTTACTTGCCACAAGTGCACTGTGCCACCTACCAATAGAAAGGAAAAAATAATGTTTATAATAATAATATTTCCATGAGAGAAATCCCACGCCTGGACTGTCGTTGACCGACGCCATGATTCTAGCCTACGTCACAGCGTCATGTGCGCTTTTTACATCCAACACAAAAACTGCAGTCGTGGTGCTTTGATTGTACTCAGAACTCGGAAATTCTGCCTTCCGAATAGGAAGATGTAGGTAACTCCAGACTGCAGATGAGCTGCATACAGGGCTGGACTGGGATAAAAAATCAGCCCGGTCATGTTGACTAGAGACTGGCCCACCATTATAGGAAAAATCATAAAGCCTTTGAATGAAAACAAACACTGTTGTGACAGTGATGTACACTGTTTTGATGGTATATATTGTAAATGACCTCATTAATATTTTGTAAAGTAGTTTGTAAACTTTTGAGTGGCTATTATATTGTTGGAGCGGATGCTTTTATTTTGAAAGTCACAGAGCGACAAGATGCCGTAAATTAAGTGGCGTAAACTATATAGCAGAAGCGCGAGTTTTAATGCACAGAGAGAAGGTGTGCTCTATGGTTAACGGATGGGAATGGGAAAAAGAACGGCTATTAAGGTGCAATCCTGAGTTGTAAGCAGTTCCTAGCACCTGGTTGATGAGGGAACAAGGTTTGTAACAAAGTTTGTCCTGTGGATATGTACTTTGTTGTTTTACAGAGCATATAGCTGCTGACCGCTACTAAGGATAAAGGCTAAGTTTTCACCCACTAGAGGGTGCAAACGTACCTCGTCATGTTCAGGCAGCGATGCAACGATTTCACTGTTATATGTTATGTAAGTTAAAGATAATTATTTTGTGATTAATGAATAAGTCAAAAGGTTAAAGGTAACACACTGTTTGATTTACTAATAGTCTTTTATTCTGTACGTTGTAGCTGTTATGGTGTGTTCACATACACGGCTGATTAATAAAAGGATTGTGAACCATCAGTTTGAGAGACCATCTTTTCAACCAGGGATGCTACATATATGCATCAATCTATCAAACGTTTGTTGCAGGATTCAGAAAATTATTTTTTAAAAGCTAGACATTTTAAATGAGAATAAGAAAGTATTTCTTTGTGCCCCCCCTTTCCCTGTTAATGCCCTACCTGGCCCCCCTGGCAAAACTTTGCTTGACCCGCCCCTGCACAGTTACCAGCTGTCAGCATAAAAAACGGATCCTGGTGTTATTTGTCTGTCAGAAACAGTTCATAACTTCCCTTCAACTCATTCACGTCACCTAAAAGGTAAACCTGTTTCTCCATCACCTGTTCAGCTCTGATGATTCAGTAAGGATATCTCCTGGTTTCATCTTCATGTTTCCCTCTCACCAGATAACCAAATCGATATCATGACCAGCAGCTTTTACAGCTGTGGCTCCAGCAAACATCAGCTGATACTAGAAATTAATATTAAATAAATTCTAACAACAGCTGATCAAGCTTAAACGTGCTGCTGTTGTTTAGCGCGAAATCCGCTGGTTTCCTCTTTCTGGCGCAAAGTGGGCGATAAACAAACAAGAGAGAAAAGCCGACCAGCTGATCATTGATCAGTTTCATGATTGAAATAGAAACAGGAGAGGGAGGGGGAGAGAATGAGAGAAGAGGCAGCTGCAGCGTAACGACAGAATAACTCCAGCTTTGTGTCGCGTTCTTTTTCTCTGAATATGAGACGATTCCGTTTTTTAGGGGACGGTTGGCAACTGTACTAACTAACCTTATGAACAAAATAAAGTTCAACACCAGTAACATCATAGCATCTGCCCAGCTGTATAGAAAGTTCGTCATGCTGGCTAGTACCCAGCAGTGGCAGTCCTAGCCTGTTTGGCGCCCTATTTTTTACCATTTCTTCTTGGAGCAACTGTAACCACATAATTTCCTTAAGGATTAATAAAGTATTCTGATTCTGATTGTTTCAGGATACATGAAATGCCAAATGGCACATCTGCTTTTCTGTATCTTTTGCTCGTTTCTCCTCCTCTTCTTTTCTCTTTTTTCTAAACTGAGCACCTGATGGTTTTGAACTTTTCTTGTCTATCTTCCACTGGTTTTAATTTTGCACTCCAGTATGAACACCCATCCCCCAACCTGAGGATTACCACAACATAACCTAATAGACCTACGCCTTAGTTCACAGATTCACTTTGTCTAAGGTGTATTTCTGGGATTTCGCACAACCCAGGATTCAAAACATGAATACATAATGGGCTTGGATTTACAACATTATAAATGAAATGTGCTCTACTTGGAAGCAGCCGGCCCCTCCCCTTTCAACAGATTGTGTGTGAGACTTTAAATCATCAAACTGTAAATTATAAATTTCAAATTGTTATTGATCCCTTTACCCTAAGTCCTAAAGTGTATATTTATTTTCTTACTCTTCCTATGTGTATTGTTTGTTTACTTGCACTGCTGTAACTGGAGCCTCATCGTCTCGTCTCTCTATATACTGTACTGTATGTAGCGGAGATGACAATAAAGTTTACTTTGACTTCAGCAGCAAGCATGCGCAACGAGAGCTCTCGCGCTCACTTTTCGTGTATATCGAAAAAACATCAGTGCAAATTATAAGTCTGTATCCATCGTGCAGTTGGTACGTAGGCTGCCCGCGGAACGCTAATTTCAAGTTTTTTCTGTGCAGCGTTTCCCTTTGCATTTTGGAATGGACTCCAAACCGAAGCGAGCAAAGCAGAAATTTTCTGTTTGCCCCTGTCCTCAGGGATGCAGTTTCTCTTTGCACGACAGCGACCAGCACGATGCCTGCCCTGTTTGCCGGGGGATCGTCCACGCTAGGAGAGCGTTGACGGAGCCCAAAGCCTGTGCGTTTTGTCGCCAGCCCCGGCGCTCAACCCTGGAAAGACGGGTGACGTTTGTGGAAAAAGTGCTGGGACGCTCGGCTGTCACACAGCATGACCCTCTCTTTTCCGAGTCTGGAGTCCTGGCTTCGCCCGAGTCCGAAAACGAGGATTATCCGTTCGATGTCCCCGCAATTAGTTGGGCTGACCACATCGAATATGTTGACGGGTTAGCCGATGACGAGCCGGAACCATGCAGGAGCGCTGACGGGCTTCAGCCTGGGTTGAAGCCTGCCAGCGCTCCCCAGGAAGACGATGACGTGCTGGACATCGGCCTGGACATCCATGGTTTGTCGGGGATGAGCAGGAGAGCTCATTGTCGGCCCAATGTGCCGCCGCTGCTGCGCCGGTCGGCCACGATGACACCTCTCTTTTCTCCCTGTTTCACCGTGCTGCTGACAAGCTGCAGGTGGACTGGCCTTCTCCTCCGCAAGCTCAGAAGCCGTCGTCGTTCGCGGGTTTTTTCCTCCCACAACAGCCAAAAACTGCCTTCCCATGTTCCCAGACTTTCTCTGCGAGCTAACAGCGTCATGGGACAAACCTCTGTCTACCCGCGTCACTGTGCCCGGCTATTGTACATGGAATTGGATGGCGCCGAGGGGGCTGGCTTAGCTAACCCACCCCCTATGGAGCCGTCTCTGGCTGCTTATCTGGCCCCGTCCCATAACCGGCACTGCTCGCGCCATGAGCTCCGTCACCATGCTCCAGAAGTACCAGGCAATGTGCCTGGCGGAGCTCGGATCGCTGGTTCCCGATGACAGCCCGCTGGCACCCCTTCTTAACGAGGTCAGAGTCGCCACAGATTACATCCTCCGTGCGTCTCGCTGTGCAGCGCTCTCCCTGGGCAGAGGGATGGCTTCGACAGTAGTGGTGCAGAGGCACCTGTGGCTGACCCTCTCTGACGTCCCGGATAGGGACAGAGCTGTATATCTGGACGCACCGGTGTCTGGGGCTGGGTTATTCGGACATTCACGTGAAGCCATTCAGGCTAGATTCGATCTGAGGAAGAAGCAGACAGAAGCTCTGCGCGACATCATCCCCAGATGTCAGCCCAAGCCCGCAACTAGCTCTCACAGGCCCACCGCTCCTCTGCCGACTGGCAAGAGACCGGCACCCACTGCTGAAGTGGGTGTGCCGCCAGCGAGAGCACATCCTCCGGCCCAAGCTCCACGGCAGTTGGCCTGGAGCAAAGGCCCACCCTCGGGCCCCCGGCGGGATACAACGCCCAGGAGGAAGAAGCCTCCTAGCCCTCCTAGCTGTGGTTTCATTACTCATTACATTACCTCCTAGCAGTGGAGAAGGGGTCCAGCAGCAGGGAGACACTGCTTTTACCCCTCTGTTGCCGCCCAAGAGGTGCCGCTTAAGTTCTGTTCAGGTTGTCAGCCCCAGAAGGCGCTGCACTTTCCTAACACTGTCTCCCAAGCACAAAACCCCTGCACACAAAATGCCTCAGGTAACTCCCTGTTGAGATTTGTTAAATGTTCAGGTGACCACATCAAGTGTTCCTGCTGTTTTTCATTGTTATGCCCCAGAAAAGGTGCCTCCTACAAAATGTATGAATGTACATGTTCCCATGTTACAATCAATAAAGAGTGTTGTTTATTCTCAAACAATCACAAATGCTCAGCCTGCAGGCAGAATGAGCCAGGTCAGGCAGGTGATGCAGTCCCCTGCAGACACACTGGGGGGCAACAACGCCCTGCCGATGGTGCTGCAGGTCAGCCGGCTGGCTCTTGGGGGGGCTGGCTGCTCACTTCCCTCAGTGGCGCGCTTTTCAATTCAATTCAATTTTATTTATATAGCGCCAAATCACAACAAAACCCAACAATCATATGACCCCCTGTGAGCAAGCACTTTGGCGACAGTGGGAAGGAAAAACTCCCTTTTAACAGGAAGAAACCTCCGGCAGAACCAGGCTCAGGGAGGGGCGGCCATCTGCTGCGACCGGTTGGGGTGCTTGCGCCCCCTCTCCGTGGGTGCTGCAAACCGTTGCCATGGGTTACCAGTTGCAGTTCCGGGTCAAGCCACCTCTTTTCCAAAGAGTCGTAAACACGACTGTCAACACCGAGGCTGCCATGACACTCAGAGAGGAAATAAAGGCGCTATTGCAAAAAGAGCAATACGAGTGGTCCCTGCTTCAGAGCGAGACAAAGGTTGGTACAGCCGTTATTTTGTTGTTCCGAAAAAAGGGGGAGGGCTTCGTCCCATCCTCGACCTGCGAGTCTTGAACACGTATCTACGAATGTACAGGTTCAAAATACTAACACTCAGACAGCTGTTGAATGCAGTCGGACCGGGAGATTGGTTTGCAACAATCGATCTAGGGCTGCCACGATTAGTCAACTAGTCACGATTACGTCGACGATCGTCGGCGACTAATTTAATAGTCGACGCGTCATTTGAAGCTTTGTAAGATCCCAAAAGACGCAGGAATAAGTAGTAGGATTTAAGAGTGTAATAATGGACTGAAACAGAAGATGGCAGCACTGCATGCACAAGGATGCCAGCTGCTGTTAAACCCCGAAGAAGAAGAAGCTGTGTCCCAGAATTCATAGTGCGGCCCTGCTCAGTTTTCAACAATGGCGGCAGCTAGTTAGTTTTAATATTACTCTTATTATTCTTTCTGGGTCACAAAATAAACTTTTAACATATTTTCAGGCGAGAATGTAGGTGTGTAAACCTCAAATATCTGCTCAGTTTATCAAGACACCACATATTTTCAAAAGTGCTCCGACGTTTTCGGAGACGTCTGTTACCCACCAGCTCGATAGCTAACCGGGGTTCAAGGCTCACTAGAGCCGTTGAGAACACCGGACTCCCGGCAAATCGTTTTCAAACCCACCGCCGTCTTTCGCTACTCAGGTTAAACATGATATATGGTGACTTGGATAACTTAAAAATTATATTGTTTGGCTTTTTTTTAGTATTTCATCTGTTCCTGAGTAAATCGGTTTGGCTGAGATTAAAGTTATCGTTTTTACACAGCTGCGCAAGTTTGTCGGAGCACAGAGTGGCCGCGTTTCATCGTTGCCTTGCTCAGTTGGGATGCAGATTGCGTTTCCAGACGATATTACGTTTGTTGGGCATGATGGCATCTATGATCGCCGTAGTGCCACTTGGACTGTTAAAAAATGAGAGCGTTTCAACGCTGGACTCTCTCTCACCGTTTGTGTGCATCACGTCAGCTCCGGAGGAGGCTGCCGATAACCGCGTCTTGCATGCTAGCTCTCCGTCCTTGGAGGGAGGGAGCCCAGGCTGCTGTATCAGGGCTCTCGGATTGGGAGGGTGTTGTATCGCAAGGTGGTGTCCACAGATGCTTCCTTAAGAGGGTGGGGAGCGCTGTGTGAGGGTGCATCAGTAAGAGGGATCTGGTCTGCAACCTAGCGCGAACTGTACATCAACCACTTAGAGCTGTTAGCAGTGTTCTTAGCTCTAAAGCATTTCCGTCCAGTCTTGGAGGGCCAGCATGTCTTAGTCAGGACGGTCAATTCAACAGTGGTGTCTTACATAAACAGGCAGGGAGGAACATGATCTCTTCCCCTGTTGAAGCTGTCTCGCGCTCTGCTGTTATGGTGCAGTGTTCATTTTCTGCCTCTAAGAGCTACCCATGTCCCGGGCCACCTGAACCTGGGACCGGACCTTCTCTCCGGGGGGGGGGGGGGGGCGGGTCCTCTGGTGAGAGAATGGAGGTTACACCCTTTAATAGTGGCTCAGATTTGGGATCTAATTGGCAAGGCACAAATAGATCTTTTTGCTTCCAGGGTAAATACTCACTGCCCCCTGTTCTTCTCCATAATCGACCACGATGCACACTTGGGCTTGGACGCGCTGGCGCACCAATGGCCAGACGTGCTCCTGTATGCATTTCTCCCAGTGGAAATGATATCTCCAGTTAGGGATGGGTATCGAAAACCGGTTCTTGTTGAGAACCGGTTCCCACTGTTTCAATTCCTTGGAATTGTTTGCCATTTTTGCAAACGATTCCCTTATCGATTCCAGTCGCCCCGAATGACGTCACCACGTTGCGGAGCGTCATTTACCTGACAGGAAACACGGCGCCTAAGCAGCTCAAACGCGCAAAAGTTTGGTTATACTTTACGAGAACGGATGACAACAGGGCTACTTGCAATACTTGCAAAGTAGCTATTTCATTTAAGGGAGGAAACACCACGAATATGCAAAAGCATTTGCTCACAAAACACGCGATAACCTTAAATGAATGTCGTGTTTTTAATTCCGCTCCGGACTCGTGAATCTCAACCCAGCAGCAGCGGTAACGTTTGCACGTCCTCTCCCGTTAATGCGGCAGGTAAATAAACAACTAACAGTGCATATTATGTTAGCGCGATCTGCCTTATTACAAAACCTGCCATTACTGTGCGTCGCATTTAGGTGACCATGATGAGAGAGACAGACAGAGTCTGGCTGGCGCTCCCTGGCAGTTGTCGCTGCAGTCTACCGTTAGCGTCTCCTTTAAGGCCAGGATAGACGAATGTCACCGTGCAGTGACTAAGTTTGTGGTAAAAGGCTTGCACCCATTTGCCACAGCAGATGCCCCCGATTTTCGGCAAGTGAATGTGTATAATTGTAGGCAGGGACATTACTGGATATTCTTGTGTAATTGCTACTGAATAATTTATGTTATGCTTTGTTATTGCTACAGAAGAATATTTATTTTATTGTTTTACATTTACAATTTTTTTCCCCGGGGACCCTGTGACACCCCATTGAAGAGCCATAGGCTGTGGATCTCTTAAGATCTCACTGTTGGGTTCGTAAGGCCATGTTACTCCTAAATTTCTATCTTGTTCAAAGAGAAGATATAAAACAAAGTTCTAAGCTAATTGACCTTAGTGTTCTCCTTTTTTAAAAAGAATCGATAAGAGAATCGATAAAGAATCGAATCGTTAAAAAGAATCGAAAATGGAATCGGAATCGTGAAAATCTTATCAATACCCATCCCTATCTCCAGTTCTAGAGAGAGTGCGTCGGCATTCCCTCTCTCTGATTCTAGTGGCCCCTTGGTGGCCCACAAGGTCGTGGTATGCAGAGATAATCAGCCTGCTAGCAGCGAGTCCTTGGCAGCTTCCTCTCCGCAGGGATCTCCTCTCTCAGGCGGGAGGAGAAGTGTTTCATCCGCGCCCAGATCTGTGGCACCTTCATGCTTACCTGCTGAGAGGTTAAACTTGATTGCTAAGGGTTTGCCACCTAGTGTAATAGCGACAATTCAGAGCACTAGGGCCTCATCTACTAGAGGCTTGTACGCTTATAAATGGCGAGCCTTCGAACAGTGGCGCCAAGACTGCCACACTCTCCCATTTCAGTGCTCTATTGTGGATGTTTTGACATTCCTGCAGGAGCTGCTGGATAAGGGCCTTTCATTTTTGACAATTAAGGTTTATTTAGCAGCTAAATCTGCTTGTCATATTGGCTTTGACGGGGTGACACTAGGTGCAAATCCCCTCGCCATACATTTTCTGAAAGGGGTTCACCGGCTGAGGCCCGTGCTTAAGTCCAGTGTCCCTGCTTGGGACTTGTCTTTGGTGCTGGAGGCCCTTTGTAGCCCCCCGTTTGAACCCATTGAGTCTATGGATATGAAATTTCTTTCATATAAGACTGCATTACTTCTCGCTTTGGCTTCGGCAAAGCGAGTGGGTGACCTTCATGCGCTGTCTGTGCATCCCTCCTCCACACAGTTCTCTCCTGATGGCCACAAGGTCGTATTACGTCCAAATGCTGCCTATTTTCCCAAGATCATGCCTGCATCTTATAGCTCAATAGAGTTTGAGTTGCTGAGCTTTTGCTCCCCTCCTTTTGCATCTGAGGAGCAGAGGAGGATGCATTCTCTTTGTCCAGTGCGTGTGCTACGCACCTACATTGAGCGCACTCAGAATGTGCGTTTATGTGACCAGCTGTTTGTCTGCTTCGCCAATCCAAATAGAGGTAGAGCTCTGTCCATCAGAGGCTGTCCCACTGGATTATAGAAGCTATCTCAGTGGCATACGGCACCAGAGGTCTGGCTTTGCCCCACGGGGTGAGAGCTCATTCCACCAGGGGGATGGGAACCTCATGGGCTCTTTTTAAAGGCGTGCCTGTAGCTGATATTTGTGTGGTAGCTAGTTGGGCATCACTGCACACTTTTGTGCGGTTTTATCGGTTGGACGTTACAGCCCTTTCGGTGGCTCATACTGTCCTTTCTGCTGGGTCTACCACTCACTAGGGATGTGGTGGTCCGATTCCGGTTCGGTGGCTGCTCTGCGGGGCGTGTATATATGTCCCATACTTATGTGTTGTACCAAGTGAATGGACTGAAAGGGAACGAATAGTTATGTCTATAACTTCTGTTCCCTAAAGGAGAGGAATGAGGTACAACACAAGGAGGCCCCACTGAGCAGTTTGGCTCAGTGAAGAGCGGCTATCGAACTGAGGGATGACTGCAGGGGCGGATCTAGAAGGGTGGCATGGGGTGGCAAGTGCCACCCTAAAATGATCCCTGAATGTAGTTGTTTTTTCACTGACATACTGAACATAGGTTCTTTGTGTGATTTCAGATATTACTGATCTGAAATCACACAAAGAACCTAAAATCCTAGTAGTATTTTTTACTGTAAAAAACCACAGACATGTTGGGTAAATGTTTATAACTTGAAATGCAAATATAAATTGTACATTTTGTAAACATATACAACTATTTATCTAAACATGCAGCCAATACACCTGCGTTTTTTTTTTTCATTTTGTACAACAATTTAAAAATATTACTAAAACTAAAATGAGAGAACAATCAGGTGTTGCAATAAGATGCCCCACAAATGATGTGTGCCAGTAAAAAAATCAGTTTGTCCACCAAAAGACAGAGGAGAACAGCACAGGGATAAACCTGCAGGCCCGACAACAGGAGAAGAATATATATGATACCTATTTGGGGGGGGGGGGGGGGGTGAGGGGTCAGGGGAGGGGGGTTTTGCCTGTGGGCATTGCCCCCCACACCCCCTTTGCCGAGCTTAAAAACTGACATCTTGTGCACGTACGAGCACGCGCGCATGCACTCTCATGTACGCGCTTTCACTCTTCGGAAAAGGGACACTGCCTGTGGTCCCACTGCGCATGCTCTGTCTCCTCCTAGCAGGGTGTTTTTTTAATTAAAGGTTCATCAACCGCTGTAGGCATTTCGGGCTTTTCACGGTAAATTTACACAAACAGGAATGACTTTGTCTTTTATTCTATAGAAAGACTTTTGTTGTCAGAAAATCAAGCTGAAACGTCAGTGTGTTTTATAAGCAGATTTTCTACAGTTAGTAGCTAGTTAGTTGGCTGTTTCAGACTTTAAGACGCTGTTTATCTCAAGAAATGGTGAATAAGGATGTGGAGAGAGACCAAACTTTTATCCCTTTCATTAAATAACTGCATCCCCCCCAAAAAAACCTTTCACCTAAGAACAGCGCCGTTAGTTCGCATTCATTTTCAGTTAAAATTTAAAATAATTAAAACAAAAATAGGCGAGGGCTTTCCCAGACATTCTTTAAAACACAGATGTGCAACGCATTATTTAATTAGTGTTTATCAGCCGATGCGTTTTAGTTTTCAGTGTGAATATATACAAACAGGAGTTACTTTTGCAATAGTGTTTTACACACTCTAACCGAAATGGTAGATTTTGTGTGTTTTTTAACAACTGCACTTTGGGGAGGGGGGTAGTTAAGGTGAATTTGAGGTCTGTGCTTTGGGGTGGGGGAAGAGGCATAAAGGTTTATAAAAGCCAGCAAACTCTATCCTTGAGCCTGACACCCGCACGTTAGTTTGTGTATTCGACCGTAAATTTTTAGAGAAAATATGCATTGAATTTTGATGCAATTTTTAAAACATAGATGTGCAATACATTATTTTAATGTCGTTTATCAAACGCTGTGTGCGTTTTGGTTTTCACTGTGAATGATTTACTTTTGTAAATGCAGGATCACATTTTTTTAATGGTGCTTTTGAGACACTGATCTGAAAGATAAATGCTTTCGGTAGAAGCAGCTTTGCTGGATTTGTTTTTTAACTTGGTGAAACATAGTGCGAAACTTGTAATTTAGTATTTTTACAGGTTTTAACTGCGTTGTCTTTCTGTCTTTCTGGAAAATGTTGGTAAACTTGTGACATGAGAGCATGCACCGTACTCTTCAGACCTGTCAGCTTTGCTCGTTTCATAGATCCTCTGTTGATAAAACTGATAAAACTCTAGATGTAAAATTTTAAGGCTACATATTATTTATCTCGCACTAAGTCTGCTTGGCATATGCTATGTATAAAGGCTCTTTCCAAAAAAGTGTAGAGGCGACTTTAGCGTGATTAATTTATTACAATGTCAGTTTTCCCTCCTTTGTCTAGCTGGTGCAAGTTTTTTGTTTATTTGTGAAACTGAGTGCGGTTGTGGACAATTCCGACTGTGCTGTTTGATTTGTGTTTCGTGCTGGATCACTTTCTTTAATTGTTACTTCTCTGCGAGCAGTGAAGAACCAAACTAGTACTTCAAAGTTTAGAATCAGTTTTGCCCCAGTGGCCAGTGCGAAGTTGTGCTGCAGATCCCAGTATGAAAGCTGAGGGTCCAGCCAGCCGGCAGAAAGGCCAGTTGATGCCTCGATGGGCATTGGAACCGGTTTTGCCCGCACAGAGCGTTTCTGACATGCTGGCGTTGCTTATGCATAAGAGAAAAGCAACAATACAGCGTGTTCTCTGCTCCAGGACATCCTTTCACACGGTATGTATGTATGTCTGTCTGTCAGCGCTAATTATTCAAACCCTGTTTAAAAGGCGACTCATTTGTTGTCCAAAAACATTTCCTCTAAATTTGCAAAGTTACTGATTTAAAAATATATATTTTCGATTTTAGCTGGATGTCACACTCTAGACTCTTGAGCATATTTATATAGCAAAATTCACAATGGTATAACCATGTTAAATAAAAGATGCCCAAGTGTCCACCAATGCACTCTAATGCATGCCATTAATTACCTCTATAGCTGAAAAGAGTCTGTATCCATAATTTGTGGATCTGCTGATTTGTTTTTAATGTGGCACTTTTTTTTCCACGAAATGCAGATGATGAAATCGTCTTTATTTGAGAAAGTGTCCCTAAGCTATTGTTGTTCATACTTACTGAGTTCCCTAACCACTTCTTTGCTATGTCAGCAAACTTTCTGAACAGGAAAGGTATCGTAGATTTAAAGACACATCTTCATTGAAGCAAAGGCAAAAAATTGGAATGAATTTTATGTTCATATTAAAGAGTGAAAATCCAAAATCTGCTGCAATCTTTTGTATTAATGATCTCTCTCTCTCTCTCTCTCCCTGTGTGTGTGTGTGTGTGTGTGTGTGTGTGTGAGTGAGTGAGTGGGTGTGTATAATGCTGCGTGTGTGTGTGTGTGTGTGTACAGGAGAAAGGTGATGCCAGGAGCTTTTTTAATGCATTTCGAATCAACTTTTTTTTTTTTGTTTTACAAGAAGTGTATTTCATACATTGGAACAAATGTAATCTTTTCGATACTTTATAACTATGAAACTCTAAAGATTTTAAGTTCATGCACATTGTGAAACAAGAATCTAAATCTTTCTGTCACAATGATTTCTATAAACGCATGTTGTTTATGGGGATAATGTGAAAAATCTTTTGTGGGCTCTAATAATGATCAGTGGTGATTGAAGAGGAAGCTTGAACCCTGGCTCTGGACATTTTCATGACAAGTGACAGTGCAGACATTTGTTAATCAGAGAACATGTTTTATCATCATAACGACTGTGAATTTAAGCGTCGTTAAAGTGTCACTTCAGCAATGCTGCCAGGAGAAAGAAGTGTTGACTGATGTTTTTTTAATAGAAGACTTAAAACACTAAACTCTAATTTCTGGGGTTTATTTTAAGTTTACAGAATATAACGTCTGGTATGACAATGAGTTTTACTCCTCACTGTCTGTGTTATGTGTATCCATTTATCATGTATGCTACTTTGCTCTGTGGACTAAAATGTTTCATTGTATTCATGAAATAAACCAGAATTTCAATGTCCGAATCTTTTTACTGTTTTTCTGCTTTTGTTCACTCCAAGTTTGACGAAACCCACAGCTCACTAACAATGTGGAGCAGTCTCAGTGTATTTAGCTGCTTTTTCCCTAAACACAATCAGTTGACTGGGAGAAATGCCTGTAGTCCTCACTTTGGTCATTGTGAATGTTGAAGGAGATTTGTTTCATAGACACCTTATGCTAGTGTTTCCTACACTTAATCCAACACTACTATGTTCTATTTAAACCCAGATTCCTTTTATAGTTTGCAGTGAAATTTGTTAAACCGTTGCTTAATGGGACAGCAGTACAAGTCACTCTTTCCTAACACATTGTAGATAAGTTTATCGCTGGACAACACAGCTAGCAGTCTCACACACTCTTTAGGTTTTTGAAGTTTTGTGTGTAATGGTTTATTCTATCAAACCTTACCCTTTTCTCCCAGTATCACAACAGTATGACTCCCAAAGTACAGAGCAGTAAACAAGCAAGGACTCTGAAGTCAGAACAGAAAGATACAGTTGGAAGATGAATGATTGTGTTTTTATGATGCGTAGTAAACTACCCCGTCTTCTTTTTCTCTGTGTTGTTGTTCTTGTGTGTGTGTATGCTTTTAAAAGTCAAAGTATACATTAGCCACACTTACAAAAAACATTTTGAATTTCATTTAGAACTGAGATTCTACGTTGTAAGCAGAAATCTTATGCTCAGCCAGAAGCGTGTTTCCCCACTTTCACAATGCTGAGGTGTCAAATCCACAACCCCCAACAGATGGTTTGTCACACACTGGGTTCAAACACTCAAAAAGCAACACAACAGCAGGTTCATGAAGGACAAGCCCCCCTTTATTTGCACAGCCTCACACACTATAGATTTTTAAAGTTGTGGTGTACAATGGTATAGCCACAGATGTGACTTCTACTTTTGATAAAGATCACTCCACATGCATATTTCTTAAGAAATGAAGCGTCTTTATTAAGCTCTTATTTATACATGTCTACACAATAATAGACACCGTGTGCTCTGTGACATTATAGTCTTCTACTTCTGCGTCCATTGGTTTGCATTTTCAACTCCCAACCTTTCAGGTTGTTATGAACGGCTTATATTTCTAACATTTTGTGATGTAAAAGTGAATCATGCAGCTTTTTTATTTTCTGTCTGATGGAAGGACTTAAGACACGAGTTATTTAAACAATTCTAAATGACAGTGTGACGGCCATAGTACTTTATGCGGGTGAAATATGTTAAGGATAATGTTTCTCAATGTAACATGGCAAAGAACTTTTGGTTAGGATACAACATTTTGTAAACAGTTACCTCAGAAGCTGTACTGTCAGATCTATGCATGTAAGGTTAAACTTTCCACAGTACATCCACGTAAGTAAGTAACCAAACACATAAAGTCACCCTCACCAATAATCAACTGTTCCTTGAAAAAGGTAGCACAAACAGACAACTGACTCAGCAATGATAAGTAGAGCTACCCGAGGCCGATACTCAAGCAGAAGAAAATTAAAAGTTGTTTTGTGTTTTTATGGCTCGAAAGATTGAAGAAAAATATGTTTAATAATTCAACAAGACCCTGCACCTTCAACACATGTGCATTCAAATTTTGGAACAGGCTCAACATTGCTGTTGTTCAATAGTTTTTATCCACTTTCAAAAGTCATTTTATGGTTTTAATATTTCCAGCTGATAAGGAGACTTACAGCATTTCAAATGCCCGTCCAAATGCTTTAAACATCCGCATTGTCTGTAACAACAGCATCAAACTGCAGAGCATTGTTTTTACTCAAATTCAGCATTTTCTGATGAAAATTTAGCTGCTTTTTTTTTTCACTGTAACACCCCCCTCAGTGCCATTTTTTAGGATGATATTCTTGGAGATTCATTTTTTATATATATACACTTATGCTTTGGGAGTGAGGGTATCTAATACGCACGTTGTCACTGTGTTTTGTACTACCAACTGTGAGGGCTCTGCTTTTACTTTGAGAAGTCGGGTTTTATTTTGTCTCGTGAGTGTGTGTGTTTTTCAAAGGAGATCTTCATCAGTTTCATTTTGTTACCACAAACTTTGTGTAAAGTTCACAACAGAGGTAAAGAGATTTAAACACACCAGTTTAAGGAGGCGTGCAGGGTTTTGGACCAGTTGCACAGGAGAGGTGAAGAAGAGAGTGTCAGCGGAGATGTGCAACAGAAGCAGAGGGAACATTTTACAAGATGATAAATGGCAGATTTAGATGATTACGAATTATGTTGACAAGATTAAAAGACACGTCCGTCAGAGTTCAGCAACATTTCAGTTTGATTAAATTAAAGTTGTTGTTTTTTTTTTTTGTTTGTTTTTTTTAACTACACAGGGTTTATTTTCTCCTTTGATAGTAATCATATTGAACATGTCAGTGATGGAAACAAAAATATAAAGAAAAATGCTAAACGCGTGTCTAATTAAACTGTTCCTGTGAACCATAAATCATCCTTTAGTATGTTCGGTGTTACAAACTTGAAAAAGCACAGAAAAGATCATCGGACATTAATCTAATCAGTTTTCAGCCTTCATTCATATTGAAATGTTGAAATCTTTCCTGCTAGACCGAAGTGTAGCGTTTGATACCGTTGGCCATTACATTTTATTACATCTATTATTAAATGGAGAGTCCTCTTCACACACTGAAGTCAATTATGAAGCTCCACGGCTTCTGTGCAAAGACTAGTTCTGTTTACATTATACTTGCTTTAGAAGGCATAGCATATATTTTTACTGCTATGTAGATGATACCCGCTTTTATTGGTTAAACTGCTGGTATGTCTTACATACATAATGAGCTTTAATTTTCTGCTTCTAAATTCAGATAAAACTGAGGTTATTGTAATATGGCATAAAAATCTTAGAAACACTGTGGCTAACAAGATCCTTTCTCTGGGTGGGATCGTCTGTTGTAGGGATTAGACACATTATAAGTAAAATTGAGGCACACAATCCCGTCGCACAACATCAACATTTATTTATATACAAAAATAAAAATGCTTTTTTTTACATAAAAGAATTGTAACTTTACAATTCATCACCGATTACGTGGGTACATAGTCCTCATCCTTAACCCATAGTGGTTCGGGTAATTCCTCAGGGCCTAGGAAGGGCGGCCATGCCCAGTCTATCTCATCAATGTCGGGAGAGTCGCCGAAATACGAAAAACCTTCCTCATCGCCGGTGTCCATAGTCCACACTTGTGGCGGCGAAGGGGGTGCGCTCCACTCTGACACTGGTGAATACGGTGCGTCTTCACTCCAATCTTCAAATGTAGGGTTTGTGGATGGATCTTCAGAGAGTAAAGATTGCACAGCGTCCCTGATAGTACCAAGTACCAAGTATGTACCAAGTTCTGCCACACTGATGGTTGATTGAGCAGAAGGGCTGCAAGGTGTCATTTTTTCATGGAGATATTCAACCCCAACAGATAAGAAAGGACATTACTGTTCTTTTCTAAAGTTGACGGCCAGCTCTCCGGTTTTAAAAATCGCTGCCACTCCTACCTGCCCCTCTAAGAACATCCCACTTCCAGACCACGCCCGCCTTATTTTACTCTAAAAAGAAGACCGCTTTCTCATTCTTTCAAAAACCTAGCTCAAAAACAGAAAGAAAGATGGACTCTGCACCCCTGCGTCGCGCTGAGGAGGACAGTTCCTTGGCCAGTTCCTCGGTTGAGGGCACAATAGTACCCGACACGCCCGGTTACTATCGCCCCTTGGAGAAACTGCAGCAAGCCGACGAGCTTGATGGTTGGGCACCTTCTTTATTCATAGATACCGTGAAAACCGCAGTGTATCATCTAGTCAACCTTGTAATGAACAAGTACCGCACCGAAGAATGCAACGGCTGTAAGTTCGATCAACCCAGCCAGAGACAGCACGAGTGTCTGCAAGTGTTGGAGGATGACTTTTACGCTGAAAATTATTACATCATCAGAAAAAGACTCCTCACCCCTCGTTTCATTCCTTCCATTCAACGCCTGCTGATTGCCCGGAACATCAAAACGGACGACCTCAAAGTCGGCACAGTGGCGGAGACTCTCTTGCATGAGCTCAAATCAGTGAGGAAAGTCTTTGACGCCATTACCGAGGCCTACGACAATCTAGTGGGGGAGGATGTGGTGAAAATCGGACAGCTGTGGATGGTCACAGAATGTTACAAAGGAGGCCGCTAATGCTTTCTCTGAAAGACTGATTCTTTCCAAAAAACACGTATGGTACCGTATCTTTAAACAGTTACCCTTTTTTTCTTTCTTAAAACATGTAATCTGCATTTTGCCACATCTTTTAAAAGCATGTACGCTTTTTCAAGCATGTATCTTACATTTTAGCACATTCAAAAACAAACAAACAAAAAAAAATAAACATGTATCCTGTTTTCAACCATGTATCCTGATATGGCCCTGAGGAATTACCCGAACCACTATGGGTTAAGGATGAGGACTATGTACCCACGTAATCGGTGATGAATTGTAAAGTTACAATTCTTTTATGTAAAAAAAAGCATTTTTATTTTTGTATATAAATAAATGTTGATGTTGTGCGACGGGATTGTGTGCCTCAATTTTACTTATAATGTGTCTAATCCCTACAACAGACGATCCCACCCAGAGAAAGGATCTTGTTAGCCACAGTGTTTCTAAGATTTTTATGCCATATTACAATAACCTCAGTTTTATCTGAATTTAGAAGCAGAAAATTAAAGCTCATTATGTATGTAAGACATACCAGCAGTTTAACCAATAAAAGCGGGTATCATCTACATAGCAGTAAAAATATATGCTATGCCTTCTAAAGCAAGTATAATGTAAACAGAACTAGTCTTTGCACAGAAGCCGTGGAGCTTCATAATTGACTTCAGTGTGTGAAGAGGACTCTCCATTTAATAATAGATGTAATAAAATGTAATGGCCAACGGTATCAAACGCTACACTTCGGTCTAGCAGGAAAGATTTCAACATTTCAATATGAATGAAGGCTGAAAACTGATTAGATTAATGTCCGATGATCTTTTCTGTGCTTTTTCAAGTTTGTAACACCGAACATACTAAAGGATGATTTATGGTTCACAGGAACAGTTTAATTAGACACGCGTTTAGCATTTTTCTTTATATTTTTGTTTCCATCACTGACATGTTCAATATGATTAGTATCAAAGGAGAAAATAAACCCTGTGTAGTTAAAAAAAACAAACAAAAAAAAAAAACAACAACTTTAATTTAATCAAACTGAAATGTTGCTGAACTCTGACGGACGTGTCTTTTAATCTTGTCAACATAATTCGTAATCATCTAAATCTGCCATTTATCATCTTGTAAAATGTTCCCTCTGCTTCTGTTGCACATCTCCGCTGACACTCTCTTCTTCACCTCTCCTGTGCAACTGGTCCAAAACCCTGCACGCCTCCTTAAACTGGTGTGTTTAAATCTCTTTACCTCTGTTGTGAACTTTACACAAAGTTTGTGGTAACAAAATGAAACTGATGAAGATCTCCTTTGAAAAACACACACACTCACGAGACAAAATAAAACCCGACTTCTCAAAGTAAAAGCAGAGCCCTCACAGTTGGTAGTACAAAACACAGTGACAACGTGCGTATTAGATACCCTCACTCCCAAAGCATAAGTGTATATATATAAAAAATGAATCTCCAAGAATATCATCCTAAAAAATGGCACTGAGGGGGGTGTTACAGTGAAAAAAAAAAGCAGCTAAATTTTCATCAGAAAATGCTGAATTTGAGTAAAAACAATGCTCTGCAGTTTGATGCTGTTGTTACAGACAATGCGGATGTTTAAAGCATTTGGACGGGCATTTGAAATGCTGTAAGTCTCCTTATCAGCTGGAAATATTAAAACCATAAAATGACTTTTGAAAGTGGATAAAAACTATTGAACAACAGCAATGTTGAGCCTGTTCCAAAATTTGAATGCACATGTGTTGAAGGTGCAGGGTCTTGTTGAATTATTAAACATATTTTTCTTCAATCTTTCGAGCCATAAAAACACAAAACAACTTTTAATTTTCTTCTGCTTGAGTATCGGCCTCGGGTAGCTCTACTTATCATTGCTGAGTCAGTTGTCTGTTTGTGCTACCTTTTTCAAGGAACAGTTGATTATTGGTGAGGGTGACTTTATGTGTTTGGTTACTTACTTACGTGGATGTACTGTGGAAAGTTTAACCTTACATGCATAGATCTGACAGTACAGCTTCTGAGGTAACTGTTTACAAAATGTTGTATCCTAACCAAAAGTTCTTTGCCATGTTACATTGAGAAACATTATCCTTAACATATTTCACCCGCATAAAGTACTATGGCCGTCACACTGTCATTTAGAATTGTTTAAATAACTCGTGTCTTAAGTCCTTCCATCAGACAGAAAATAAAAAAGCTGCATGATTCACTTTTACATCACAAAATGTTAGAAATATAAGCCGTTCATAACAACCTGAAAGGTTGGGAGTTGAAAATGCAAACCAATGGACGCAGAAGTAGAAGACTATAATGTCACAGAGCACACGGTGTCTATTATTGTGTAGACATGTATAAATAAGAGCTTAATAAAGACGCTTCATTTCTTAAGAAATATGCATGTGGAGTGATCTTTATCAAAAGTAGAAGTCACATCTGTGGCTATACCATTGTACACCACAACTTTAAAAATCTATAGTGTGTGAGGCTGTGCAAATAAAGGGGGGCTTGTCCTTCATGAACCTGCTGTTGTGTTGCTTTTTGAGTGTTTGAACCCAGTGTGTGACAAACCATCTGTTGGGGGTTGTGGATTTGACACCTCAGCATTGTGAAAGTGGGGAAACACGCTTCTGGCTGAGCATAAGATTTCTGCTTACAACGTAGAATCTCAGTTCTAAATGAAATTCAAAATGTTTTTTGTAAGTGTGGCTAATGTATACTTTGACTTTTAAAAGCATACACACACACAAGAACAACAACACAGAGAAAAAGAAGACGGGGTAGTTTACTACGCATCATAAAAACACAATCATTCATCTTCCAACTGTATCTTTCTGTTCTGACTTCAGAGTCCTTGCTTGTTTACTGCTCTGTACTTTGGGAGTCATACTGTTGTGATACTGGGAGAAAAGGGTAAGGTTTGATAGAATAAACCATTACACACAAAACTTCAAAAACCTAAAGAGTGTGTGAGACTGCTAGCTGTGTTGTCCAGCGATAAACTTATCTACAATGTGTTAGGAAAGAGTGACTTGTACTGCTGTCCCATTAAGCAACGGTTTAACAAATTTCACTGCAAACTATAAAAGGAATCTGGGTTTAAATAGAACATAGTAGTGTTGGATTAAGTGTAGGAAACACTAGCATAAGGTGTCTATGAAACAAATCTCCTTCAACATTCACAATGACCAAAGTGAGGACTACAGGCATTTCTCCCAGTCAACTGATTGTGTTTAGGGAAAAAGCAGCTAAATACACTGAGACTGCTCCACATTGTTAGTGAGCTGTGGGTTTCGTCAAACTTGGAGTGAACAAAAGCAGAAAAACAGTAAAAAGATTCGGACATTGAAATTCTGGTTTATTTCATGAATACAATGAAACATTTTAGTCCACAGAGCAAAGTAGCATACATGATAAATGGATACACATAACACAGACAGTGAGGAGTAAAACTCATTGTCATACCAGACGTTATATTCTGTAAACTTAAAATAAACCCCAGAAATTAGAGTTTAGTGTTTTAAGTCTTCTATTAAAAAAACATCAGTCAACACTTCTTTCTCCTGGCAGCATTGCTGAAGTGACACTTTAACGACGCTTAAATTCACAGTCGTTATGATGATAAAACATGTTCTCTGATTAACAAATGTCTGCACTGTCACTTGTCATGAAAATGTCCAGAGCCAGGGTTCAAGCTTCCTCTTCAATCACCACTGATCATTATTAGAGCCCACAAAAGATTTTTCACATTATCCCCATAAACAACATGCGTTTATAGAAATCATTGTGACAGAAAGATTTAGATTCTTGTTTCACAATGTGCATGAACTTAAAATCTTTAGAGTTTCATAGTTATAAAGTATCGAAAAGATTACATTTGTTCCAATGTATGAAATACACTTCTTGTAAAACAAAAAAAAAAAAGTTGATTCGAAATGCATTAAAAAAGCTCCTGGCATCACCTTTCTCCTGTACACACACACACGCAGCATTATACACACCCACTCACTCACACACACACACACACACACACACACACACACACACAGCATTATACACACCCACTCACTCACACACACACACACACACACACACACACACACACACACACACAGGGAGAGAGAGAGAGAGAGAGAGATCATTAATACAAAAGATTGCAGCAGATTTTGGATTTTCACTCTTTAATATGAACATAAAATTCATTCCAATTTTTTGCCTTTGCTTCAATGAAGATGTGTCTTTAAATCTACGATACCTTTCCTGTTCAGAAAGTTTGCTGACATAGCAAAGAAGTGGTTAGGGAACTCAGTAAGTATGAACAACAATAGCTTAGGGACACTTTCTCAAATAAAGACGATTTCATCATCTGCATTTCGTGGAAAAAAAAGTGCCACATTAAAAACAAATCAGCAGATCCACAAATTATGGATACAGACTCTTTTCAGCTATAGAGGTAATTAATGGCATGCATTAGAGTGCATTGGTGGACACTTGGGCATCTTTTATTTAACATGGTTATACCATTGTGAATTTTGCTATATAAATATGCTCAAGAGTCTAGAGTGTGACATCCAGCTAAAATCGAAAATATATATTTTTAAATCAGTAACTTTGCAAATTTAGAGGAAATGTTTTTGGACAACAAATGAGTCGCCTTTTAAACAGGGTTTGAATAATTAGCGCTGACAGACAGACATACATACATACTGTGTGAAAGGATGTCCTGGAGCAGAGAACACGCTGTATTGTTGCTTTTCTCTTATGCATAAGCAACGCCAGCATGTCAGAAACGCTCTGTGCGGGCAAAACCGGTTCCAATGCCCATCGAGGCATCAACTGGCCTTTCTGCCGGCTGGCTGGACCCTCAGCTTTCATACTGGGATCTGCAGCACAACTTCGCACTGGCCACTGGGGCAAAACTGATTCTAAACTTTGAAGTACTAGTTTGGTTCTTCACTGCTCGCAGAGAAGTAACAATTAAAGAAAGTGATCCAGCACGAAACACAAATCAAACAGCACAGTCGGAATTGTCCACAACCGCACTCAGTTTCACAAATAAACAAAAAACTTGCACCAGCTAGACAAAGGAGGGAAAACTGACATTGTAATAAATTAATCACGCTAAAGTCGCCTCTACACTTTTTTGGAAAGAGCCTTTATACATAGCATATGCCAAGCAGACTTAGTGCGAGATAAATAATATGTAGCCTTAAAATTTTACATCTAGAGTTTTATCAGTTTTATCAACAGAGGATCTATGAAACGAGCAAAGCTGACAGGTCTGAAGAGTACGGTGCATGCTCTCATGTCACAAGTTTACCAACATTTTCCAGAAAGACAGAAAGACAACGCAGTTAAAACCTGTAAAAATACTAAATTACAAGTTTCGCACTATGTTTCACCAAGTTAAAAAACAAATCCAGCAAAGCTGCTTCTACCGAAAGCATTTATCTTTCAGATCAGTGTCTCAAAAGCACCATTAAAAAAATGTGATCCTGCATTTACAAAAGTAAATCATTCACAGTGAAAACCAAAACGCACACAGCGTTTGATAAACGACATTAAAATAATGTATTGCACATCTATGTTTTAAAAATTGCATCAAAATTCAATGCGTATTTTCTCTAAAAATTTACGGTCGAATACACAAACTAACGTGCGGGTGTCAGGCTCAAGGATAGAGTTTGCTGGCTTTTATAAACCTTTATGCCTCTTCCCCCACCCCAAAGCACAGACCTCAAATTCACCTTAACTACCCCCCTCCCCAAAGTGCAGTTGTTAAAAAACACACAAAATCTACCATTTCGGTTAGAGTGTGTAAAACACTATTGCAAAAGTAACTCCTGTTTGTATATATTCACACTGAAAACTAAAACGCATCGGCTGATAAACACTAATTAAATAATGCGTTGCACATCTGTGTTTTAAAGAATGTCTGGGAAAGCCCTCGCCTATTTTTGTTTTAATTATTTTAAATTTTAACTGAAAATGAATGCGAACTAACGGCGCTGTTCTTAGGTGAAAGGTTTTTTTGGGGGGGATGCAGTTATTTAATGAAAGGGATAAAAGTTTGGTCTCTCTCCACATCCTTATTCACCATTTCTTGAGATAAACAGCGTCTTAAAGTCTGAAACAGCCAACTAACTAGCTACTAACTGTAGAAAATCTGCTTATAAAACACATTGACGTTTCAGCTTGATTTTCTGACAACAAAAGTCTTTCTATAGAATAAAAGACAAAGTCATTCCTGTTTGTGTAAATTTACCGTGAAAAGCCCGAAATGCCTACAGCGGTTGATGAACCTTTAATTAAAAAAACACCCTGCTAGGAGGAGACAGAGCATGCGCAGTGGGACCACAGGAAGTGTCCCTTTTCGGAAGAGTGAAAGCGCGTACATGAGAGTGCATGCGCGCGTGCTCGTACGTGCACAAGATGTCAGTTTTTAAGCTCGGCAAAGGGGGTGTGGGGGGCAATGCCCACAGGCAAAACCCCCCTCCCCTGACCCCCTGACCCCTCACCCCCCACCCCCCCAAATAGGTATCATATATATTCTTCTCCTGTTGTCAGGCCTGCAGGTTTATCCCTGTGCTGTTCTCCTCTGTCTTTTGGTGGACAAACTGATTTTTTTACTGGCACACATCATTTGTGGGGCATCTTATTGCAACACCTGATTGTTCTCTCATTTTAGTTTTAGTAATATTTTTAAATTGTTGTACAAAATGAAAAAAAAACGCAGGTGTATTGGCTGCATGTTTAGATAAATAGTTGTATATGTTTACAAAATGTACAATTTATATTTGCATTTCAAGTTATAAACATTTACCCAACATGTCTGTGGTTTTTTACAGTAAAAAATACTACTAGGATTTTAGGTTCTTTGTGTGATTTCAGATCAGTAATATCTGAAATCACACAAAGAACCTATGTTCAGTATGTCAGTGAAAAAACAACTACATTCTGTTGAGCTGAAAAGAATGATACCAAACAAGGCAAGGAGAAAAAATAAAATGAAACAATCTGAGGGTGAAATACAAATGTAAACTCAAAAGGAGTCAACAATGGCCGGTTGTATTTCAGACCTCAGAGGGTGAATCCAACAAATCATGAAAAATTAGGTTTAAATTTTTATTCATGACAGTGCAGATTTCTGACATTTTGTGTAATTTAAGCTGTAACAATATGATTGTTTTCTAACAAAAAACAGTGAAACTTAAGTTAGAGTTGTGTTTGTAAATGAACCGCCCCATGTTGTGTAGCTTTCTGGATTTTATACTTATTGGGCTACATATTTATTTATTATACAGGCTATACAGTACATAACATCAAAACTGACATGTAACTAAAGTGTGTAATTATGTGGGCTACAGACAATAATTAAGTTATAGACTATATTTATATGAAAAAAAAAATTATTTGATTTTGCCACCCCATTTGATTTCTTTGCCACCCTCATGCCACC
Source organism: Pelmatolapia mariae (assembly GCF_036321145.2). Classification (NCBI taxonomy): domain Eukaryota; kingdom Metazoa; phylum Chordata; class Actinopteri; order Cichliformes; family Cichlidae; genus Pelmatolapia; species Pelmatolapia mariae. Next base: position 12,750,108 of record NC_086237.1, on the reverse strand, counting down.
CTAAGAAAATTTCTCTAGATCCGCCCCTGGATGACTGTGATGACAGCAGCTATATGTGCAGGCGGGGCCGTGCGGGTGTCATCACACGTCATCTGCCTTAAAGATGTGAATGAAGGTTTCTTCAGCCAGGACACGCGAGGGCGTGATATCCCATACTTATGTGTTGTACCTCGTTCCTCTCCTTCAGGGAACAGAAGTTATAGACATAACTATTCATTTTCGTGTTTGTTGGTTGTATTTTGTTTTATTTTGTGAGCTGGTTATTAGATGCTGCTCCAGCCAGCCAGTGAATCCCCCGTCGCCCTGCCCTCTTCTCCCTGTACCGCAATCAGCAGGCGCACCTCGCAAACGGAGGGCGCCCTTACTCCCAGCAAATGGGCGATAGAAAACCGATCGGTGCCTATGCTATTCCCAATATGCGCTGGCATGACGTCGGGGCAGCATCAGTACGAGCATTTTTTTTTTTTTTGTGCCGATGCCTGTGATGCCGCCCCCCACCACGATGCCGCCCTGGGCAACTGCCCGTGTCGCCCGTATCAAAAACCGCTACTGGTACCCGGTACGAAAAAGTCAGCATAACGAAAATAAACTCCAACTAAACTTGGTTTATATCTGACCCAGATAGGCTGCAGGTCATGACTTCTTACCTGAAGATCAGTTCACCTGACACTCGGACTGGCGGCCGCCTCGGGTCTCTGCTCCTCCTGCCTCCCCTTTCCCTCATCCACCTGCTGACCTCCACCACTTGCTAATGTTACTGAATCTGTGGAAGCTCCGCGATAGCCACCACACGAAGTAATGAATAACGACCCTATCTAAATCCAAGTAACGATTAACGCGTTCCTGATTTTGGCATAATAACTAGTTACCGTGCTCGCTACCACAATAATAACGTAGTTACTGTAACGCGTTACTTAATAACGCGTTAGTCCCAACACTGCTCAGCAGTGATTGGATGCATCAGTGAGGGTGATTGAGATGGAGTACCGGGCTGTGATTGACTCCTTTGTCACGTGGTGCAAGCGGAATCATTTGCAGCTCAATGTGACAAAGACCAAAGAACTGATTGTAGGAGAACCAGGAAACCTGTGACAGCTTTTTCAATCCAGGAGGTTGCGGAGGAAATTGTGGAAGACTATAAATACCTTGGAGTACACATAGAAAATAAACTGGACTGCACTCTACAGGACGTCATTTCTATTTTTGGAGGTGGGTGAGGTGTTGGCCTCCATACAAGAAAGTAATAAGTTCCAATAGTGACCAGGAGGAAACCGCTACACTCACAATAAAAATGGGGTACACAAGATTTAATTTTCCTCCAAAGAAAACTAGTGGCTGAAGACACAGTGCTGGCCTGCAATCCAAGGCCCAAAGCCACCACGGTCGGAATAGTTATTCTGGTTTAAAACAGGAAAAGGTCACTCAGTAGAACAAGTAGCCAAGCACATATCAATCTTGCATCTTCCTGAGAAAGGCTTTCCACCCACCTCATCAGGCCTTGTGTTGTTAGAGAGTGGGTTTCCACACCCATGATCCTGGGACTTCAACTCTCAAGCTCTTCTTCTCCAAGTTTTAAACAATTTCCTCTCATTGGTTACCTCCTAATTCCAGAGTAGGCATTTCCTCCTTGAACTCAGCACACCGAGGGTCTCCAATCCAGTCTTTTGATCACAGCAAATCCACATGAATGCCTCCAGTGTCATATAATTATTTTAGAAGCAAAACCTTTCAGGCCAGGTTAAAACTATTTTCCTTTAAAAAGTGCACTTCTCACACTGGAGTCTCTAATGTCAAGTGGCTTCCCTGCTGCAACTGTGTCCTACTGAGAAGAAAAAGAAAAAACAAACAAACGAACAGTCCCTCCTTGTTTTCTCTCCCCTTTATAGAAAAGAAGAAGATAGATAGATAGAGAAGTGCTCACAACATTACTAATCAACTACTCTCTGTACACAACTCCAAATAGCTGGCAGCTGAACTAGAGCAGATTCTCCACACTTACATGGGCATGGCCTGTATCTCGCAAAACACCAAAGCATGCAATTATTAAAATGAACAATAACGCCAACCCAATGTTTAGTGGGAGATTCTCTCAGTTATTCCACCATGCCACATTCTGCAACAGCAGCAACTCCTTCTACTGTACAGTACACAGTGCAATAGTTACACCCTTTTGCACACGCTCTAATAGCAAAGTTTTACAGTTTGGGGTAAAATGTCAATCACATATATCATCTCATCTCTGTTATATTCTGGATATTTTTTGTATTATTTGTATATATTATATCTGTTTCTTATATTTTGTAAACTTTACAATATATTTTATTATTTAATTTAGTTCAGTCTGTTACTATTCTTACTGTCTTGGAGCAACTGTAACCACACAATTTCCTTAGGTATTAAAGTATTCTGATTCATTAGAAAATTATAATTTAGTTTGGAATATTTTTATTTTTATGTGCAAATGTTATTTCAATATTATATTAATATAGCATAAGGTTCAGTCATCTTTGTACAAAAATAGTAGAGTTGTCTTTAACGGCGCTACTTTTTACTGTCTTACTCTGAGTACATCTTAGAGCCTGTACTTTTTCACTTTTACTTGAGTAAAGTAGTTGCCTCAGAACTTTACTTGTACTTTTACTGGAGTATCTTTTAACACAGATATCTGTACTTCTACGTAATTAAAGTCTGCACTTTTGCCACCTCTTTGAATTTGTTGTTTGTTCTATATCCCTAACCTGTTTGTTCCATGTAAGTTGTAAGAAATGTAAGCTGTGTTTAAAGTGCCAGTGGAAAACTGGGACATATGGGCTTCCTCTATATCCCTGAATTTTATTTAAAAATTTGTTTATTTTTTGTTAAATAAACAGAACAGCTTATGACTACACAAATAAAATCACGATTTAGAGACTCATGTAGCACATGAAGGTTAATATATAGTTCAAACAGTATGCTGCTACATGATGGACATTCTGGGAAACCAGTCAGTGCACAGCTGCAGATGTGAGAACACCATTGTAAGACATCCTCATGGATCATCCTCTGTATATAGATGGTATAAAACAATATAGACAGTCTAAATCTTTTATAGTGTCTAAGGTGCTAAGTAATGTTTTGTAACCAATACTAATGTAGACCTTGTCCAGATAATATGGAACAACTCCATCTGACTCCGATTTCCATTGCTGTTATCAGGGAATGCTAAAAAGTAAAGTTTTTTTACTTAAACAGTTGGTATGCATGCAAACTGAAAGTTGGGAAAATGTAAGCTGCTTTAAAGTTATCAAATGTTGGTCAGCAATACAGTTTTAAGAATTATTCCCAAGTCTTAATAAGAGTTTGGCTGTTGTTCCTGAACTACCAGCATATTGTCAAGAGAAGTGAGATACAGTCATGTGAATGCGGGGGGGGGGGGGGGTATTGGTTCTCAGCAAAAAAAAAAAAAAAAGATCCAAATGAATCCTATTATGTGCTTAAAGACACAGCTGCAGCATGTTCATGGATAGAACCTGGTCCGTGCTCTACATACGACTTATTTAACAAGTCACAAATACACAATAGTGACAGGACAAATTAAAAGTTTTACAGTCTATTATCGGGGGCAATGGGGCTGCTCTGACTTCCAGAGTGGGAAATCTGAGTTGAGGGGACTTCAGATTCAAATTATGACTGGGAACGTGGAACTTCTGACTTCTTTTTCAGGAACACAGCAGAGCAAAAAGGAGGAGGCCAAGCAAAGTGTTTAAACTGTATAAACAGACATGTCTTCTTTCTGATGTATGAGAGCAACATACTAAACTTACAGGAGACAACCAGAATAAAGCATCACACAATTACTGACCCCACCACCCCTAATACAAACTGATACCCAAAACATTAATGAACTATAGTGTTCATAAGGCTCATTAACAAGTACCATGTCATTTCTCTCTGCTTTTATGTGTGAGGCACAAATTCTGCATTCATACTTAACATTCATGACTGTGGCCAGTATAGAAAGAACACTTGTGTCTCCAGGCAAAGCTGCACACCATGACAATGCACCCATTTGGATATAACTCACCAGCATCACAGGAAATGGCTCCAAAATGCACAAAAAATGTGATTGGAACCCACAATAGAAAATAACAAAAAATTAATTCAAAGCTGTGCTACTGACAGGTCAACTGCGTGTCTGGCTGTGCACTGAATAACAGTGTCGGATAAGGTTCAGATAATATTGATGTAAATACTAAACCTCCACGAGGGACACCAGCCGGCTTGCAGTGAAAAAAATAAAATAAAATAAAATAAAAATCAAGGCTATACCTTCCAAAGTAAAAGTCTTGATGGAGAGGGTATTGAAATGAGTTAAAGTTGGATATCAGAAACTCCAAGCTTCATAAAAGACTATGATGCACTGATTCCTAGCTACGAAACACATTTTAAATTTGCAAGTCTCAATAATCTGCACAGAAATATAAAGGGGTTGATTTATGAGGCATGTTGTCTGTGTTTTATAGCATAAGATGTCCTTCATATGGATGAATGTTTTTGTTCAAGATGATAATGAAAATAACAATAACACATTTTATTTATAGGCGGCTTTAAAGACCCTCAAGGTCACTTTACATTAGTACAACATCGTCATCGGCCAGCCTCGGGGATCTGGTCGTGGAGGAGGTCTCGCGGTGGCATTTCGGGGCCGTTTCAACTGCCGCTCAGTGAAAGTTGGACACTTTCTTTCGTTTGAATTACAGCTGATCAAAATCGGAAGTAAGGATCCTTTTTATTGTGTTGTGGTGTATCGTCCACCCGGCCCAAATAGCTTGTTTTTATCGGAGTTTAGCGACTTCCTGTCCTCTACTATGAGGTTGTCCAGACTGCTTTTAGTTGGGGATTTTAACATGCATGTTGATGATGACTCCGACCTCTTTGCCAGAGGTTTTATCAACATTATGGATTCTTTTCATTTTACCCAGCATGTGTCAGGCCTCACACATAACAAAGGACACACACTGGACCTTGTTTTTACTTTGGGTTTGAATATTGATTCTATTTGTTCTGAGAACATTTTTATCTCTGATCATCACTGTATTCTTTTTAACATGTCTTTTCATGAGCCTTTGTCTCCGGTTCACCGGACAGTTATCTCGCGTATCAAAAATTCCTCCACAGCGGAGAATTTCTCGGATGCTTTTAATTTAACTTTATCCCCGCAAAACGGCGTTGATTTCTTAACAGATCTATTTAATAACCATTGTTTTTCGATTTTAGATGAAATCTGTCCGGTTAAAATGAGACCAGTTTCTGTTTCCAAGTCCTTACCCTGGCTAAATGACAACATCCGCTCCATAAAATGTGACTGTCGTAAAGCTGAGCGCTCATGGAGGAAAATTCATTTAAATGTTCATCTCCTTTACTTAAAGGATCTTTTAGCCTCTTTTAACAATGCAATTAGAGATGCGAGGGCTGCTTATTTTTCCTCATCTGGTTGCAAAGAGCAGAGGTAATCCTAAAGTATTATTTGACACTATTACTGATATTATTACTCCTGCTCCACCTGCTGCAATTATTTCTTCTAATGAAGACTGTGAAACATTTCTTTCCTTCTTTCTAGAAAAAATTAGTAATGTAAGGAAAAAATTGTCCCCATCAGCATCTGCATTGTCAGTTCCTACGCCAGCTCAGCCTGTCATTTTAGAAAGCTTTTTACCCGTCTCACTAACAGAGCTGGAAAAAATAGTTAATGCAACAAAAGCATCCTCCTGTTCACTCGACATTTTACCTGCATCGTTATTCAAAAATGTCTTTCACTCTATTGGTCCCTGTGTGCTCACCATAGTTAACACCTTACTGGGATCTGGTAAAGTCCCTGCTTATTTTAAAACTGCTGTTATACACCCCCTGTTAAAAAAGCCTATGCTGGACCCATCTCTCACTAGCAATTACAGACCAATCTCAAAAATACCGTTAATTGCTAAGATATTAGAGAAGGTTGTGGCTAAGCAGCTTACAGCAGTTTTAGACAAACATAATCTCTTTGACAAATTTCAGTCTGGCTTTCGTAGAGCTCATTCTACTGAAACAGCCCTTCTTAGAGTTTCCAGTGACATTCTGATGCAAAACGATGCGGGAAAGTGTTCTGTGCTCCTAATGTTGGACCTCACGTCAGCCTTTGACACCGTTGACCATTACATTTTGCTTGAAAGGCTGAAATACTGGGTTGGTGTATCTGGGTCTGCCTTAGAGTGGTTCTCCTCATATCTCTATGAACGATACTTTTCTGTGGCGGTCTCTAAGTACAGGTCATCTTCCACGTCCCTGTCCTATGGTGTGCCACAAGGTTCCGTGTTGGGGCCCTTATTGTTTTTAATATATCTACTTCCTCTCCAGCATGTTTTGAGCCCCTTTGAGGACATTCGCTACCACTGCTATGCAGACGACATCCAGCTATATATGTCTTTTAAACCTGAAGATGTTTCTAAGCTGCAGATTCTAAATGTGTGCTTAGAAACCATCAAAGGTTGGATGGTTGACAACTTCCTCCAACTTAATGAAGAAAAGACTGAAGTCCTTGTATGTGCTCCAGACAGACATGTACCTAACATAATGAATGCTCTTGGTCCTCTTTCAACATTTGTGAAATCTTCTATCAGGAGCCTAGGGGTAACCTTTGATTCTGCTCTTACCCTGGATGTCCACGTCAAATCTCTGGTTCGGTCCTGCTTCTATCATTTAAGAAACATTTCTAAACTGAGCCCTATAGTATCTCATACTGAACTGGAGATTGTTATTCATTCATTCAATCACGATTGGACTACTGTAATTCACTGTTTACATGTCTAAACAAAAACTCCCTGGAGCGTCTGCAGATTGTCCAAAATGCTGCAGCAAGGCTTCTGACAAGAACGTCTAAGTACTCTCATGTGACACCATTGCTTATACAGCTGCACTGGCTCCCCGTTGAATTCAGAGTCCATTTTAAGATACTGGTTCTGACATTTAAAGCTCTTCAAGGACAAGCACCAGCCTACATCATTGAACTTTTACAGCCCTATGTCCCTAGTAGGTCCCTGAGGTCTTGTGATCAGGGCCTACTTGTTATTCAGCATACTAGGCTGAAAACCAAGGGTGATAGAGCTTTTGCCACTGTGGCCGCCAGACTGTGGAACTCTCTTCCTCAGAACTTAAGATCTGCAGACTCATTGATTACTTTTAAAAAACAGCTAAAAACACATCTTTTTAGAATTGCATTTTGTTAACTTTGGACTGTTTTTGTTTTGTACCTTGTGAAGCACTTTGTGATCTTTGATCTAGAAATGTACTATATAAATAAAATTTTACTTACTTACAAAATAAAAACCAAAGGTAAATGAAAAATAAAACAAGTATGAAAGATGAAAGTATGAAAGCAGGAATAAAAGCTAAAAAAGGTAATAATAGTCTAAGACTTAATCATGATGAAGGGTATGCAATTTTGAATAGATGGGTTTTAAGGTTTAAAAGTAGAGAGAGTTTGTAGTCCAAAGATCTGGTGGAAGTGCATTCCAAAGTCTTGGGCAGAACCACTAAAGGCTCCGAATCCCATGGAAGTCAGGCGAGCAGGTGGAACAGACAGAAGGGAAGCTGAAGAAGAGCGGAGTGTACCGGGGGTGAGTACATATATAGGGGAGCAAGGTTATGAAGCGCTTTGAAAATAAGACGAGTAGACGAGAGATTAAAGAATTACAGTAATCTAAATGAGATGTTACAAGAGCATTGACAAGTATGGTGGTACTGTTTGGAGTGAGTGAAGGACAAATTAATGTAAAAAAGTTAAATATTAAGAAGATGAAAATACGAAGACCAATTGTTAATTAGGAGGTTCAAAGGAAATTAAAATAGTTATCACCATGGCCTCATCCGGTCAGAATGCAAAGAAACCCCTCAATTAGTTGTGGTAACTGGGTTTATTTCAGTGTAATCAGTGGTAACTAAAAGAAAGACACACATGGACTGCTAAACTCTGAAAGAGAAAACAAGGTTGGACTTTAAGTCACTAACTTAAGAATAAAGGCTTAAACGCCAAAGACCAAATTAAACTCACCTCAGCTGCTGCCCCATATGGGAGTGATAAGAGTGAGCTGAAAGTGAGTGCAGTCCTTACAACAGTAACAAGAGGACAAGAAAGAAGAGCAGACTTTTGTATTGTTCAGTTACCCTTTTTTTTTTTTTTTTTTTTTTTTTTTTTTCCCTCTCCTCTTTTCCCCCCCCAGTTACCCTTCTGACCCTCGAGCAGGAATAGAAGACGGCTGAAGCCGTTCCTCGGACCCTCCAGCAGGAACTGAAGACAGCTGGACAACCCCCTCGGACCCTCCAGCGGAGGCAGACACAGGATCAGCAGGTATGAAGACCTCTCGCAAAGCAGATGGCTGAGCTGCAGGCTGAGCAGGAAGCTGAGCTGAAAACTGAGCAGGAAGCTGAGCTGAAAGCTGTAGTGGACATAGAGTTGGTGGTGATGTTGGTTCTCCTGAGGCTCCAGAACATGGGTTAACCAGCTGGACGGGCTCACCAGTGCCTCCAGCGAAATCAGACACAGGTGCAGGCTCCTGCTGGACACCAGCCGTTCCCACCCGAGACATTGGGGATGGTCCTTTAAATTCACAGGCTGTACAGATTCCATTACTTCCAGGGGTCCAGAGTCAGATGAGGTCAGGAACCCAACCTCTGGGGAAGCCCTGGGGAAAATTAGAGTCTCTGGAAAAGCCAGTTTTTTAAACAACAGAAACAGTCTTTGAGGATGCAGACTTGGAGCCAGCATCTGCTGTATGTATTATTACATTCCTGGGCTCGGAAGGAGCATTAAAAAAAGTCTTTAAAGTCCATGGAGCCAGAAAATATGGTCTCTGCATTTACAATTTCAAATATGACAAAACCTGAGTTAGCTGTCATAAAGTTTATAGACTCAGGAATGACTGACACAGGGTCCAGGCTCGGAAGGAGCAGAAAGAACACAGACTTTTGTATCTCTATGTCCAGGCAGAGCACAAGATAAACAGTCCTTTAAGTCCATTGAGTGGGAAATTTCAGCCTCAGAAAACACAGTCTCTGAAATTGTAATTCCTGGGTCGGAAGGAGCAAAACAAAAGTCTTTTTGACTCACTGCATCTACTGATGACTGCCAGTGGTGTGGATGTTGCGTCCTCCTGGAAGAAGGAGCAGGATCAGCAGGGAAAAGTGATGGCGATGTGGAACAACTCTGATGTGGCTGCTCCTGCTGTGGTGTGGAAATGCTGGATAAACTGGGTGAGACGATAATTATTCACGCCGGCAGTTCATGCAGCAAGTCCTCCGGCGGGCCGGGCAGCGAATCCTCCAGCGGAGGTGGCAGGTGAGTGGTTGCAGTTGGTGGGTGAAGATGCAAAGTGTTAAGGAGAAAATCCTGTATAAGCAGATGAAGGGAACTCAGTAGCCAGGGAAGCCTGGTGTTACGTCCCCCCCGAAGGGGTCTAGGCATGCGAGTGAGGGGACCAGTAACAAATGAGTCCAGAACAGAATGAAAGGAGAACAGACAGGTGCTAAATAAAATAGTCTTTATTACAGATAATCTTAACATAAAGAGCCGGCAACGCCGTTTTACCAATAACACTTGGAAAAAGGAAAAAGGTTGCAACAACAAAGAACACAACAACCAAACAAAAACTCCACACCACGAGGAGGCACTTCCAGGGGCCCACAAGCTCACCCTGTCACTAGCAGCAGCTAGCTTTACTGCTGCCGAGGCCCACAAGCCCACACTACTCACGTGAAGCAGCTACTCTCCCCACTGCTCCTACCACTCCACACCATAGGCAGGACAATCACACACCTAGCACTCAAAGCAGAGACATCAGAGAAAGCCCACCCTGCTCACAGCTCATCCCCAGTTTAAATAGCCTCAGAGGTGATTGCTGACTGGATTCAGGTGGCAAACGAGGCTAATCAAGAGCAGCTGTGTCCTGGGGAGAGAGGCGAGTGAAAGAGAGACAGAGGGGTGGAGCAAGAGAGGAAGAGGCGGAGAGAAAAACCACACCCACACAAGGGCAGTTTCAGGAGGCCCAGCTAGGGCCGTAACACCCGGGAACTGATCGATACTTCTCTTCAGGACAATCCAGCCACTGATTACATAGTTTGTCCACAGAAAGAATGATTTTCACACGGAGCTCTTCAGATGGGGCGAGCACTTTTGGGTCCATTGTGTGGTTGCATCGTTCTGTCACTATACGGCTGTGCGGCAGGCAGGATGTAGACCCAAATGCAGGACTCAAACTCAAAGGGTTAACTGAAGGAGGCTGCTTTATTGCACTTGCAAAACACCATGACAAAACACTTGCAAAAAACAAACTGAAACTCGAAACAAAATACTAAACACCAGGAAACAGAGCAAGGGATTCTCTTTTTGCGGCAACATTTAATGTCCACATAATTCACTTACCCTGATTTTTTCTAAAATGTGCCAAATATGCACAACAAAGTAATTAATATGTTTAAGTGTTTGCCATTATTTAAACATATATGAAATGCATTTCAAATATTTTTTTTTTTTTATTTTACACACCTTTTTGGTGACAAATTTCATTTCAAATTTCATTTCAATTTCATTGTGTCCCATAGTGCCGTAATCAACTTCCTCCAGAAGAATATGTCATATATATATATCTATATCTATCTATATATATAGATATCTATATCTATATCTATATCTATATATATATATATATATATATATATATATATATATATATATATATATATATATATATATATATATATATATATATATATATATATATATATATATTGATCTGTTGTTCAGAAACAACAGATCAACAGCTTTGGCATTGATAGATTTAGTGGAAGAGATAACAGAATGTATGGATAATAAGAAGTATGCACTAGAAGGTTTTTTTAGATTAAAAAAAAACATTTGATACTGTCAATCATAAAATTCTAATAAAAAAACTGAAAAAGTATGGGTTTAGGGGACTGGATAAAAAGTTATGTAGTGAATAGGCAACAATATGTACAAATAAACGAGTATAAATCTGGATCCAAAAATGTTTATTATGTATATAAATGATATTTGCCAAGTATCGGAAGATTCTAAAGTTTGTAATATTTGCAGATGACACAAATATATTTTGTTCAGGTGTGGAATTGCCACAGGTTTTGGAGGTGATCACACAGGAATTAAAGATATTAAAGAAGTGGTTTGATATAAATAAATTATCATTAAATCTAGATAAAACCAAATTTATGTTATTTGGAAACCATAAGAAAAATATCAAATTAAAAATATGCGTTGACAATGTATATTTAGAAAGAGTAAATGAAATAAAATTTCTTGGTGTGATCATTGACCACACCATCATTGTTAGGGGGAAATTGGAAAGGGGGCGTTGCCGTTCTGGGGAAAACAAAGCAAATCTTGGATCAGAAAGCACTGCACATATTATACTGTGCTTCACTACTACCATATATGAGCTGTTGTGTAGAGGTCTGGGGAAACACATACAGAAGTAATACACAAACAATAACTATAATGCAGAAAAGGGCCATTACAGTAATAAATAATGCGGGGTACAAATGCACTCTTTATCAAAATGCAAACTATAAAATTCCAAGACTTGGTGAAGGTTAAAACAGCGCAAATAATATATAAAGCAGGAAATAAAATGCTTCCAAAAGACATCTGTAAATTGTTTATAGAAAGAGAAGGGGGATATAACTTAAGAGGGAAATGGAATTTAAAAATACAAAGTGCTAGAACAAGGACACAGTATGTCTGTCTCAATAGTAGGAGTTAAATTATGGAACAGTCTAACAGAAGAAATAAAAGAAAGTAACAAAATAAACCAGTTTAAAGTAAAATATAAAAAACAAATTTTAAACAAATATAAGAATGAAGAAAACGGGGGTTAAACCAGGACGGTAATTGAAGTGATGTTTTGGTTTGGTGAAACTATATTGTGATGTTTTTTTGTTTTGTTTTGCTGTTGTTCCATTTGTTTGTTTGTTTAATTTAAGACTAAAAGAAAATTAAATGAATGAGATGTAAAATTTGAGGGGGTAGGGGCAAATAAGTGTATACATTCTCTCTTGCTCTTGACGAAGGCGGTCGCACTTTTCTCCTCTCCTCCTCCTCCTCTCCCTTAGCTTCCCTGCTTAGCCTCTTGTGTCCTTGTCTAGTCATGGTGTTTTTTGTATTACTTTTCCCTGGAACACTCTCTCACAGTCTGTTCTCTAAAACCTAAAAGAGGAATTATGGATGTGATCAACTGGTCCCTGAATGCATACGAGTTGTTTGCACTAAAGTAAAAACCACCATCACTTCATGCGGATACCCCTTCGGCGCCAGCTGTGGTTCTATTCTATGCATCCCCCCTCCCCCTCCAAACGCCTTCGACCCCTCCGATGCAGACAGTGGATCAAGGAGACCAGCGCTTATGCTGCAGGGCCGGATGTACTGTCTACACTGGCTGTCTCTCACCCTTTACCCATCCCTGTTGCTTGTCATGTGTTTCTTTGGTGTATTAAGAGTTTTTTCATGTGCTATGTGCTGAGGTGTTTTTTTCTGTTCTCAAACTGATCTCCCTGTTGGAGCTCAGTCTGGGGGGAGTTATTTTTTTTCTCCTTATCTTTCCTCATGTTGTGCTTTTTCCATGTTATACCCCTCTGACCTGTCTTCCCCATGTGATGTTTGTGTAATGTATTGTCGGAGGGGTAAGACGGCGCTGGCACGGCTGACAGCCTTAACCCAATTTCCCTCGGGATGAATAAAGTATGATCAATCAATCAATCAATCAATACTTCTGCCTACTCCTTTTCAAACAAAAGAATGGAATGATGTTATGTAATGATGGTGAATGTACATGTTTAAAATAAAAATGAACTGAACTGAAATAAATATGACCAGTCTTTGGATAAATAGTACTGCGACCATGTTTTGTACTTCTCTCATGCATCGATGAGGTGCATTCTCACAATTCAGTAAGCGCTGGATTATTGTTACTGCTGTTCACAAAAGAGGAGATGTGAGTTAATTTTGTGTGATAACTGCCAATGGAAACTGTTTTAAGGTTCTTTAATTCTGTTATTATCGATTGAAGTTGTCATATACGAAGAGTGAGAGGTGCATGGTCACTAGTGTTGATTAAGTTGTTTTATAATATTAATGCAAAATGTGTTCACTGCCCTGTGCAGGTTGGTCTTTTTGTTGGAGTCTGAAATTGTGCGAGTAAGACCATTAAATTCACCTGCAGCGAGCCAGGATTCAGGATCCCAGCTGCAATGCAGGAAGGTTTCCAGCCTACTTAGAAGTGACAGCCGCATTACTTCTTAACAGATAAGCTTATGAGATCTCAAAACAATACACTACCCGGGTAGTACTACTAACATTAACAGTATCCACACACACTTAACACACCTGAACTGAAAAGGCTGAAAAGAACTCTGAACTGAGTACACAGACTGACAAACATGGACTATTGGAATTTTCTCATTGTGAATTGTTGAATGACTATTTATGGTTTTGTTTAAATAAATGTTAACTGTTTGTTTATCCGTGTGTCACTTGCTCCTTAGTTGATTCCTAGAGAACATAAACCCAAGATCCTAACTTCCTCTACATTATGTAGTGGTAAAGTATCATGTGTTACAAATAAGTTTTTAGCGTCACGCTGAGACAGGATATTCCTCATTTCAGAGATATTGCACAAATGGAAGACAGCAGCCCTACATATTGGTTTAATATGTGCATTGAAGGACATATCCTGGTCAAAAATTACTCCAAAATTACTTTCCTGCAACCAGGAAAGAAATTACTAGCCAGGGAGACGTGGCTAGTCATTGCTCCATTATTTATTCCAATTCAAACACATGCAGTCTTTTGTTACTTTATAGTATTACAACTGTGTATTTACTTTTTCCAAAAAAATAGCTCACATTATGATGATGAAGGTTTGTCACTTGCAGTTGCCTGCAGCAAAATTGGACCCCTTCCAACCATACATACATTACACAAACATCCCATTGGGGAGACAGGTCAGAAGAGGGAGCTTACAGAAAAACAGTGAAATGTACAACACAATAGGGGAGTGGAGGAGGAAAAAAGAGGACTCTACTCAGACTGAGCTCCTGGTAGGGGATCAGTATGAGAACAGAAAACAAAAATTCCTCAGCACAAAAAGCACATGAATCTTCACACTGTAACACCATTAACACATGACAAGCAACAGGGATGGGTAAATGGGGTGAGAGGTCGCCGGTGTAGACAGCAGCATGATTCCACGCTGGCCCAATCAATCGCAGTCTGCATCGGGTGGGTGCAACCATCGGAGGCATTTGGAGGGGGGAGGGGGGTGAGTGTACATCTGCGTCAGTGTACATGCATATGTGTGTGTGTGTGTGTGTGTGTGTGTGTGTGTGTGTGTGTGTGTGTGTGTGTGTGTGTGTGTGTGTGTGTGTGTGTGCGTGCGTGCGTATTCTGTTCAACTTGAGAGAGAGTGTCCTTTTACCTGGTTAAGCAAAGTCAACAGTCCTGATCCAACGCAGGTGTCCTTGAAGGGTAGGATCAGAGAAAATTTGTTGTTCGGGAGCCAAATGAGTGAAGGAGATGATTGTTTGGGTTAATGTGAACAACTGCATGCAATTTCACAATTGGTCTAATGTCCATAACTGGTCACTTGGTCTGTCAATTTCCCAGCGTCTACAAGATCTTATCCATATTGCGTTCAATAAACACAGTGTGAGTACTCAGGGATTGTTCAAGCCAGCTCCGATCAGCCAGAACTCTGTTATCATGGTTCCGAATGAGTAGATCTTGTTCAATGTCCACTATTGAGAGTGTCGCCAGACACACGACACAACCGACCATCGAGTATCCGACAGCAAGGGGCTCTGCAGGACAATCAGGCTCTCCCGAGCCCAGGCTTCTCATCAAAAATAGGGTGTCAATTTCATTAAGGGACCAGTTGATCAAATTCATAATTCTTTAAGTTTTAGAGAACAAGACTGAGAGGGTTAGAAAGTTACACAAGAATAGACAAGGACATGAGAAGCCAAGCAGGAAAGATAGGAGAAGGGAGAGGGAAAAGATGCAACTGCTTCCGTCAAGAGCGAGATAGGATTTCACATATTCTCAATACGTGTTCCGTTATCAGATAGACAAAGAGAATCAACATATTCCACTGTCATAGACAAAGCCAATTTTCTTATGAAACTCGCTTCAAAATGAATGCTAAAAAGATAAATCCATGAATTTCGAAAGATTCCAAAAGAATGATGTAATTCACTACCATCTTGATATGTGCACTGAATTTAAGTAAATACTTTTTGGCAGAAAACAAACAACTAAAACAACACACTATAAAGGTGGAGCCAATCAGTAACATTACAGAACGTTGAATTTACTAGACTAAACAATGTTTCTGTGCTTTCAGTTTCTCACCTTAATAACTGATCTATGCAATATATTGGGTGTGACTGCTTTTATTTTCTATTTCTGGCACAATACTAGCCTGCAAGCAGGAAAGAAATGATAAGGCAGGGAGTACATGTAACATGAGAAAACAGTGCTGAGCATGCTTCTGACTACTAACAACAGGCCAAACCATGGTCTCACACTGCCACCTACTGGTACAAAAATGGAGCATCAGCTACAAATATCCCAGACTAAGTTACCAGGTCTATAGTTAAAACTAGTTAATTTAGAGAATTTTCAAAAGAAAATCTCACTTACATTTAAAGTAAAATAGCTTAAATATAAGTTAATTCACATAAATGTGATTAGACGTTAGTGGCTATCACACATACACATTCATACTGTTGCTCTTTGATTAGATAACTCTATGGCTGCTGTCAATGAACAGGCGAAGCTTACGGGTTATGCAGCCAACTTTGTAAGTTGGAACATTAAGTCTATGAATCACCCTGATAAGCAGAAAAAGGTGCTTACACAACTCAAAAATCTGATCTCTCTTTTCTGCACGGGACTCACCTTTATATAGCAGACCAGTATAGATTGAAGACTGGTTGGGCTGGCCAAATAGTCTATTCCAACTTTAACTCTAAGACAGAGGGGTGGTCATCCTTATTGGTAAAAACATCCCATTTGCTGTATCAACCATTTTATCTGATCCTATGGGTCCTTGTATTATTGTGGTTGGCCAACTTTATGGACTCCAACTGATTTAAGTCGACATTTACGCCCCCAACTGGGATCATTGTCTATTTATTCTCATGAATTCTGGATATGACAACACACAATCTCATTTTAGCTGGAGGTACAAACTGTGTGCTCTCTAACCTAGAAAGAAGCTCTAATAAGGATACTCACTAAATCAAAATCGGCGGAAACAATTAAAACAATCCTATTGCGTTGCTGATATTTGGAGTTTTCATAATACTTCATCAAGGACATGCTCCGACTATGCTCGTATCCACAAAACGTTCTATTGGATAAATTAATTTGTCACTGATAAATGTGCTCTTCCACTTATTGACACTTGCGATCTATTGTTATTTCAGATCATACCCCCCCCTATTGATGAGACGGGGGATGGATACCTCACAGCCCTCCGCCTCTGGGAGTGGCCCTTTCTACTAAGGAGGCAAGAGGTGGCCAGGAGTCTCTCAGTGAGTTCTGCATGTCCTGGTGACCCTCCACCTGGTTCACAGGTGGGTGCAGCCTGATCTATCTAGTGAAAGTCTAGACAGACCAGACCAGCTCAACCACACAGACACTTCCAACCTGATGTGAAGACAAAAGCAGAGTATGCAATATGTGGGACAAACACACACACACTCACAGATCAGGGGAAAGAGACAGAAGAAATGGCAAAAGAGAGAATATCTCACACACACACACCAGAGGGGGAAGAGAGAGAAATTGGCAAATATGAGATCATGGTAATCAGCTTGAACTGAAAGTGACTGGAAATGTTTACGTTTGATCAGCCACCCATCCATTCTCTGCTGTGTTTCTTTTTCAGTGTCACAGGGGAGCTCGAGCCTATCCCAGCTATCTTATTGCGAGAGGCAGGGTACACCCTCCACAGGTCACCAGTCTGTTGCAGGGCTAACACATAGACACAGAAAACCATTCGCACCTATGGGCAATTTAGAGTCTTCAATTAACCTATTGCCACTAACTGCAGGTCCTTGGACTGTGGCAGGAAGCCAGAGTACAAGGAAAGAACCCAGGCAAAAACAGGAAGAACATGCAAACTCCACACAGAGCGATGGTAGAGTTTAACTCAGGACCTTCTTCCTGTGCGGTAACGGTGCTAACCACTGTGATGCCCTCGTGTGAGCAACCGTATCCCAGAAATTTGAGCAAGTTCAATTACTTTCTTTTCAAGCTGCTTACACTACATTGACTTATGTTTTTACACAATCTCAGAAGAAGAGAGCCACTGAGGGAACGCCTTCCGCCCCCTGATGTCTCCACCACTATTGTAAACACCCACCCTTCCACATTGTCCGGGGAACACTGGCTGGCTGTTTATATTTCGAGAGACAGACCGTTATTTTTATGATAGTTTTGGCAACTCCCGAGACAGCTTTACCCCGGCGATAAAGACGTTTTTTCTTAAAAAAATAAATCTGTTCCAGTATTTTAATATCAGTAAAACAAGTGCAGAACGACATCTCCATCACATGCGAACAACATTGTGTATCTTTTTTATTTCATATACAACATGTTGTATCTTATTCACATCGGCTTAACATGTATGGTACTAATTTTATTTGTAATGATGCTATGGTGTGTCATTTTGTCAACAACATACAACCTGTTGCTCTATGCCGCGATTATGTGTGTGCGCACAACATGGATACTGATATGTACTAATGAGAATAATGAAAGTATAAGAGCATGATTCAATCGAGTCAGCATTATTTATTATCAATTTTTAATGTATATTATACATTCACATCATAGCCATTTTAGCTGAAATAAAAGAAAATTCAATCTTTTGGCAGTAATAAGTGAAAAACAACCAACAAACATTTTAGCAGGAAAAAAAAAAAAAAAAAAAAAAAAAACATCCAACAAAGATTTTTCGCAGAATAAAAGAAAACAAACCCCAAGATTCTAATCATAAAAAGGCTCTGAATTCAACAATCCAGTTATTTTATTTAATGTACTAAGCCTCGACGGTCCACTCCATCTATTCTTTCCAGCCAATAGGTGTCAAACCCTCAGAAATGTGTGTAGTTGTCACTGGTTTAATCAGATCATAAATGCGAGAATGCGGGATGGTGCGTTTATCAACAACAATTTCACCTTTGTCATTGTAAGAAATCAAGTCTGGCGAGTGGTTCAGCACTGATAAAATAAGCTCTCCATTCCTGATGGTTCCTGCATGCTGATGTTGGGGTACCAAAAACATCTTTTGCACATGCTCCATGTTCACCTGTTCGCTATCAGACTGGTTACGAAAGGGTTTTCAAAGTTTTGATCTTTTTGTCAGCGATCAGTCTGATTATTGGTTGGTTTTTATTTTTTGGTTATTTGTACTAATGATCTGCCTTGCAGTACGTTAAAGGCCATCTCACAATGCATTAATGAAATCTATGTTTGCATTACTAATAATAAGTCTGCGCAGGCTAGGGGGTGACTTGTATATCAGTGCCAACAGAGAGATTCCCCTGCATGCGCAATGCCATCCTTTCACCTCTTCCGTGTTTTTTGCTTTGGGATATAAACAACAGGATGGTCTGACAGTAAATTGGTTCTGTTTATCTATGGGGTTAAACAAAATTAGGTAAGTTAGTGTTCAAGGAAATGGTTCTACTGGATTTTCCTTGAATAAAACAAATTCTGAACTAGATATATACAACTCAAATTCCTATGATGCACATATTTCATGAACACATTTTGTACTTATACATTATTAGCGGCATCATTCATTAAACTATCTATAATTAGCAAATTGTTCTTGTCTGTAGGTAGGCATACCACAAAGTTAATGTCTCTTATCTGAAGAAAATGGTTATATAGCGGCTACATCCATCCATCCATCCATCCATCCATCCATCGTGAAATAATCCTGGAAGCATTTTCAACAACGTTTCTGACCCCATCTTTTTATCACGTCTGATAGTATCAGATACAGATACTCGGTGTGTGTATGATGTCTGATTGGCTACAAACACATGGACTAATCCTTTCAAGGAGTCGTGGGTGACAACTTTTGAGTTTAGCACATTGAGTTTTACACCTTTACATTTAACCTGTGTGTCTTGACCTGCAAGGTGTGATATGCATAGCATTTTGGCCCTGCGGACACAAATTCGACTATCGACTAAATCTGCACTCCCCTCTCCAGAATCTAGTTCACCTGTGAGATCCCTGAGGAAGGGTCCTAGAGGCGGCATCCAGTCGCCAGGGTGTGCTGTGAAAATGACACTGCCTGTGTCACAATACAACATTCGCTGCTGTAGCTTGTATAGCAAATCATACAGCATCAGTCTAGTGTGCAGTGGTCATGGCATCCACAAAGACATTAACATCCTTCACACGGGCTGCTCTACCACCAGCATGGCACCACTGCACCATGGTGACATCATCAGAGATGAAACAAAACTGACGCATGTCGTACTGGTCGATTGTAATGGAATTTCTTTCACTTATGTATTAATCACGTTATTGTAATGCCTTGGTGATTTTAACATGTCTGACACTCATACTTAAGACAAATGGTAGAGGGTGTAGTAAGGATGTTGGGGGAAACAGGAACTCCAGAGGACCAGTCTTGAGGACTCTGGGAGGTAGCAAGGGAGTGTGAACCTTAAGGTGTGAAACAGCTGTGTACTGCCTTTTGTTCCTGGAGAAGGTATTTAACTGAGAGCCATGCTAGGCTCAGTGAGACTCTGCTGACCCTGCCCCGTGGTCATGCAGGCTCTCCACAAGCTTGTTTGTATGTTCTCTGTGTGTTTGGATTAAAGAATGTTGGCTACCGCTCACCGCTCATCTGCAGGCTTTATTTAAGTGGAAAACTTCCACAACATCACTAAATATTGACTGGCTGAATCTAGAAGGGTCCGTGATTAACTCAGATGAATGTTTGCCCTCATGCTGAAATGCGCCCATAACAAGTTTAGCAGAAGTTTGTTAGTTTCTAACAACTTTATTTACACATATCTTGGTTGAGTCTAGCATTATTCCCTCCTCATAACACTCGTCAGTGTACTTCTGCTGGTCATCAGGAGTTTTACCATGTTCTGGATAGCCTGAAGCCTCCTGTTTAAGTTTTAAAAAGGCTTTAAACAATGTGTCTCTCTTATTGGGGAAAATGCCGCACCTCATCAATAGAAACAATCCTGTATCCTTTCTCAAGAGCTTTTTCAAGCTCAAACGACACCCAGGTGCCCGACAACATCTTCTTACTGTCAGTGTGCAGGCATGCTGTCTGCTGGTTCTGCTTTTCAGAACACATGCTACAGAGTGGGAACATCAGTTTGTTCTGTAGGAAAGGACTGGGTGAAACAGACCTCTAGGTGGGAGTACTGAGCATTTAACAAAGCTGAAATAATTTCCCAGCCTGTCAAAGTTGTTGTAAATGATGTGCGGGTGCCTGACAGGATAATCTTTTTTAGATTGCACTGTGGAATAGAGGCTGGTAAAATCATAGTAAAATATTTTTTCATAACAAGTAGTCTTGTGGTACAGTTTCATGGTGTTGGTGCGCTCTCCAAAGACGGCGTCTCGAGGGTTCAGGTGTTCTGGCTTTCTGTATGTGTGCATGAATGTCATAAATGCGGGGACTGTCTACTTCAATGCCTCCCATTCACACTCCCACATCACGACCACATTCACACTGTTGTGATCTCAACGCATTCACTTTATCACAAAACGTGTGATGCAGCAGTCCATAGGATGCCTTGCTGACAGGGTTAACCCCATGGTGAAAACACCCTGCAAATTCATAAGCCGTATTGTTTGTGGGGTGAAAACCATCCACAAAATATGGACCAACTCTGTTCGGCTCCTCGGAGCATGTGTTTTACCACTGTGTTGGTAGTGTGGGCTACATATTGAAGCCATTCAAAAGAGAAGTTAGAAAACATCTTATTCTGGTCAACATATGCACCATCATACATAAGAGCCAGCATGTCATCAACATCGTTAACACAGTAACGCGTCAATTCAGCATGGAAAATCAGAGGGAGACTGGGAGATTCTGGGAGACGGTCTGGTACCATTCCATAAATCTCACCACTTTCAGACATCCTGTCATAGCCATAGAAGGAGGGGTCTGGGTATGGTCCCCTCCGGAGGATGCAGCCGACGTTTTGGGACACAGCTATACTGTGTCCCAAAAACGTCGGCTGCATCCTCCAAAACTTTTAACATATTTTCAGGCGAGAAAGTTGCTGTGTAAATTACAAATATCTGCTTGGTTTATCAAGACATCGTATATTTGCAAAACTGTGCCGACGTTTTCGGAGACGTCTGTTACCCACCCGCTCGATAGCAAGCCGGGGGGTTCAATGGTCACTCCAGCCGGCGAGAGCAGCGGACTCCCGGCTTCATCGTTTTCAGACCCTCGCTCTTTCGCTACTCAGGTTAAACATGATATATAAGTCAATCGGATAACATAAAAATGTAATTGTTTGCCTTTTTCGGTGTTTTATTTGTTCCGGAGTAAATCGGTTTGGCTGAGATCAAAGTTATTAGATTATTAGATTAAATAAAACTTTATTAATCCATCGGGTGGGTTCCTCCGGGATTTTCACACAGCTGAATAAACGTTAAACAGAAAACTGATTAAACAGAAGTGTGAGCCGGTTGAGAATTTATGCCTGTTATATTTTAGATAGCAAGGAGCAGACGGCCGAGTTTATTAAACTCCACCACAGCGGTGACGCAAATCTGAAGGCTAGACCGTCCCATTTCACAACCTCGCTCTTCCAGCCTTCTTGGTCTGTGGAGGACCCGGCTCACGTATACCGCGAAGCCCAGGTCCTCCAAAGGATGCAGCCGACGTTTTGGGACACAGCTACGGTTAGCGCCCAGTTAGCTCCTAGCATTTCTCAACAGCTCTGCCTCATTTTCGACTACCGGGACATTTAAACAGTGGATAATCCATTTACAAACAATTTCATGCTTTTCTCCTCAACAGAGAGCGTTCCCCGATTGAATAACAGCGCCGTAAAATAAGAAGAATGGCGCTTAATTACAGAGTTAATAATACAGACTTTGTAATATGTCACGTGAAGATTCATCAGCCAGATGACGTGTTTACTGACAACTGACAGTGATAGTGGACATCATCATCACTATTCCAATCAATCCTCTCCACACAGACAAGCATAAACACACTGACTATCACTAAATCAAATTTAACACACGTTTGTAATGACGCTAAGTCAGTTCGTTCGCTCGGTCAGCAGGGGGCGGCATCCTCGTACACTGGGGAGTAAACTGCTACTAAACGAACAGAAGAAGAAGAAAACCCCTGCACATGCGCGGTACGGATCGGGTAGACCCGATTTGTACGGTCCGACTTTGCACATGCGCAGGAAGGATCGGGGAGTCCTGATCCGTAATTATCTTTTTACTTTTTTGTTTTTGTCTACATTATATTAAATGTTTCATAATCGGAAACATTTTAAGAGACACTTATTATTCTTAACATCTTAACAGATATTCTGACCTGTAACTATCGTAAAACGCTTCGACCGGAAGTAGACACCTTTCGCGCATGCGGGGTACCGATCGGGTTTCCGGTACGGATCGGGTAGTGATCCGTACCGGGTAGTGAAGTAGCAGCAGCCGCTCTTCTTTTCTCCTTTCATCACCACTTGCAAAGGAGAAAAGAAGAGCGGCTGCTGCTACTTCCTCCTTTATACCCTCCCTTTGATCCCCTGGGTCCTAAAGCCTTCCCCATTACGCGACTAGCACCAATAATAATAATAATAATAATAATAATAATAATAATAATTGGTTTAAATCAACATTGCAATGCTTTCACTTTTACATCTTGCTGCATCTCTGCTAATTAAAACCTGCTGTTTAATAATGGGTTCATTGTCCCGATCTAAACGCATCTTATAGCAAAATGCAAAGTCTCTCACTACATTCATTAAAACTATGTGATGGATGTCAGTAGAACTTGGCAGCTGTGAGATCCCTCTATATTTGTTTTTACATTTGACCTGTTTTGCATACTGCACTGGTTTTGCCAATAAAAAAACAAAAGAAAAATAACTTTTTAAGCTTCAGTTGATGTGAGAGAGCTTGTGGTAGGCTTTCTGGGGATCCAATATTTACGGTGGCCCCTAGAGACAAAGCACGTACAAACTACAAAACACTTGCAAACTCCAAAACACTTGCAAACTCCAAAGCACTTGCAAACTCCAAAACACTTGCAAACTCCAAAGCACTTGCAAACTCCAAAGCACTTGCAAACTCCAAAACACTTGCAAACTCCAAAGCACTTGCAAACTCCAAAACACTTGCAAACTCCAAAGCACTTGCAAACTCCAAAACACTTGCAAACTCCAAAGCACTTGCAAACTCCAAAGCACTTGCAAACTCCAAAACACTTGCAAACTCCAAAGCACTTGCAAACCCCAAAACACAACGGAAGTGCTCCAGGACGCTAGGGGCAGTGTTGAGCTTTTGTTACATAGTAACTACACAAGCCATGAAGTACCAATGACCGGATTTGGGCTGTAGGCCGCATTTTAAGGCCGATTACGTCACAGCGACACGACGAAGGCTGTCCCAGTTCAAAGGCTGCTCCAAATGCGGCCCTCAAATGCGTCCTTAATTTCCCTGAATTTTAAGGATGGGTCGGTGTAGCCTTCATGGCCCAACATACCCCAGATTTCATAGCGCGGCGGTGGTGTGGATAATTTTGCCGAAAAAACGGCAGAAGCGGAGCGGCCGAAGAGTAAACTTTCAGAAGTAAGTACTGAATATTATGTCACTTATTTATGCGCAAATGTTTTTATAATGAAGAACATTAAAACATTACTGTTGGACACATGTCGGGAAGGTTATGTGACATTAGCTTGGTTTTAAAGCGTTTACTTAAAAATATTCGCCGTTCAATGGTCGACTTTAGTCTTACAGAGATGTGATGATTTCATGGATAATTAAAGTCAGTCATATATCCACAAACACAACAAGCTGAAAGTCAGTGATGCTGCTCGGTTTGCAGTCCTGAATATGACGGCACAAGCAGGATTCACTGCACTGTTAATGTTAGCTATATTTTATTGTTGCCTCTGTTTGGTGGTGTCGAGCCAAACGGACTTTGAACGAGCTGACGGTTCACTCGTTAAGCTGAAAGAAAGATGGTTTAATCACAGGAGTCACACATGTGTCCACTGGACCATCTGGGAACTCTTCTTGTTTAGCACTCGTAATAACACAAACGCTAAATCTTCCTTCTCTGTGTTGTTTTGTAGCAGTGTGTACACCTGAGACTGTCACCTGTCTGTCTGTCCTGCACTCTCTCTCTGTTTCTTTCTCCCTGATTGTAGAATAAAAGTATGAACATGTGTTTATAAGTTACACTTGTGTTTGAATCCTGCAGCTTATCACACATTTGATTTCCTTGTGTGACAACTGCAAGTGTCCAGAGTGAGGACAGACTGAGGGACCCACTGCTGCACATCATCTGTGAGGCTTTGCACCCCTGATGATCCACCAGGACAAACTCAGCAGTGTGTGAGGAAGAGGAGGAGGAAGAGCCAGCAGCAGCTGACAGATGGAGAGAATAGACAGACTGTTCCCTGTTTGTGAAGGACTGCTAGGAAAGTTTAACATAACTAATGTCTGTCCTGAATCAGTCTTATTAGGTAACCTTCAAATAATGTTATCATTCCAGTGTTTTCAGTGTGGGAGAAAGTACTCAGGGCCTTCAAGTTACACACTATGAAAGGCAGCAACAAGTTTAATGTTCAGAAACCTAAAGTATGTATCAGCAGCAGAATGGACCTAAAAATAAATGTTTGTTTCAGTTCTATGAAGCTTTGAGTATTTTGGATTAGTAGCGCTGCTGTGTTTGTTGCATCATATTGCTGTAATTGTTTATATGCTTTATATATTCTGAGGTAAGTTGATCTATAGTGTTACATCATATTCTATAAGGATGTTATGTGTTTGTAGACTTTCTGCCCAGTTTGACCCATTTAGCAGAAGTCAGCCTGTTTAAGGCTCTGATATCTATTCTGTATGACTTAAAGCAGTTATGACATGGTCTGATTTTCTCACCCAATAAAGGAATATTTCATATATCAGTCTACTCTTCATTTTATCAGAAACAGTTATCACAGCTCGTACATTTTCTTTTTATAAATATATGTAAGCAATGAGCCAAATTTAGTAATGCCAACATACTGAAGTAACAACATTTGTCTCTTATATATGATACACCTATACATATATATATATGTATATATACAGTGGCTTGCAAAAGTATTCGGCCCCCTTGAACTTTTCCACATTTTGTGACATTACAGCCACAAACATGAATCAATTTTATTGGAATTCCACGTGAAAGACTAATACAAAGTGGTGTACACGTGAGAAGTGGAAAGAAAATCATACATGATTCCAAACATTTTTTACAAATAAATAACTGAAAAGTAGGGTGTGCGTAATTATTCAGCCCCCTGAGTCAATACTTTGTAGAACCACCTTTTGCTGCAATTACAGCTGCCAGTCTTTTAGGGTATGCCTCTACCAGCTTTGCACATCTAGAGACTGAAATTCTTGCCCATTCTTCTTTGCAAAACAGCTCCACAACTGCCCTGTGATGGCCTCAGAGGTTGTCTAAGAGAATATTGGGAACAACGACACCATGAAGTCCAAAGAACACACCAGACAGGTCAGGGATAAAGTTATGGAGAAATTTAAAGCAGGCTTAGGCTACAAAAAGATTTCCCAAGCCTTAGAACATCCCACGGAGCACTGTTCAAGCGATCATTCAGAAATGGAAGGAGTATGGCACAACTGCAAACCTACCAAGACAAGGCCGTCCACCTAAACTCACAGGCCGAACAAGGAGAGCGCTGATCAGAAATGCAGCCAAGAGGCCCATGGTGACTCTGGACGAGCTGCAGAGATCTACAGCTCAGGTGGGGGAATCTGTCCATAGGACAACTATTAGTCGTGCACTGCACAAAGTTGGCCTTTATGGAAGAGTGGCAAGAAGAAAGCCATTGTTAACAGAAAACCATAAGAAGACCCGTTTGCAGTTTGCCACAAGCCATGTGGGGGACACAGCAAACATGTGGAAGAAGGTGCTCTGGTCAGATGAGACCAAAATGGAACTTTTTGGCCAAAATGCAAAACGCTATGTGTGGCGGAAAACTAACACTGCACATCACTCTGAACACACCATCCCCACTGTCAAATATGGTGGTGGCAGCATCATGCTCTGGGGGTGCTTCTCTTCAGCAGGGACAGGGAAGCTGGTCAGAGTTGATGGGAAGATGGATGGAGCCAAATACAGGGCAATCTTGGAAGAAAACCTCTTGGAGTCTGCAAAAGACTTGAGACTGGGGCGGAGGTTCACCTTCCAGCAGGACAACGACCCTAAACATAAAGCCAGGGCAACAATGGAATGGTTTAAAACAAAACATATCCATGTGTTAGAATGGCTCAGTCAAAGTCCAGATCTAAATCCAATCGAAAATCTGTGGCAAGATCTGAAAACTGCTGTTCACAAACGCTGTCCATCTGATCTGACTGAGCTGGAGCTGTTTTGCAAAGAAGAATGGGCAAGGATTTCAGTCTCTAGATGTGCAAAGCTGGTAGAGACATACCCTAAAAGACTGGCAGCTGTAATTGCAGCAAAAGGTGGTTCTACAAAGTATTGACTCAGGGGGCTAAATAATTACGCACACCCTACTTTTCAGTTATTTATTTGTAAAAAATGTTTGGAATCATGTATGATTTTCGTTCCACTTCTCACATGTACACCACTTTGTATTGGTCTTTCACGTGGAATTCCAATAAAATTGATTCATGTTTGTGGCTGTAATGTCACAAAATGTGGAAAAGTTCAAGGGGGCCGAATACTTTTGCAAGCCACTGTATATATATATATATATATATATATATATATATATATATATATGCACTGTCAAAGATACTTGTCTTTGAGTGAAGATTTAAGGTGATAAGACATATAAATAACTGCAACTTGAATCTGTAAGCTCAGTATTTAACACAGAGTTCATGTTAACTGCCGTAATAACTAATAATGATTAATAAAATAACTATAATATTGGCCATATAATATTTACATTACCAAAGTGATATGACTTTAGTCTCATGAACAACATTAGCAAATTGTTATTTACTAACTAATCTTAAATGACTGTTCAGTACAGAAATGAAGTCCAAAAATCATGTTTTACTGTCCTGTGGTCTCAACCTCAGATACATATCAAATCACACAAAGCTCTTGTAGAAACAAAACAAATGAACAAAATATGTTCTCCTTCATTTCTGTCAAACAAAGTTGTATGACACGTTTCCAGCGGTTAGTATCATGGTTGCTAGGCAACCTGGGAAGCGCTTCGGTCATTGGTACTTCATGGCTTGTGTAGTTACTAGGTAACAAAAGCTCAACACTGCCCCTAGCGTCCTGGAGCACTTCCGTTGTGTTTTGGGGTTTGCAAGTGCTTTGGAGTTTGCAAGTGCTTTGGAGTTTGCAAGTGTTTTGGAGTTTGCAAGTGTTTTGGAGTTTGCAAGTGTTTTGAAGTTTGCAAGTGCTTTGGAGTTTGCAAGTGTTTTGGATTTTGCAAGTGTTTTGGAGTTTGCAAGTGTTTTGGAGTTTGTACGTGCTTTGTCTCTAGGGGCCACCGTAAATATTATACTGTTTTGATGCACAGACACACCTGTAGCAATCTTTGACTTTTATTTCTTCTTTTGCTTTCAGAACAAGCGCGTTGCCTTCTGCTGTGCCAGGCAGGTGGATTTAGTTGTAAACGTCTTTAAAGTAGTGTTACTCATCCAGGAACCTTCAAGCAGCACGGTGCAAGAAACAGCTGTGACTGGCGCATGCGGGCACGTGGTCAGTCGCTGATTATGGATTATTTGCTTTTCCTTTTGCAGGGCATGCTTTTCAGTTTTGTTTTGTTTGTTTTTTCAATTTTAATTTCACACCAAAATCGTGATCGAGATTAAGAATCGATGGATTTTTCAGCCCTAACACAACAGTGACACCCCAGGTGATAACGGTGAACTCTCTCACGGATATTCTTCAGAGACCGGCTCTGCAGTAGATGGTGCCATTGCTGTGCTGCTGTGCACCTCCATCATTAACCCACAGAGTGCGGGCATCGGAGGCTGGGTCATATTCACTGTGATAGACAGCTATGGTAACAAGATATCTTTTTTCTGATGCAGCACTTCAGCCCTCCTTCAGAATAAAGTAACAATATCCCATCTTTTTCAAAGGTAAAGTGAAAATTATCAACTCCAGAGAGACTGTCCCCACAACCACGAGCCCTGACCTGCTTCAGACATGTCCCAAAGACTAAAGGTGGAAAGAAGGTGGGCTGCTTATCTGCCATAATGCCATAAGACCTACATCTGTTTATTGTATGTAGGTCTAGTGAATCTGTGAGGTAAGAGAGGCATTTTGAGGATGCTGCTGTGTTTCAGGCTGATGAAATGGGATCTTAAAATACCACAGTAACACTGCCTCCTTATTCCTTATTGTGTTGTCATTAGCACATCAACATACCTGTGTGCACTCAAGCAAGCATTTTCATATTTCAGCAGCAGTCTCTAAACAGTCCTGGCTCTTCGTCATTTTCATGTCATGATGTTCCAAATGTTTCCAGTTTGTCAAAACACCCAGCCTCACCCAGCACCCAACTACATATGACTCATTTTTGCATGAGAGAGCTTTAACCTGCATTTATAGCTGGCATGTGAAAAGCTAAGTACACCCTCACTGCTTATATAGTGTTTGAGCCATAGAGAAATTCAAGTCAGTTTTAATGTGAACATATTGAGACTCAAATATACTTAAGTATTTTGTTATTATGAGTAATATAATATTTATTTTAATTTGTAGCATTTTGTAATATTTAATCTTGATTTTTTTATGTTTATTTTGTGTTGTTTTCTTTATGATTTATTAGTTCCTCCTGCTGTCACAAATCTATTCTGCTGTCATAAATTTCAGGTAATCCTGCTGATGTGTGCTCACATTAGAACTTATGCTTAATTTGTGTTACTGCAGTTTTGTCTGTTTGTAGAAGTATTTACCCACCGAGAGCCCATAGCTTTCCAACCAATTGATTGAGAAGTCAGTCGGAACAGGGAAGGGAGAAACA
Source organism: Pelmatolapia mariae (assembly GCF_036321145.2). NCBI lineage: Eukaryota > Metazoa > Chordata > Actinopteri > Cichliformes > Cichlidae > Pelmatolapia > Pelmatolapia mariae. The sequence continues at coordinate 12,720,792 of NC_086237.1, read as the reverse complement.
GTGGAATAAAAAAATACAGAATGAAAAGTACAGACAGTAGCTGCAGAGGACACTTTTCATTGTTTTTAACACTTTCTCTTGAAATCTTTGTGTGTTCTGTGATGTTTTGTTTTGTTTTTTGGAGAAAGAGAAGATGAAAAAACTCAAAGTGTAAGTTTTCAAAATGTATTAAACAGTTGAAGGATCAAGTTAACGTGACGCCATGGACCTTTCTCTGTCCAGAAGACGAGACAGACAATATAATAATTTATAATATGGTACAAACAAGACATGAATGTGATTGGTTAAAAAGATGAGGAAGAGCCACGGCTTAGGCTCTTTGTTCTCCTGTTTTTGGCACTTGTCCTGGCTCTTGGCTCATCATACGTTCCATTCCAGTCGGCCCTGTGAAGAGAAAAACTCCTCCCTACTTACACACACCAGAATCTATGCCCTGTCCATTGTGTCCAATAATTTTCCCCAACAGGCCTGTGTTATATGCAGTGTTGGTCAAGTTACTTGAAAAAAGTAATCAGTAACTAATTACTGATTACTTCCCCAAAAAAGTAATCCTGTTACTTTACTGATTACTTATTTTCAAAAGTAATTAATTACTTAGTTACTTAGTTACTTTTTAAAAACACAAATTACAACCTGAATAGGTAATAAAGCGATAGATCTTTCAGCCCAATTCTCCTTTTTCTGTTAGAGACTCTTCTGTCGTTCTTGATGCCAAGGGCTGCTACAAACTTTTTTTTCCAACCTTTATCAATAAAAAAAATGTAATTTCTCCCAAACATGTTAATTGCATTCCTGTTTTATACACACATTGTTAGAAATAGTTGTCCTTTACATCACAAATTACCTGCTTCCATAACAATAACAATTATTATTATTATTATTATTATTATTATTATTATTATTATTATTATTTTGGGGCTACATGTTATAACAGGTCTTGTCAGATGGGATTCATCCTGCTATCTTTTCTGACCATTTCCTATGTCCTTTGTAATCATTTTATGTTTGCTTGTTTGTTTGTTTGTTTGTTTGTTTGTTTGTTTTGTTTTGGGGGTGTTGGGTTTTTTCCCGCCCTTCTTGATGCATGTTCAATCATCCAGGTAAGTAAATCTCCAAAAGTTGATTCTGTTCATCTGGACGTAGCGTTTTCAGTGGGAGAAACGTTTCGTCAGTCATCCATGTGACTTCTGCGTGAACGATATGAACGGTAGGGAAAATGTCTGCTTACAGCGTCCAACTGTCTTTTTCCTGTGGTTTTGTATTTTGTTCTTTATGTTCACAACCACGCATATATATTTAAATATATTTAAATAATTCAAAAAAATGTTCATTTACCTTTTACTACCACACACCAAATCCGGTCGTTGGTACTTCCTGGCTTGTGAAGCCACTAGGTAACAAAAGCTCAACACTGCGCCTAGCATCCTGGAGCACTTCTGTTGTCTTTTGTACGTGCTTTGGAGTTTTTACGTGTTTTGTTGTTTGTACGTCCTTTGGGGTTTGTACGTGCTTTGGAGTTTTTACGTGCTTCGGAATTTGTACGTGCTTCTGAGTTTTTACGTGCTTTGGCTCTAGTGGCCTCCGTAAATATACTTTTATTTATTCACTCCATATAAAATGTAATAAATAAATCATATAATACAAAAACCAACTATTTACATTTCAACTTTTAACTATTTAAATTTTCAACTTTTTCCTTTTAAACAAATTTAAAGTGAAATAACACAAAACACTGCAAATCACAACACAATTAAATATAAATTAAAATATGAAAACAAAAAGAAGATGCACATTCTCTGTCATATGGGCCTGCATGAATAAACTTTCTGAATCCTTTATCATCCGCAACTGAAAATAGTTGTGGATCATTACTATACCTTTCTAATGTGACATTGTTGTCCCTGGTTCTCTTTCTCTCTCTTTCCCTCCTACTCTGTTCCTGTGCTACTGCCAGTGTAACTACCGCCCCCCCCCCCCCCCCCCACATCCCCCCGCCCCCCCTCTACCCAGTGCAAAGAACAAGGCTCGCGTGCGGAGTGAAGGGGGGAAAAAGTGCGAGAGAGAGGGTGAGAGTCGGCACGCGTCGTTCACTTCAAAGAGTCGGCTCTAAGAGCCGCTTCGTTTGCGACCGACACATCACTAATGTGCGCAATACCTCGCTCTCTCTGTCATCCAGGGAATCAGCAAGCGGTAAAGTTTCAGATGAAGTGAACTACCGACGGTTACACAGAGAAGAAAACAGCGATGTCTGTGTCATACAGGAACTTGGAGGGGGGACAAACACGTATCAACACTGTTCCCCCCCCCCAAAGTTCCTGAACGAGTAAAACGCGCGATTTGTGTAGTTCTAATTGTAGGTGCTCTAGTAGCTGGTCGAGTAGCTTTTGATAACGGATATTGGAAAGGTAAAAGTGAGTGTGGCCTGTCGGACAAGAACCCCAGTCCTAATTGCCCTTTCTCAAAAGCAGCAGTGGCCGCTGACTCCGGGAAATGTTCAGAGATTGGACGGTGAGTAACATTTTAACACTCAGACACATTTTTTTCACATTACACATAATATTATGCACTGTTCCAAATGCAAACTTTAGCGCTAAAAAATCTTTGAGAACTGCATAACCCGCAGCTCATCATTGAGGTGTGCGGTTGTTTTTATTTTCTCTACATCTGCTTACAAAACTACTCATAACTAAATTCTAATTTCTCGTTCTTTACGAAACCAATATGCCATTTCATAAAAGGCAAAATTCAGTATGTAAAACAGGTCAATGCAAAATCTTCACGCTATTTCCCTATTTACGAAACATTCTGACATATCATTACTTTATCATGAATAAAGCTTCCATTAAAAAAAAGAAAAGAATAAAACAAACAAAGAATAAAAAACGAAAAAAACATTAAAAAAAACTTGTTAGTCGCTTTCTTTGAGTTGATTTGTTAAGAAATGCCATTCTTTAGGTTCTCAGATGACGTTGATAGTCATAGGTCATAATGATAGTAATGCTATTTATAACTATTTAAAACTATGTTTCTTACTAGTGATGGGAATTCGAACTCTTTTGAGAGAGCTGGTTCTTATGGCTCTAAGAGGGTCAAATTTTTCATTTCTGAAAATAACTTATTAGCAAAAACAAAGTTAAATCATGTGTAAAATAAATTGCTAATGAATAAAATATACATTGTATCAAATGTTTATTATTTTATGGCTTATAAGTGTACTTTAAAATACATTTTAAAGTACAAAAACAAACAGTTTGCCAAAAAAAAAAAATCCAATGAATTCCATTTCTTTTAAAATTATTTTTTAAATTAGCTTTTTCTCATGTATGGTTAAACTCATTCAGTCTTATTTGACCTCTTTTTCCTACAGCTTTTAATATTTTTCTCAGTTTATTTGTTTGAAACACTATATAACAATTTACTTCCACTTTTTTTTAATTTGCCAACACAATGCTACTGTCTTTTCTGCTTTTGGATACAAACTTTAACTTCCCCACTAATGTACAAATCTTTGGTTCAAAATAAAATTGGTCCTCCTTATTCACCTAAATTCAGTGCAGTTACCAAAACCTAACACAGGATTAAATCCACAGAGCACTGCTTTCACTTTTAAGTAGTTGTTTAAGGCTACGTCCACACTAATGTGTTTTCGTTTGAAAACAACAGCGTTTTGAAAACGCTCTCGAAAACGCATACATTTGAAAACGGTGCTTTCGCATCACAGTGTGGACAGCGAAAATGGAGACTTTCAAAAACGATGACACATGTTAGTCAGATGATGCAGTCATGTGACCACTTCAACTAAGATAGCGGAGGGCATTATACAGCAGTTATTTTATTTGCGCTCAATTTTACAGCCCTATTAAAGATTAATATCAGTCTGTACATGCTCCAGATAGCTTTTCTTCAAATTCTTTAACTCTCACTCGCTTTTGCAACTTTGTACTTTTGTGTTACTTGGAGCAACAACTACACCTCATTGTTAGTCCACTTAAAAAACTTGGTGCTTTTCCTTGATATTTTGCTGCGACGTTTCAAAGAGCCGGAAAGTAAATAAACGGCAGACAGAAATGAGGCAGGCCGAATCATCTTGCCTTTCATGCATGCGCAGTACTGTAACGTAAGCGCTTTCGGCCGTTTCAATGTGGACACACAACTCTGTGAAAACCACTGAAAACAATAGTGTGATCTATCCGGGTTAGTGTGGACGTAGCCTAAATTGCTTTTCTACTGAAGCTGAGCACTCCAAGTCTTAGTTTCATCAGAGAGCTTTCTGCACAGCTTCACAAACTGTCCAGCATCAAACCCTATGCAAAATTTCTTGGTGAGATATTTGACATATTTAACTTAGTGTTTAAAAACAGCTCCATCTCTGCTCAACACATCATCGTGTTATTCAGTCATGGCAATTTAATTGTGGGATATTACAGTTTTGATGAAGATTAAAATTAATTTAATTGTGCACACATGATAACAATAACACTAAAGTGATAACGGTGAACTCTTTCAGGGACATTCTTCAGAAAGGCGGCTCTGCAGTAGATGCTGCCATTGCTGCGCTGCTGTGCACCTCCATCATCAACCCACAGTGCATGGGGATTGGAGGCGGGGTCATATTCACTGTGATGGACAGCTCCGGTAATAAGACAACCTCGCTCCTCTTAGCTCAGCCCTGTTGGGGAATAACATAATAATATGTCATCTTTTCAAAGGTAAAGTGAAAATCATCACCTCCAGAGAGACGGTCCCCAGAAATGTGAACTCTGACCTGCTTAAGTCGTGTCCTAAAACCACAGAGTGGAGCGTGGAGTGGCCGCAAGGTGGGCTGTTTTTCTGCCATAATGCTAATATTTATAATGGTTTAGTCTAATCTGCTCTTGGATTCACCTTTATGCCACAGTTCATTTATTCTGTACAGGTGACTGCTAATGCACACTGTGAGTCATTCCTCATTCCTCAAGAAAGCGAGGAATGAGGAGGTGAGAGTGAGAGGTAAGTGACGGAAGTGACGGACAAGGTAAGCGACTCATGTTGTAACTGACGTCAGACGCCGGAGATTTTGGCGGAAAATTAAGCAAATGGTAGTTTAGATTTGTACAAATTCCTTTAAGCTTCAGTATTACCAAATACACTTATCAATTGTCTTATAACTAACAATATTTGTCTTAATAATCTCCAACACCCTGGAGAACAACGGGGAGAGTTTAGAGGCTCTCCAAGATTACATTGATCAGTGCTTTCAGGATCTCGTGATGAAGAAGGCCCAGAGTGCATCTTCCCCGGCCAAATCTGAGACGCCATCGTCGAAAAGACTTCGCCCGGCAGATTCCCCCGGCACAACATCGCCAGCCGGCAAAGATATTGCCGACATACTGGAGTCAATCGACAAGCGATTGTCCAGCTTCGACGCAAGGCTGTCCTTGGTGGAGATTCTTCACCGGGAATTTAAATGCTTGCGAGAATCCCTGGAGTTCAGCCAGCAGCAGGTGGAAACGCTCGCTGCTGAAAATGCCACGCTAAGGGAGTCGGTGAAATGTCTCACAGAAAATGTTACCCAGCTCAATAGAGAAAATAAAAAAATAAAAGAAACAGTTATTGATCTACAAGCTCGTGGCATGCGTGATAATCTGGTATTTTCTGGTATTCCAGAAGCCGCTGGAGAGGACGCGGAGGCCACGGTAAAAAGCTTCATCAAAAACCACCTGAAGCTGCCGGAGGACACGGTGAAGAACATCGTCTTCGATAGGGTGCATCGCCTCGGCCCCATTCGGGCTACGGCCGGGAGACCACGTCCTATCGTGGCCAAATTCGGCCACTTCAAACAAAAGGAACATGTGAAAAGCCGCGGCAGGGAATTAAAAGGAACGGACTTCAGCGTGAACGACCAGTTCCCCAAAGAGATCCTGGAACGACGCAGGGTCCTCTTCCCAATCCGACGCGGCTTCATCCAGAAGGGCTCCCGCGCTGTCATCGCTGTGGACCGGCTGTACGTGGACGGACAGCTCCACCGCGACCCCGACATCACTCCGTGGCTGTATTAACTTCACACCAGATAAGAATCCGCTACACCCTTTCCCCATCCACTCACACTAACTTGCATTAACATCTGTTTAACTTACCAGTATCAAATCGCATCTTAGGTGTGATATCATAGCAGTATTAACACCATCACTCTCCGTCAATGGTTTGATTAGAATGTTTCCGGTTTTTCTTTTTTTTTTTTTTTCTCTCTTCTTGTTTTTTCTTCTCTCCTTTTCCCCTCTTGTTTTTATGCTGCTCACCCTTGTCCTTGGTTTCTTTCTTTTTTCTTTCTTTCACTGCTTCGATCACCTGCTTCCACACTCATCCACAAACAACATCCTTTATTTCGACACATACGCACAGCACGATCACGCACAGTCATGCGCTCAACGGCAGCACATTTACATCACTCAGACAGCGCACACAGTTGTATAGGATACACACATTTAAGCCAAGCGTACTCATCTTAGTAAATATGCAAACACATAGTCAGACTCAGGGAGCATCTCGCCACACACTTTTTCTCTCTCTCCCTCTCTTTATTTATGAACAAGTGATGTATTCTCTCCACCTGTCTAAGCGACACACACAGCATACACCCCTAGTTATACACAGACATCTATGGGTGCACTGAGATTCGTTACATGGAATGTAAATGGAGCTGGCTCCAGAGAAAAGAGGTTAAAAATATTTAACCAACTCAAAAAACTACAGGCAGATGTTGTCCTTTTACAAGAGACCCACAGACCTCTTAGAGGTTCGAATGAACTTAAAACACCTGAGTTTCCTAATGTGTTCTCAGCTTGTTATAATTCTAGACAAAGGGGAGTAGCAATTTTAATACATAAAAATATTAATTTCACAGTACTCGATACAGTTATAGATCCAGAGGGCAGATTCTTAATCATTAAACTATCTATACTTGATAAAAAGCTATGTATTGTAAGTGTATATGGTCCAAATGTTGATGATCCCTCATTCTTTCACAGTTTTTTCAGTGCACTCTCTGAACACTTAGATGGCACACTTGTTCTTGGAGGCGACCTCAACCTTGGACTAAATGAAGAAATGGATAGGCTCAATACAGCAGGAACTCAGCGTAATTGGCAGTCCACAAATATAATCAAACAGTATATGAGCGACTTTGGTCTTTGCGATGCATGGCGCTCCCTTCACCCCACCAGTAAGGAATATACTTTTTTCTCACATGTTCATCACTCCTACTCTCGTCTGGATTATTTTTTGGTCAGCAGCTCACTGCTGAGTGACATTTCAGACACTGAGATTCACCCTATAGCTGTCAGCGATCATGCTCCTGTATCTTTAACACTAATGCACAAGAATAATACTACGCCAAGTAAAAACTGGAGATTTAATACATCACTGCTTAAAGATGAAGACTTTATTAAATATTTTAAAAAAGAGTGGACTTCATATTTAGACTTTAATGACACTCCCGGAACATCAGCTTCTGTTTTATGGGAAGCAGGGAAAGCCGTGATGAGAGGTAAAATAATTTCTTTCTCATCACATAAAAAGAAAAAAGAAAACAAAAATATTCAGGAATTAGAAAAAACCATCAAATCACTAGAAGAAGCCTACGCGTCCCACCAAGATCAGGAAACATTGAACAAAATACACAAAACAAAACTAGAATTAAATGAGATAATTGATAAAAAAACAAAATTCTTAGTACAAAGACTACGCTTACAAAATTATGAACATAGTAATAAATCCGGTCAATTTCTAGCAAACCAGCTAAAAATAAATAAAGAAAAAACAACTATATGTGCTGTTCAAGATTCATCTGGGAACACAATATATGAACCGAAACAAATAAACAACATTTTCAGGGATTTCTATAAAACGTTGTATTCACCACAAATAAACCCATCTAAAAAGGAAATTGATCAGTTTTTAGACAACACAACTCTCCCAAAATTATTAGACACTCAAGCAATGGCACTGGATTCGCCACTGACGCCAGGTGAACTCCAGGAAGCCCTGATAAATATGCCCAATAATAAGGCTCCAGGTCCAGACGGCTTTCCTGCAGAATTCTACAAAGAATTCTGGACGATTCTAGCACCAGTTTTTTACAGAACGTTGTTGGAAATCAAAGAAAATGGCAGACTTCCACCAAATATGAATTCTGCAAACATTAATCTCCTGCTAAAACCAGGCAAAGACCCTGTATATCCCTCAAGCTATCGTCCAATATCCCTTATAAATGTAGACCTTAAAATAATTTGCAAAGCTCTCTCAAAGAGACTAGAGAAAATAACCCCCCTCTTAATTCATCCTGACCAAACTGGTTTCATAAAAGGTAGGCACTCATCAACAAATACACGTAGATTACTTAATTTGATAGACTACTCATACAGTAAAAACCTTGAAACTACAATATTTTCTCTAGATGCAGAAAAAGCGTTTGACAGAGTTAACTGGAAATTTCTATTTGCAACTTTACACAAATTTGGTTTTGGATCTTCTTTCATCAACTGGTTAAAAATATTATATAATTCCCCAACAGCTTGTGTCAGAACAAATGACCAGACATCCTCCAGCTTCTGTCTCCTGAGGGGCACCAGGCAGGGATGCCCACTCTCCCCTTCACTGTTTGCAATTTTTATCGAACCACTAGCAGCAGCAATTAGACAGAATTCAGTAATTAAGGGCATAAAATGCAAGAACGTGGAACATAAAATCAGCCTTTATGCGGATGATGTGTTACTCTTTCTCCAAAATTCACAAACCAATATCTCTGGGGTGATTGAACTGATAAACTCTTTTGCAAGAATATCAGATTACTCAATTAACTGGTCAAAATCTACAGTCCTTCCGATTAATTGCTCCTTCCATAATTCCTCTTCTACTCCACTGCAATCGGGAAATATAAAATATTTAGGTATTAATGTTTCTCCCAAGCTTGCAGATCTAACTAAATTAAACCATATCCCACTTTTAAAGAAAGTAGAAGGTGATCTGGCTAGGTGGAAATGTCTACCCATATCACTCATGGGAAGGGTTGCCGCTGTAAAAATGATGGTATTACCAAAAATAAATTATTTATTCTCAATGATCCCAACTAAACCGCCGCAAGATTGGTTCAGATCTCTAGATTCATATATGTCCAAATTCCTTTGGAAAAATAAGCCCCCACGTATAAGCTTAAAAACACTACAAAAGACCAAGGATAAAGGAGGATTAGAACTACCTAACTTTCAGCACTACTTCTTGGCCAACAGGCTTCAGTTTATCTCAGGATGGCAAAAACATACCCTCTTAGATGAACCTTGGCTAGATGTAGAACAAGCACTTTGCAATAATCTAGAGATTTCAGATCTACCGTTTATCAGCTCAAACATCCAACGACATGAATGCTTCAAAAGCGTCAACATCAGCTCCTCTCTGACAGCGTGGTGGGAGTTTCTGAAGTTGACAGAGTCTCCATTAATCCCATGCAAACGTACACCTATCTGGAACAACCCTGACATATTACAAAACAATAATATGATAAACTTTTCAGATTGGAGTAGTAAAGGAATCAAATATTTAGAACATATACTAGAAGGAACAGAATTTATTTCATTTGACAGACTAGTTACACAATATGGGATCAACAAGAAAAGATTTTTAGAATATCAACAAATTAAATCCATAGTAAAAAAGAGATTTAAACCGGGTCAAGTTGAACTACAAACACCACCAAGTGTGGTTCAATTTCTTACTCTTAAAACCCCCAAATTACTATCCAAAATATACAGAATGCTTTCTAAAACAGATGAATCAATATCACTTCCTATTGCAAAATGGGAAGCAGATTTATCAGTTAACTTAGACCAAAACTTCTGGTCTCAGATTTGCTTAAAAACCTTTCATTTAATTAGAAATCCCAGTCTTCAATTAATTCAATACAAAATACTACATAGAGTGCACTATACAGGTCATCGGATGTTCAAGATGGGCTTTACGTCTACCAACAACTGCTCACACTGCCAAACCAATTCACCGGACAATTATATCCACGCTCTTTGGTTCTGTCCACCAGTTCAGAAGTTTTGGCGTGAGATATGTGAAGACTTATCAAAGTGTCTGAAATGTAACATTCCAACTTCTCCTTTAGTATGTTTGTTGGGCAGCTTAGATAATGTCACTACGGAAAAGAATATAGCCCATATGGTTTTCACTGCCCTATGCATAGCCAAGAAAACAGTCCTCATGAACTGGAAAAATAAAAATAATCTTAATTCTAACCAATATAGAAATTATCTATTAGATTACATTAGTCTTGATACAGCCTCTGCCACCACATCAGATCAATTGCTCTGGGCTCCTTTGATCAGCTCCATCACCTAGTGGGGGTGGGGGGCCATAGTTTGGTCCCACCTTCACTGTTGTGATTGGTGTGGGGGTAGGGACAGGCTTAGGGCGTCGGGGGGTTCCCCAGGAGCATCTTCCTTGGGGGGCTCAACCCGGGGTAGCGGTCATGGCCAATTAGGGGCTCTGTTGGCTCTTAGGTGACGGTTTCCTCGTGGCTGCGTGCAGCGGGGCTAGGGGAGGGTCTGTGCTGACGGACGTGGGTTACTGACCTGGTAGCCTGGCTGCCCCTGGGTGGGTCCGGGATGGGCGTGAGGTTCTGGGGGCGCTCCGTCTCTGGGCTGGGGCCCTGGCCGGGCCTCAGGGGCTTGGGTCCTGGTTGGTGTGTTGCCGGGGTTGTGGGCGGGTGGGTGTATGGGGGCCCGGCCCTGGCGCGGGGTGCCGCCGGTGCATCGAGCCACCTGGGGGGCTCTTCAACTGGTGGGGGAGGTTGTCACATCTTGCAGGAGCTTTCCTCTCTTCAGGAACTCTCTCTGCAGGAGGGGGAGATACAGGAGTGGTGGAGGAAGATCTCAGCCTGGGCGTCTATTGTCTTGTGTAGTCTGGAAGATGAGTGGATGATGGGGTGGGTGCAGTTTTCTCTGTGGTGGGGTCGGGTGAATTGTCCCGGGCTCTGTGGGGCCGGGGGGCGCTGCTGCACTGGGCCCCGGTCCGGATGGGCCTGGGCCCCCTTTCCCTGGCGGGTTGCACAGCATGGGGGTGCCTACTGGGGTCAGCGGGGGAGCTGGCCCCAGGGAGGGGTCACTTGCCCCTCCCTTCCTTCCCTCCCCATCTCCAGCGGCCTCCCTCTTCCCGCTCCACCACAATCACCCACACATGCAGGGCCTTGGGGTAGGGGTGTGTCACCAGGGTGCAGAGGAGACATCCCCCCCCTCTGTCCCCTTCTGGCTGCCTCTGCCTCAATTTTATCCCACAACTTAGACATTCACATTACTCACACTCTCATTACACATACATATAGGATCTTGGAGGTGGGCACGCTACACGGATTCCAAACTACCATCAGGGTGTACACCTCACCCCTGGCGTCGTTGCCCACCTCTCAATTTTAAATACATGTAGACATTGAGGGCTAGCAGGAGGGGCTATATGCTTACCTGCTGCTCTGGCAGGTGGCTCCATGCCCTCCTGGGTTTTAAATGCACCTTAGAACACACATACATCAACAGTACATATGAGCGGGTGGAGGGAGGTTTGGAGTCTTCCTACACCCCCGTTCTCTGCGGCCTGCTGGAGCAGGGGGGCTAGGAGGAGGAGTTGGCCGTCCGACTGGGGTCTGGTGTATGGGGCCTCCCTGCTGCTGCGGAGTCGGGGCGGTCTGCTTCTCCCCACTGCAGGGAAAAGGGTTACACCACCTGAGTCTGGGTGCAGTTTCCCCCTCCAGGGGCAAGGGTACCTAGACTCGGGGCTTAGAGTACGCTTGGGGAGTGTGATTGTGTGTACAGCGTCTCTCTATGTCTGTCTCCACGTTGGGTGAGTGTTGAGCAATTGTATATGAGAGCATGAGGGTGGGAATAGATGTTTGTATCTGTGTGTGCCTGTTTGTCTGTGTCTATATGTCAGGTTGGGTATCAGACGCCACCTCTCTGAGGACATCTCAGGCCCTCCAAGGTTTGGAGGCCCATCTCCCCCCACCACTTCCCCTGCCGGTGGCGGACGCCCTCAGACATCGGTGCGTTGGTGGTTCTCTGTCTCCGGGGGTGGGCGCCCAGGTACCCACCGGCTCACTCCTCGGCGGCTGCTTATTGGGGCCTGGAGCCTGGGGCTCGCTCGGGCCACTTTGGGGATGGGGTGCCCTCGGCCTCACGGCCCGGGGCTCGGCCACTCAGGCACAGCTGGCTGCCGGCGGAGCTCACGGGCACGTCACTGCAACCCCCCCTGGCTTCTGCTCCGCGGCTGCTGAGTGACCCCTCATCTGGGACTCTCCTCAGCTCTTTCTGGGATAGTGGCGCGGCTGCCCCTCTGTTGGTCTTCCTTGGTCTCTTGTGTTCTGGGGGCCTCTGGATGTCTGGAGTCTTGATCTCCTCCATACCTGCTTCATGCCCTGGAGGTCGGGGCAGTGGCCCCCCACACCCTCTAGCAGATCATTACATGAAGGAACCTTTTAAAAACAAGCGCGTTCATGCTCACAGGTGTACACACGGGTGATCACACACACAAATTACACCCTTTTTGGCTCCTACCTCAAAGCACACTGTGCGCTGTCGATCTCACGTGCTGCACAATAATGTTTAATATTTAGTATTTACTGTCATATTCTCATATATCATTGTGATCTTGTTTATTACTCTCGTTTTCTTCTGCTTGCTTTCTTTTTTCTTTCTCAACAGGTGATCCAGGTGATCGATATATGTATTTTTTGTCTGCTTATTCTGTTGGTTTTTGTTTTTTGCCCTTTTTCCCCGTCCCTCTTCTCAGTTTTTTTTCTTTCCCTCTTTCTTTCTCCACATTCTCTCCTCCAGTCAAGTCTGTCCCGTATTCAGCAAGTGAAAATAAAATAAACAATAAAAAGTTGAATCAAATGGACCATTACGGCAAGGCTGGGATGGTCCATTTGGTAAAGTAAATCCGTTGGGCATCTTTCTTCGCCTTTAGACAATAATTCTGATGGCAAAAGAACCAAACGGGACAGGTTAAAAAAAAAAAAAAAAAAAAAAAAAAAGAAAGCAAAACTGGGATAATAAAAAAAGAAAAGAAAAAAGAGATAAAGCAAACCACTACGGAGGGTTTGGCTGTCAGCAGTTATTAAAGACAATGAGTCGCTGTCCTATATGACACTATCAGAATAATCTACCATACATTAACAACATGAAACACATGCTCCTTAGTTTCAGAAACAGCCAGAGAGATTGAAGTTGTCAGGTTTTTCTCCAAACAGGTCTTAACAGATCTTTCACCAAATCATGCACAGAATGTAACACAAAGGTTTTAAAGGTGTAGTCAGTTATCTGTAGAGTTATTTTTTAAATTCAGCACCATAGTCTGCAAGACAAACTCAGGATATGAAGGATCATACCTACGTTTTATCATCTGAGATAGGGTTCTGGTCATCAAAGAAGCAAAGAAAAGAGACAGCATGACTGGTATCCTATTAAAAAAAATCTTGCTGATGTCAACTCAGTGGGAGCATAAGTTGCTGTAAGACCTGTGTACACTTTTCAGCACTGATGGTGCATTGCCAGATGTGCAAGAAGCCAATTCTATAGTTTTTAAATGGACTTTGGCCCAGAGAAGACAGCTGCATTTCTGGATGATGTTCATATATGGCTTTCTTTTTTGCGTGATAGAGAATTTTAATTTGTGGATGGCACACTAAACCATGAAAAACTAAGTACATGCTTACTGTTGTGGCGTGGTGGTCAGGGGATGTTATGATTAAAATGCAAGAGCAACACGTAGGGGAATTTCAACTCTAGGAAATATAAAGAGAGAGTGTTGCTTGCTTAGGAATAATAAGCTATTGCAGCCCAGAGCACAATGAAAGTTGACTGTGGCATGGCCTAAGTAGTGTCCTAATGTGTCCTATTATATTACATTTGCACCAAATTATGTGTGTTTTAACAACAAAGAGAAATATAACATTAATGATTAGAATAGAATAGAGCAGAATAGAATAGAGTATTTACAAAACACCAAATTTATAAGAAAAGTCATCTCAGATCATTAAAGGTCAGGAACTTACAGTTTATTCAAAACACAAGTAAATGTATGAGTTACTTTCCAGCACTGACTATCCATTATCTGTCTAACCAGATAGCAGATGGATTGGGGTTCCTGGGGAAATTCGAGGTTATGAAGCGGCACACCGGCTTTATGGGAAGTTGCCGTGGGCCGACCTCTTTCAGCCGACCATCAAATTAGCCAGAGAAGGATTCCCTATTCCTTACTACCAAGGTCAACACATCCCACGCATTGGTAACACGTCACTACGGTATGAAAAACACCCACAATGTGATTTCATAAATACAAAGAGCAAACAATGAATGTTTTAGCTTTATTTCACTGTCTTTGTCTTTTAGGGAGTTATATTTAGATAAAAATGGGAACCTGCTTAAGACCGGTGATATAGTGAAATTTGAGAAACTGGCTGACACTTTGGAGACGATCGCAAACGAGGGACCAGATGTGTTTTACAACGGAACAATAGCAAAGAATTTAATCAGTGACATACAGAAAGCAGGTATTATCAGACGGGCTTCATGCTGCTCTCTTTCTGACAATTTTCTATGTTTGCCAGGCACAATGATATGATTACAAATTAACAAATCGATTGGTTCTATAAAAATCTATCATGATCCCTCACAGGCTACACTGTGATCTGTCTGGATCCATTCAAAGTCTTGATTATGAGATGCATTGTGTTCGTTTTTGCTCAGCAGAATCATTTGATTCACTGTTTTTGCTCAGGAGGAACACTCACACTGGAGGACTTGGCATCGTATGAAGCTAATGTGACTGATGCCTGGAATATTTCTTTGGGAGAGTATAAGCTGTACTTCCCTCCGCCCCCTTCAGGAGGAGCCATCCTCAGCTTCATCCTCAACATCATGAAAGGTTCCTGATTGTTGCTTATAGCATGTCAAGTTTATTTCAAGGGCGTAGATTTAGCATGGATGTTGTTAAGTCCTTAAAGTCATATTCTTTTATTGTCATGACTGTATTTGAAGCTATTTTTATTTGTGTATGATACCTGATTTATATGGAATATGGCTGAAGTAAACTAAAGTCTAAAATGCTTAGTTAGTCATGTGTTTAATAGTAATTTAACATTATATAATTCACATATAAAACTATGAATTGTGATTTTAAATGGTTTAAAATGTAGAATAGCATATGTAGGCAAGTATATTTCTCCTGTTTTTATCAAGAAGCAAAGACAAAAAGGGGAAAAAAAAAGAAACAGGTCAGGGTTCAGTGGTTGAATCATCCGTCACCACCAATGCCAAAACCAAATCTACGCCCTTGGTTTGTTTCATATAAGAAAATGATCCTTATCAATCTTTAAAAAAAAGATTGATAAGGATCATCATTTAAATAAAAAAAAATTATGTTTTCAGGATACAAAATGAATTCAGAACCTAAGACGACTGATGACAAGATTTTGTTTTATCACCGTTATATTGAAGCTTTAAAATTTGCCAATGGATTAAAGAAACATATCAGAGATCCAAGGTTCATCCCAGATGAAGTAAGTATCTCAAAATCTTACAGATTTGCACCTGCTTTGTGACTGAACGAGTAAAAGTAGCAATACCACATGAGTCTCTGCTCTGCCTGAACCCACTGCTCCACCCCCGCCTGCAGCTCATCCACAAACCACAACCCTCCACAGTCGGTTTGTGCACTTTGATATTGAGTTGTAGTCTGATGCAATGTTCCCTCTAATTTTTCATGTGTCTGAGCGAACACACAAACTCCCTGAGCGATCCCTTGGACCACTGTGAGTAATATTAGACGTATGCACTGTGGTCACGCCAGCATTGCATCCAGCCAAGTTACATGGTTTATTAAAATAATCAAATTACACCATTTACATTTATGTTAGACTACTTTTAATTCATTGCTTTAGCCCACTTACAATGAAAATTAAAAAACAGTCTTGTTCATCATCTGTGTAGTGTGTTAACACTATTGGAAGTAAAAATAACTTGAACTCCAATTTTGAAAACACAACTTTCTTGTTTTTTGGGGGTTTTTTAATATAAAGCTCTGACAACTGTTTACCTAAAAATGCAGCCAAGGTGTTTTTTTAAATAAACATTTAAAACTATTTACAGAACAATCAGGTATTCTGCATCAAATCTGATGCAGAATAATTAATTACACCTTCACCTCATATCACCTTCACCTCATATCTGGACAGCATCAGTACCACACATTGGTCTGTGCTGGTTGAAGATGCTCCTGCTGTGTCTGTCACCAGCAGCATCAGTGATGCATCAATGATCAAAATTCTGTTAATATTTGGCTGTAATTTGTTAATTTTCTTGATATGAATGTATTTTCTGTAATGTGTTTATTTATTTAGTTTTCTTAATTCTCTGTATTTCACACAGATGGCAAAGAATTTGACAGAGGATAGCTTTGCCAACCACATACGGAGCTTGATCAGCAGCGACAAGACTCATGATCCCCAGTATTACGGCATCAACTCTTATCTGGACAGCATCGGCACCACACATTTATCTGTGCTGGCTGAAGATGGATCTGCTGTGTCTGTCACCAGCACTATCAACGATGAGTCAGCACCTGCATCATTCTGTTTCACTGTTAGAAAACAGCTGACTTTTCCACAACACAGTGTCACAGGGTTTAGACCTAGTTCATTTAATGTTTATTCTTTACAGATTTGGGTCCAATGTCCTCTCTTCAAGCACTGGAATCATCCTCAACAACCAGCTAAATGACTTCTGTGGTCGAGCTGATAACATCTTTCATGGTAAGGGATCAGCAGGATTCCTTCTAAATGTAATATTTATTCTGGACCTCAGTTCTGATTTGTATAGTGCTAATTCGCAGTTTTACTTCATCTACTAAACTAATGCGTTAAGCATGGTTAATATCACATATACTTGATAAATATGCACATTTGTACATATTAGCAGGTTGGGGGGGCAAATATAAGAAATTTGAAAGAAACAAACAACAATATCTGGGGAAACTGCACACCATGAATTATTAATCTAATAGTACCAAAATAGTAGCATTGAGCAAATAAGAAGAGAAAATGGCATTTCATAATTCATTGTGGCGCATCATGTTTGATTGATCATGAAAATGGTCAACAAATCTGCCAAACTGAAGCACATCATATAATTTTGGATTAAAATTGCATTTTCTATTTAATGTCATAGCCTGCTAAAATGTTTTGAAGGTCAAGAACAGGCACAGTTGAGCTCTGAGTGAACTTCTATGAACACAAATTATATAAGCTTTCTAAATCTGTCCTGTCTTCCTCACCTCACTCTTCAGCTGGTCACAGCAGATGACTGCCCCTCTCTGAGCCCGGTGCTGTTGGAGGTTTCTTGCTGTTAAAAGGGAGTTTTTCCTTCCCTCTGTCACCAAGTACTTGCTCATAAGGGGCTCATCTTAGTGTTGTGTTTTGTCTCTATTGAATTGGGTTAACCTTATAATATAAATGTGGTATTGTGATTTGACTGCATATGGCTATTCATATCAATTTATACTGTATACAGATAGGGCAGCACCCTTGCGCGGTGTTGCCTTATAGCAAGAGGGCCCTGAGTCCCACCACCTGTGTAGAGCTTGCATGTTCTCCCACAGTCCAAAGACATGCAGTTTGTTGTGTTAGGCTCATCGGTGAATCTAAATTGCCCATAGGTGTGAATGCGAGTGTCACTCTGTGTTAACTCTGCATCAGGCTAGCGACCTGACCAGGGTTTACTCTGCCTCTCGCCCTATGGGATAAGCTCCACCCCCCCCGCATCCCTGAGACGGATAAGCCAAAGATAATTGATGGATGAAGCTATAATAACTGTTTAGAGTGTGTTCAAGGTTCTGTATAATTCAGTTTGCATTAGCTGTTGTATTTCCACTTTAACTTATGGTCAGCTGGAATAAATTGTGGATGGAGAAAATTTCACTTTGGTCATAAAAATTCTAAATAGCGAGTTTTAAAGGAGTTACACTGGATCACCATACAGCAGGAAAATATGAGAAAATAATGTGCATTAATTTTTAAGGGAAATGGGACAAATTTACTAAGTGGAACAATTTTTTGTAATAAAAGTAATATGTAATCCACAGTGAGCTAACAGTGTGCTATAATTTATATGCAAAGTCCTAACCGGTTTACTTTAGTAATAACCAGCATTACAGACTATTCCACAATATAAACCTGAAATCTGGATAACAGCTTACCTGTATATGTACGTACAGAAGAACACCAAACATTATTAACTGTTAGATCATGAGCGGCCCCTGCTTTAATGAAGATACCGTTACTGTGACATGTGGGGAAATTCACATATTGTGTTCAGTTTTTTGTTTTGTTTTTTGTTTTGTTTTTTTTTTTGGGGGGGGGGGGGGGGGGTTTCCTAGCACATTCAAACATTAACACATATACAGTCTCATTAATAGCTGCTTTGACAGACATTTCACTTTTGTTTGATACAGATTCTGTAGAGAGTTCTCACTTGTTGCATATGCATTTTCATCATTTGTTGTTGCAGAGGCACTTCTACATTTGTTTGTAGGGTATAAACAAATCCAGGTATAAAAATACTGCATGAAAATACGGTCACTGATTTGTGTGTGAAACATTTGTATGAATGATTTATGCACGAATATGTGTGTACAGACTGAATTCTGTTTTCTAGTTTTGCCATTCAGGGTCTTTGTTGTATTTCTCAGGGGAGCGGCCTCCCTCCAATATGTCCCCATCTGTGCTGAAGTCTCAGTCGAAGACGCTGGTGATTGGAGGGTCTGGTGCTGAAACGATTCCACCAGCAGTGGCCTCGGTATGTGTGCATGGTACACACACAAAAGTGCCATTACATATTAACCTCCTAAGACCCGAACTCTTTCATGCCATGCATTTTTAATTTCTCTTTGCTATTGGGCTGATTGGGACCTGATGAATGTAAAAACAAAGAATTACATGATTTTGTTTTTTACCTGATTTTTGTTTCTGAGAAAAATGACATCCACATATGAGGACGTTCGTTTTAAATTTGAATAGAACAGTGGCAGTATAATGTCCTCGTAAGTGGATATCAGACCCTTGTAGGACAAAATTTAGTTCTTTGGTCTAGACAAACCAAAATGTGATGTCCACATATGTGGACGCCAGATCCTAGGAGGTTAAAATAAATAAATTGATGTGGACTGACGCCCGTCTTTGCTGTTAAAGCTTTCACAAAATTAACATACTACCCAAGTTCCTTTATTTATTTTTATGTGTATTCCATGCTACCTACCCAATAAGTATTTTATGACACTGAATAAGCATATCTCTGCATTTATTTGGAATGGCAAAAGTCCACGAATTTGTAAAGATTTCATGCAGAGAACTAGGCCAGTTGGTGGATTAGCCTTACCAAACTTTCAGTCTTATTATTGGGTAGCAAATATACAAAATGTACTGTATTAGATGAGTAGTTTTACTACAGAGATTCCAGCTTGGCTCCAAATTAAGTCATCCAATTGTGGCAAAACATGCCTATCAGCTTTGTGGAGTTCAGCTCTCCCATTAGAATTGTACACCTATAAATGTAACCCTTTGTTGTATGACTCGCTCAAAATCTGGGTGCAATGTAGGAAAAGGTTTGGGTTACGCTCAATGTCAAATAAAGCACCTATCTGCTCAAATCATCTTTCCACCCTTCATGATGGATTCTGCTTTTAAAATATGGGAAAGTAATGAACTTAGAAATATCAAAGATCTTTTTGAAGATGGAATTTTTGCCTCATTCACGCAGCTCCTGAAGCAGTTCAGTACTCCTCTGCAGCATTTTTTCTGCTATTTATAAGTTCACCACTTTGTAAAATGTCGCTTTCCCTCTTTTTTAGAATTACCCGAGGAAACTTCTTTGTATAAAATTATTAATATATGAGGTTTACATGAGGTTTTTTCTTAAAGCATGGCAGCCATTTCTAATGTACATGGAAACATTTAAAATGACCACCTTATCATGACCTGGTACCAAACCTCTGTATCACTGTTGTAGTTACTTGTACACTGCGTGTCCCTTATACGTTTTATTTTTGTATTTCAGCTGTAACTGAAAATAAATTTATTTAAAAGGAAGCGTGCATCATAGTAACAAGATTCTTCACCCTAATTTATCCTGTAATCATCACTTTCTCATCTCAGATGTTTTTTTCCTCTTCAAGGCGCTCATGAACCACCTTTGGTTTGGAAAGAGCCTTAAGGAGGCAATTGATACTCCTGTTGTTCTTGTAGACTCTCAAAGTGAAGTAAAACCTGAACCCAAGCTTGAAAAGGTAATATATTCAGTGTATTTAAATGATAAATTAAGAAATTCTACACCTTTTATTCCATCTGAGTCTCTCTCCTCTTTGCAGGATGTAGTTGATGGTCTTGAAGCTAAGGGACATAAAATAGCAAAATTCTACAACACAGTTAACGCTGTGGAAAAGGCGGGCAGCTGTATCTCTGCATGGTCTGATGAATGGAAAAAAGGCAAAGCAGCTGGTTACTGAGACCAAGAGTCTTAAGGTTATGGACACTGCTGTAGCCACAACATTGGACCATTTATATTCATCTGTTCCCTGATAATACATTCATGCTTCACTCATGTCTAAAAACGTTTGTAATATTGAAAACATAATGCAATGATCATATTATTTAAATCCAGAGTTTAATGCAAAATAGTGCAAAGACAGCATTGTAAAAACTAGAAATGTTATTATTTTTCTGAAAAGTTTGAAATCAGTCTCTTTTTTTTATAAAAACAATCAATATGAGCTTGTAAATATTTGTTTATTTGGGTTCTTGACACTTATTGATTCTGAACACAACAATATATAATAGGCTATAAACAAATTTAAAAAAACTCAGGTTGAAATGTGAAGCTCATGCCTATGTTTCTTTAACTTGTATTCTTTCTAAGCAGCAGGCCAGCAGGACGAGACTGACTGCAAAGATGTTTGGTTATATAAAATTCTGCTGGAAAAAGAGCTAGAGACTTCATGTTCAATTCCAACAGTAAACAATTCATCCGACTGGATAGTCCAGAAGGGAGATAAAGTAGGGTACACTTTAGGGCAGACCTAAGTTATCTATCAATTGATTTGTAGTTTAAACAAAACCAATATAACAAATAAACAAACAAAAAAACAAACAAACAGCATAACCTGTTGTTATTGTTACAGGCATGTCACCATCAACAAAGCTAGATCTCACAGACTGTTAGACCCAAATAGAAAGGTCCATTGTTTTATCTGAATATTACTGGCTACATTTAAAAGCCTTGTATTCATTACTGGATTACATCCAAGCTGCCTTTTGGAAATTGCGAGCCAGAAACTTTATGTTTCAAACGTTGCATGAAAATAGTGAGTAGTCTTGTCCATCCCATTAAAGCGCTGTATGTGACTGTGGTCAGGGGCGGTCCTGGCCTGTTTGGTGCCTGTCTTGTCTACCTTCAATCAGTTATTTGGACTCTTGTATCAACACCCAACCCCACAACATAAACTAATAGACTTACACCTTATATAGGGTATTTTTCCCCCTGGGATTTCACACAACCCAGGAAAAATAATTAATACATAATGGGTTTGGATTCACAATATTAGGAATGAAATGTGCGCTATTTGGAAGCAGCAAGCCTCCTCCTCCCCTTTCGACAGGTTGTGTGTGAGAGTTCAGCACAGCAGCAAGCAGGCACACCGAGGGTCCTCACGCCCACTTTTCATGTATATTCATAATGTCTTCAGTTTTTGTGTTTGTTGTAGGGCTTTCAACGTTAACGCCGTCATCACGATTAACGCGATTAAAATTTTTAACACAATCAACCCATCTGGAGCACAGAATGGACAAACTTTGGATAAACTGCCCGAAATGCGCTGACAGAGACGTTTCAGAGATTTTGAGTGATTCTTCGCTCTGCATGGAGTCATTGCGTTAAAATTTTTTAAATCGCGTTATTCGTGATGACAGCGTTAACATTGACAGCCCTAGCTTGTTGGTTTGTTTTTATTATGTTTTATTTTGCAAGCTGGTTATTAGATGCTGCTCCAGCCAGCCAAAGAATCCCCCCGCCATAACGCCCCTCTCCTCCTTATGTGGCAAGCAGCAGGCGCACCTTGCAAACGGAGGGTGCCTTTACTCCCCGCAAATGGTCAACAGAAAACTGATTGGTGCCCATGCAATCCCCAAGATGCACTGGCATGATGTCGGAGCAGCATGGCAGCAACTTTCTTTTGCCGATGCCATGATGCCACCCCCTACCACAATGCCGCCCTGGGCAACCACCCATGTGGCCCATATCAAAAACCCCTACTGACTGACACCCCTTCCCCACCTATGGCTTTCATTCATGAGCACGTTCAGAGACAAATAAGAATACTCCACTTAGGCAAGTCTGCTGGACCAGGTCGGGGGAGTCCCCGTGTCCTCAAGGCCCGAAGCTTTGTGGAGACTTTCATAAACTCTTCATGAAGAACCTGAGTCTGCAGAGGGTCACAGTGCTGTGGAAGATATCATACCTCGGTCCTGTACTAAAGACACCATGTCCCAGTGGCCCCCAGGATTACTATGGCGTTATTTTTGTGTCACTTTTTTGAGCCCATGTAAAAAAAAATTGCAGATGCAAGTGTGGCATTTTGAGGAGAAATTTATTTTGAGTGAAGAAAAGCTAAATTTGAGTGAACAAAATTCATCACTGTGTGCAAAAAATGTATTTTAGTCTTTGCTATTATCCATATACACACACAATAGCAGCCCCCCTCGCTCAGTTTTTGCATTTGCGCTTGCTCGCAATGTGTCGCTTGCGCTCTCAACGTTTCTGCCCCTGCGCATTCAACTCTTTCTGTACACCGTTGTATTTGTGCCACAAAACCAACCAATCACAGACTTGGATGCAAAAAATTCTGATTGGCTGTTTTGGTCTCCAATCAGCAAGAAACGACGAAATGCAATATCCCAGAATGCATTTTGTCCAAAACTCAAATGAGGTAGTGGTGGAGGAACGCATAGAGGATGGAAGCCGTAGGCGATAGGTAACCGGGTTGAGCCTGGCAGTGATCTCATACGGGCCAATGAACCTGGGAGCGAGCTTCTTGGACTCAGTACGGAGTTTCAGGTGCCTCGTGGAGAGCCAGACCTGGTCCCCGGGCCGAAAAGGATGACCCGGACGGTGTAGGCAGCGATGTTGTTTGGTGTACAGAGTGTTGGATCGCGAGATGGTAGCCCGTGCCTTGATCCAGGCCAGTCGACATCGGCGGACCATCCGTTCAGCAGCAGGTACATCAACCTCCACTTCCTGATGGTCGAAGATAGGGGGATGGAAACCATGACAAACTTCAAAGGGCAAGCGACCGGTAGCAGAAGAGACATGGAGGTTATGAGACAGCTCGGCCCACAGTAGGTGACGAGGCCAAAGGGATGGTTGGGCGGAGGGGAAGCATCTGAAAAAGCGCCCCAGCTGTTGGTTGGACCGTTCCACCTGCCCATTAGTCTGAGGGTGATAGCCGGACGAGAGGCTGGGAGAGGCCCCAATCAGGCGGCAGAAAGCTTTCCAGAACCTGGCAGTGAATTGGGGCCCCCGGTCGGAGACAGTGTCCTTGGGGAACCCGTGAAGCCGGACGACGTGTTCCAAGAAGAGCTCAGCTGTCTGTCTAGCAGAAGGGAAGCCAGCTAGCGCGACCAGGTACAGCCTTCGAAAATCGGTCCACAAAGGTGAGGATGGTGTCGAGACCATCTATGGGAGGAAGACCAGTAACAAAGTCAAGGCCGACATGGGACAAGGGACGTCTGGGAACAGGGAGAGGTTGAAGGTCAACAAACTCACGGACGTCCCGACACCATACCATTGCTGCTTCACAGAAAACTTCCTGGAGAAGTAGCAGCATCGATGGAGTTTTCCGTCTGGGCTGTGTTGAGAAATTACGGCGCTGGCGCCAACATCGGAGGCATCCACCTCCACCATGAATGCTTTAGCAGGGTCAGGGTGGAGTAGGACGGGGGCCGTAGTGAACCGGTGGATGAGGTCCCGGAAGGCCTGTATTGTGTCCGAGGAGAGGTGGAAGGGTTTAGGCAGGTTAGCTGGTTTGGTGAGGGATGTCAGCAGGGCGACAATGGAGCTGAAATTTTGGATGAAGCGCCGATAAAAATTGGCAAAGCCCAGGAAACTCTGCAGTTGCTGAAGGCTGGAGGGCTGAGGCCACTGGGTCACGGCTTGGACCTTCTGCAGGTCCATGGACAGGCCGTCGGAGGAGATAGTGAAGCCAAGGAAGGTAGTGGACCATTGATAGAAAGCACATTTCTCCAGCTTGCAGAACAGCCGGTATTTGAGTAGCCTATTCAGCACTGCCCTCACATAGTGAACGTGGTCCACTTCGGAGCAGGAGTAGATCAAGATGTCATCTATGTAAGCAAACACCCACCGGCCTAGCATATCGCACAAGACATCGTTGATCAGATGTTGGAAGACGGCGGGGCTGTTGCACAGACCGAACGGCAGCACTAGGTATTCCCAATGTCCGTTAGGGGTGATGAAGGCCGTCTTCCACTCGTCCCCCTCCGTGATGCGCACCAAATTCTAGGCGCTGCGGAGGTCCAGTTTGGTCAAATCGTGGTAAGCCAGAGGGATCTTATCCAGCTCAATGGGCTCCAGGCGAGGGGCCTCCCCCAACTTGGAGTCCATTTTGGTCTTAGAGAAAAGGCAGCAGTGTGGACACTGGGGACCCCAATCCAGGATCTGACAGGAAGACCCTGAGATGCGGGGGTCATGGCAGCAGAACCAGGGGTACCCTAGGATGAGAGGAGAGGAAGTGGCAGAGACTGCGAGAAACTGGATCTCCTCCTGATGATCCCCAATGGACATGTGAACCGGCTGGGTCTGAAACTGGATTGGGTAGGGTTGGAGGGGGTGCCCATCTACTGAAGTAACCGGGAGGAAACATTCGACAGGTATGAAAGAAATGTGAAGTCGAGAGGCTAGGTTTTGGTAGATGAAGTTTTCGGCTGCTCCGGTATCCAAGAGAGCTTCAGATGAGAACTGTTGGTGTTTCAGGTGAAACATTACTGATGGCTGAAAACGAGAGGGGTCGGAGGAGCGTGAGGGGCCAGGCGGAACTTCTCCGCAGTCTACCTGGCTTCATCTTTTCCCGGACGTAGCGGGCACTAGGGACGGCGGTGTTGGGCTGATCCACAGTAAGTGCAGAGACCCACACGCCAGCGTCTCTCTCTCTCTTCCTTGGGTAACCTTCCCAGCTGCATATGCTCCTCGCTGGAAATATTGCTCGGGCTAGCAGCTGTACCTTCAGAGGAGGGAGGAGGCGGCAAAGACCTGGCTCTCTGAGGCTAGAAGGGTTTAAAGGCTCGAGGAGTGTGATGAGGTTGCAACATAACTCGTTGGTGGAGCTTCAGGGCGAGTTCCACGGCCTCATAAGGAACATAAGGAAAATAAAAATAAGGAGAAATGCCCCCCACACTCCCTGCTCTCAAGGAAGACGAACCAAAAAAACAACTGCCACGGATTTCACAACAGCCAGTCAGTTTATTAAGTCCCAAAAGGTACCGGGCGTCAGGGTGAGCATGGCCAAAACAACAAACAAAAACTCTAGAAATGAAACGCAGCTGGCTTACCTTCACAGAAAACCCCAAAAGAAAATTACAGGTGTCTTACCTGCCTCCCTAACCAAAAACAGGAGAAAAGGTTCCCAAAGAAAAATGGCTTCTCACCCCTACAGCTACCGAGTAAAAAAGAATATCGACAACTATTTACATTTATATACAACAAACTATTTACAACACGGCAAAAGCTTCCAGAATACAAATTCACACGCAGCCACATGCACAGTTCGTTGGGAACAGGAAGTAGGCGGGGCGTGCCAGTTGAGAAGGGTCCTCATTTATAGCCAGCCTCTCCCAGTCCTCCACCAATGGTCAGCCTCCACCTGGAACTCACATAGCAGCAATAACACAGGACACAAACTATGCCACCCTCTGGTGTGGCAGACAAAAAACACAGTACAAAAAATATCCATAACACTGAATCATAACATACCCCCCAAACCAAGAACAAACTTTTCGTCCTGAACAGAAAGTTTGATTCATGACCTAGACAGCGCGTCAGCCATGACATTATCTAAGCCCTTCTTGTAACGGATTTCAATGTTAAAGTCTTGGAGGAGTAAAGACCAGTGCATGAGGCGTTGGTTGCTGTTCTGCATCCGAGATAAGAACACAAGGGGGTTGTGGTCAGAAAATACCATTGTTGGAAGAGGATTGGACCCAAGGTACACTTCGAAATGCTGCAAGGCGAGCAGCAAGGCTAAAGCCTCCTTTTCAATCGTGCTGTAATGTAGCTGGTGTTTTATGAACTTTTTTGAAAAGAAACAGACGGGATGGTCAAGGCCATGTTCATCCTCCTGCAGGAGCACTGCACCAGCCCCCAAAGCACTGGCATCTACCTCGAGCTTGAAGGGACGTGTATAGTCCGCGGCAGCAAGTACAGGAGCACTGCAGAGGAGAGCCTTGGCAGCTTCAAAGGCAAACTGACATGTCTCTGACCACACGAATGGTGACTTAGGACTGGCAAGGCTGGTTAACGGGGCTACTACCTAAGAGAAGATTTTGCAGAAACTACGGTAGTAACCGGCCATGCCTAAAAAAACGACGCAGCTCGCGACGCGTTTGAGGAGCTGGGAAGTCTAATATTGCCTGCACTTTTGCGGCAACAGGGAGGACTCGACCCTGTCCTACTTGCTTGCCTAGGTAGGTTACCACAGCTTTTCCAAACTCACATTCCGTTCCCAGGTCCTAAGCTTAGCACATGACCACATCATGTCCGGACACCAGTCTTTCGCCGAGTTACGAAGGCCCGGCCAAACAAACCTATAGCTGACCAGCTTGAACGAGGCCTGGACGCCTGGATGAGAGAGGGCGTGTACTGAGTCGAAAACGCGACAACGCCACAAAAGGGGAACTACAGGACGTGGACGGCCGGTGGAAACATCGCAAAGCAGGCTAGGCCCACCGTTCCACACGGGTCTGTCCTCCAGTACAAGGCCTGTTTGCTCAGACCGAAGGGCAAGGACGTCCACTGGTCAGCGGCCATAGCGTCAAAGTCTATGCCAACATAAACGGGAGAAACCAGCGCACAGGACAGACAGTCAGCTGGACTTGCCAGCCTAGTGCTGAATGTCTGTTGTAAACTCGGAAATGGCTGCCAACTGTCGCTGCTGGCGCACGCTCCACGGGTCAGAGACCTTGGACATCGCAAACGTCAAGGGTTTATGATCGACAGTAAAGCTACGACCCTCAAGAAAAAAACATAAATGCCGCGTTACGAGGCCAGCAACTCCCTGTCAAAAAAACTATATTTGCGCTCACTGTCCCTGAGCGACTGAAAAAGGCGAGCGGTTGCCGGACACCGGAGACCTGCTGTTCTAACACTGCGCCCACCGCCACGTCTGACGCGTCGGTGGTCAACGCAATCTTCGCCGACAGAAACGGGTGGGCCAGCAGGGCAGCGTCAGCCAGGAGGGCCAGCAGGGTGGCGTTAGCCAGTGCGGCTTTGGCCCCAGAAAATGCCTGGATGCGTTCTGGGAGCCAATCAACCAGGTCCTTAGCTGTTTTACCCTGCAAGGCAGCATAGAGTGGCTGCTCAGGTGCTGGTGTGGTGAATGGGGTAACGGTCGTTCTCTGTGACATTATTCAAACAGCGAAAATCCCCACACGGCCGCCACCGACCATCTGATTTGGGCACCATGTGTAGCGGAGAGGCCCAGGCACTATTCGTGCGCTGTACAATGCCGAAGTGCTCCATGGGCTCAAACTCTTCCCGAGTCATGGAGAGTTTCGCGGGGTCGAGGCAGCGCGCGTGCGCGAACACCGGGGGACCAACCAGCGGGATATAATGTTCAACCCCGTGCTTCGTTGCCGTGTTCGAGAAATTAGGAACAGTCAGTGAAGGGAACTCCAAAACCAAACGCTGAAAAACATTCCCTGAAGTCACTAAATTACCTCGATTCAGGGGCTCGATGGCCCGAGTGAAACAGGGTATTGAAGAAAAGGACAGGACATCAATTAAGCATCTGTTAGCGACATCGACCAGCAGTCCATGGGCACAAAGAAAATCAGCGCCCAAAATAGACACAGAGCTAGCGGCAACAACAAAGTTCCCCCCAGGGCGGCAAGTCAACGCACGGCGGGTTGCTAGCGGGTCGAGCGAGGCCACCACATGGTGATATTTCGTGTCGTCAGCCGAGATCCCACGAAGGGCGAACTGAGCCTCCACGTGCACGAACCACGACGAGGGATCATGAAGCCAAAAGTCCACCACTCTGCGTTCCTCTGCCACTGCCTCTTTTGAGTTTTGGACAAAATGCATTCTGGGATATATGCCTGGGTTTAGCTACAGATTGGAGACCAAAACAGCCAATCAGAATTTTTTACATCCAAGTCTGTGATTGGTTGGTTTCGTGGCACAAATATAATGGTGTACGGAAAGAGTTGAACGTTCAGGGGCAGAAATGTTGAGAGGCAAGCCACACATTGTGAGCAGGTCCGCATACATCTGAGCAAGCGCAAATGCAGAAACTGAGCGAGGGGGGCTGTTATTGTGTGTGTATATGGATAACAGCAAACACTAAAATATATTTTTTGCAAGCAGCAATCAATTTTGTTCACTCAAACTTAGCTTTTCTTCGCTCAAAATAAATTTCTCCTCAAAATGCCACACTTGTACTTGCATTTTTTTTTTTTTTTTTTTTTTACGTGCGCTCAGAATAGTGGCACAAAAATAACGCCATAGATTACAGGCCTGTGGCACTGACTTCCCACGTAATTAAGAGAGTGGAAAGGTTCATCTATGACCAGCTCCAGCCTATCCGGTCTTTAAGTGATGACGTGATGAATCCTACTTCTGGGGCCAAAGTACTCTGCATTTAATAAGGTTGTTGTGTCCTCTTGTCAGACCCTGGACCCATCCTGCCTGCTTAGGTTGTTGTGTTTTTAATGGTCCGTTTACAGCATCCTGTCATCCGAGTGCATTTGCATTACAATACAATATATATATTGTAAAATTGTAATACATGTATTGTATTGTATTGTATTGTATTGTATTGCATTTGCCCCTAGCCATTGGGAACCCTCACTTTAACTTTTGGAGTGGAAAAAAGTCCTCCGTTTGTTAGCGTTCGTCCTCCAGCTTCACCGTTTATGTTATGCTAACATAGCTGTGTTGCTAGCGATCACGTAGCACATCATTATATACCAGCTAGCCCAACTTCAGTAACCCTATAAACGTCACTGCTGTTTACTTTCCTGTCCTCATTTATGTCAGAAGTGATAACAGGAGCTGTACGTTTTAATTTGTTTCAGAAATCCCTCAGTCAGAACATTGTATATTATATTTAGATGGAAGCTAGCGAGCTAACTCCCTGCCAACTTCTAACTCTGTTAAATGTAATAAATTCTGTTTTCGTGGATGCCTGGATGTATTTTGTAACGTATTCCGTTACGTTACTCAATGAGAGTAACGTATTCTGAATACTTTGGATTACTTAATATATTATCATGCTTTTTACAACGACATGAATGTACTATTGCTGTGTGATTTATTACTATTTATTACTATTACTGAAGGTTATTCGCCATACCAATACCAACTAGATTTTTAAATCTAAATAAAATGAGCAACAGTAGGTTGACATTAGGTAAGGCTGCACTTTTTGCTGTGATCTCGTATAGAAAACTTTTCCGCGCGTATATAAAAACAGGTCCGCGGGTCCGAACCATAGTAAAGGGACCTCTGGCTAATACGTTGGGTTAAGTGTCGGGCTCGTAGCCGAAAACTAGCTTTACTTTGTTGTCTGGGTCAACTTTGCTAGTGAGAGACAGAGAGAGGCGTTGAAAGGCTGCTCCAACGGAACTTATTGTTTCAGAGGAAAACACGAACACAGTGTAAAGTTGAGTCTTAATAGCTTACTTACAGCGGGGCTCATCAGGCACTCTTTTTGGCTGCAGTGGTTATTATTATATTTACATGCTTCCATCTCCCACTTCTGGTCGGTGACAACTTGTACTGATCGGCTCTCCTTTTTCTCCCTCCCTCGCGCTCACAGGCACATAACGGGTATGGCAGTCCATTCTCCCTGCAGCACGGACTACATTGCCCATGAGGCTACATTCTTTAGGGCAATGCCTGTAACACTCTGCCTATTGCCTTCATATTAAATCATTAAAAAAAATTTCTTCATGTCATTATGTGGGCCGCAAATAGAGGTGACATGAGCAGCCAGATTGACACACAGGCATTAGAGCCTCTTAATCCGCGTTTTGTTTAGGTTTTGTCCTGATTCGTATTTTGAGGTGGAGGACAAACGACTGCAAAGTCCCAGTGTGTCAAAATAATGATTTTATTAAACCTCTCACAGTTCAAAGACCCTAGACAGCACCTTCCCCCGTGACAGCCATTGGGACTGGCTGTGATACAAAACAGCTGTGTGGTCAGAGCCCATTTCATCGCACAGTGCCGAAAGAAATACGGGTTTTGATGTGTTTTGATGTTGTTGATTGAGGCAATGACATCAGTCATTACATCATTCAGGTCAGGACTCAGCCGTTTAGATGCCAGTGCTTCGCAGTGTATCATACAGTGCGTCCACTGCACATTTGTGGAGATGCGCTTGATGAGCGCTTGCAGCCCTCCTCATTTCCCACCCATAGCATGCGCCCTGCCTGTGCAGATCCCCACACAGTCTTCCCATTTTCAGCTCAGCCTCTTTCAAGTAAGATTCTATGATTGTAAACAGCTCTTCTGCAGTAGCTCTGTCAGGAACTTGTTTGCAGAAAAGTAATTCCTCCCTCATCTCCATCAATGAATCTGAAATACATTATCAGTAAGCAGTCTTTGTTACTGTCAGTGGCTTGATCCATCTGCAGAGAAAAGCAGCTGTCACGCACCATTGTTCGATGGTGAAAGATGTACCTTTAATCTTGAAACTAGAGAAAAACTAGATAATTTTCACCCTTAATCTTGAAACTAGAGAAAAACTAGATAATTTTCACCCTTAATCTTGAAACTAGAGAAAAACTAGATAATTTTCACTTGTTTCATTGCAGATTTTTTTCACTTAATACCAGATGTTTTACCTTGAAATAAGTGAAAAAATATGCCAATGAAACAAGTGAAAATTATCTAGTTTTTCTTTAGTTTCAAGATTCACTGTCTTGAAACAAGTTCATATATCTTACTGGCTTGTTTAAGATGGCGCCGAGTATGGCAGCCTCGTCGCGAGCTCCCCCAAGCAACAGCTGTTTTTTGTGTTTAATTTTACTTTTTCTTTATTTTTTCACGAGTAGCACATGTCTCCTTGTGTACGACCGACAAACCTTACTGGACATAAAAGATGGACTTTCTCATCACTTTCCGGAGTTCAAGTTTTGCAACACGGACCCTCTGTTTGCAGACCCCCCATTCATCTCACCTGAGACGCCTTTGTTCTGGGCCCGTGGAGGCCGCAAACGCCGACGCAGAGGGAGAAGATCTGGCGTTCTGGTTCGACTGAGACGGCGCACTAACAGACCACCGTTACCCAGTTTATTACTGGCTAATGTGCAGTCTCTGGAGAACAAGCTGTGCGAGCTTCGGGCACGGATCTCATTCCAGCGAGAGATGCGGGACTGCTGCGTGATCTGCCTCACAGAAACCTGGCTATCGGACAAGGTACCGGACTCCGCAATACAACTACCGGGGTTCTCTGTGCACCGCGCGGACAGGTCACAGGAGCTTACTGGGAAAAGCAGAGGCGGTGGTGTATGTTTCATGATCAACAACAGCTGGTGTGATTATGCGAACGTGCACCCGGTCAAATCTTTCTGCTCACCGGACCTGGAGTACCTGATGATTAAGTGCCGGCCATTCTGGCTACCGAGGGAATTCACAGCAGTGATTATTACGGCGGTTTACATTCCCCCACAAGCCGACACTGACCGAGCACTCAGGGAACTGTACAGCGCGATCAGCAGTGAGGAAACCGCACACCCAGAGGTGGCGTTTATCACGACCGGGGACTTTAATAAGGGTAACCTGAAGAAAGTCTCACAAAAACTCCACCAACACATCCATTTCAGCACCTGTGGAGACCGGCTTCTTGACCACTGCTACACCTCTTTCCGGGATGCATACAAAGCCCTCCCCCGCGCCCCATTCGGCCAATCAGATCACCGCTCCATCTTGCTCCTGCCCGCCTACAGGCAGAAGCTGAAACAGGAAGCTCCAACCCTGAGGGCGGTGCACCGTTGGTCGGACCAATCGGAGTCTACGCTGCAGGACTGTATTGATCACGCGGACTGGGAAATGTTTCACGTGGCTGCTAAAGACATTGATGAGTACACAGACTCAGTCTGCGGATTTATCAGAAAATGCGTGGAAGATGTCGTCCCATCCAGAACAGTTAAATCCTTCCCAAATCAAAAACCCTGGATTAACAGAGATGTTCGCACAGCACTGGCGGCACGGAGCACCGCTTTTGCCTCCGCGAACACATCGGACTACAAACACGCACATTACCAACTCCGGAAGACGATCAAAGCAGCCAAACGTGAGTACAGGGACAGGGTGGAGCAACAGTTTGACAACCCTCGGAGTATGTGGCAGGGACTAAACACGATCACAGACTTTAGAGGGAAAACCAGCACACCGCAGACCACGGCCTCTCTGTGTGAGGATCTAAACGTATTCTACGCTAGATTCGACACAGCGAACACCACGAGACCGGACAGTGTGCGCACCGCGGATGACGTCAGTGCGCACACTGTGTCTGAGGAGGATGTGCGGAAGTGCTTCAGGAGGGTGAACGCACGCAAAGCTACTGGTCCGGACGGGATTCCCGGCCGCGTCCTCAAGTCATGCGCGGCTCAGCTGGCTGGAGTGTTTACACACATCTTCAACCTTTCCCTCTCTCTGTCTGTAGTCCCAGCCTGCTTCAAAATGGCCACCATCGTCCCTGTACCCAAATCCTCCACCATCTCCTCATTGAACGACTGGCGACCCGTAGCCCTGACCCCCATCGTGAGCAAATGCTTCGAGAAGCTGGTCAGGGACTTCATCTGCTCTGCACTACCCGACTCACTGGACCCTCTACAGTTCGCATACCGCCACAACAGGTCCACTGATGATGCCATAGCCCTGACACTCCATGCTGCCCTGTCACACCTGGAGAAGAGAGACACGTATGTGAGAATGCTGTTTGTAGATTACAGCTCAGCATTCAACACCATCGTTCCCTCGAAGCTGGACAGGAAACTGCAGGATCTAGGACTGAGCAGCTCCCTCGGCAGCTGGATCCTTAACTTCCTGTCTGACAGACGCCAAGTGGTCAGACTGGGCAGCACCACCTCATCCCCCATCACACTGAACACTGGTGCTCCACAGGGGTGTGTACTGAGCCCTCTCCTGTACTCACTCTACACCTACGACTGCACGGCCACTAGAAACTCCAACATCATTGTGAAGTTTGCGGACGACACTACAGTGGTGGGTCTTATTACCAACGGTGATGAGACGGCCTACAGGGAGGAGGTCAGCGCCCTGACCCACTGGTGTCAAGACAACCATCTCACCCTCAACGTCGCAAAGACAAAGGAGTTGATAGTGGACTTCCGGAGGTCCAGAGGAGTACACACCCCCATCACCATCAACGGCGCCGCTGTGGAGAGAGTGAGCAGCTTCCGCTTCCTTGGTGTACATCTGGCTGAGGATCTTACGTGGTCAGTACACATAAACAAAACAGTGAAGAAGGCGCAGCAGCGCCTCTTCTTTCTCAGGAGACTGAAAAGATTCGGCATGAGCCCCCGCATCCTCAGGACCTTCTATCGCTGTGCCATTGAGAGCATCCTCACTGGATGCATCACCACCTGGTATGGCAACAGCACCGCTCACAACCGCAAAGCTCTCCAGAGAGTAGTGCCGTGTGCTGAACGGATAATTGAAGGTGAGCTTCCCTCCCTCCAAGACATCTACAGGAAGCGGTGCCTGAGGAAAGCGGGGAGGATCATCAAGGACTCCAGTCACCCCAGCCATAAACTGTTCAGACTACTACCATCAGGAAGGAGGTTCTGCAGCATCCGGTCCCGTACCAGCAGACTGAGAGACAGCTTTTTCCATCAGGCCATCAGACTGCTGAACACTTCATAGACACCTCACCCTCACTACTGGAACTTCAACATTATGCACTCCATACTGTATATAAATACCACTGTTTTGCACATACCAACCTCTGTATATTTTATATATCTTATTTTATTGTTTACTTTATTTCATTTGTAAAACATGTATATACATACTATATACACACTCAAACACACACACGTAGAAAAACATATTTAGTATACACATTCAGTAATGTATATACCTTTACATATTGTACATATATTTATTACTTTTTAGATTAGCCATTTTTATATTTTGCTTGTTTTACATTATTGTATTTTGCACAACTCTGTTGCTTGTGAAGCTCGCACACAAGAATTTCACTCACATGTACTGTACCAGTGTACCTGCACATGTGATGTGACAATAAAAGTGATTTGATTTGATTTGGAATGTTGCTTTGTAGCTGATTTTGTCTTATTTTAAGCGTAATGAGATTTTTGACTAGAAACAAGACAAATATACTTTGTTTTTGCAGTGTACTCTTAAAGGTGCGACCAAAAATTCCACATTTCTTTCTCTTCCTCTTTCTCTTCCTCTTTCTCCAGTAGAGTCATCTTAAGCCTATTCAGCACTGCTGTTCAGCACATACAGCCAGACAGAGAGTCCATATGTCACTTGTTGAGCTTTAAATTAATTTTTCTCTTATATGACGGTTGTCGGTTCGAGTTGTGACAAGGAGCTGTTTGCTTTGATGTTTCCAAGTAATATCAGTCTTTAGTACACGGCTCTAAACACACACATATGCAACAGTCCTTTCTACACTGGCCACAGTCATCAATGTTGAATAAGTATCAATGGTATTTAGATTTAATTTTAGCATTAAATACATTTTAGATGTCTTAATGCTTTGTCCCAATTTTTGGTAAACTTTGTTGTTCTGATAAAAATCTAAATAAAGATTGAAGTGAAATTCTTGGTCACCATCAGCATTTATGACTGTCCAATTTGACTAAAAGTCAATGGCACCTATATTGTTGTTGAAGTTAAGTCAATATATCTTCCTATATATTCCTAATGTTTTTCAAAAACAATAACATTTCTCTCTTTTGCTATGTATATGTTGTCGTTGCACTATTTCAATTGAAAATTGGGGTATAAATTATGTGATCACTGAATTCTCTTTTCAGTCTACCCAACCTTTTCAGACACATTGTCGAAACAAGAGTGTATGTATCCACTGTGTGTGGATAAACAATCTTTACTGAGCTCACTTTTATAGTAGAAACCTATAAGAAATTGTAGAAAGCACTCAGAGCCAGTGTGCAGTGCGAGGAAGAGGACCCAAGATGCACACAGTGGGCGTTGGCAGGAACTGTTTATTTAGGCTCTTGCACAGTCTTCAAAAAAAAAAAACTGCAAATGCAGAGGGAGAAGTGAAAAACAAAGTGAAGAGCAATCAGAGGAAGTGGCAGTAGCTAGAAAAAAAGAACTCCCAGCAGATCTGAATCACATGATATGCCAAAGGGAAGTAAAACGTCAAGCAAAGCATAAGGGGCAGTTAATAATATTAGGTATTATAGTGAACAGCTTACCAATTTAGATGTCTAGACAGTATTTAGCCATAAAAGGCGTCAGTGTAGAAGGTGAAGGCACACAAAGTCCTATGATAAGAAGAAGATTGCCCACTCATTAAACCTCTGATTCAGGAAGAACAATGAGTCATTAAGTAATAACCTCCAGCTTGCACGTGAGACGTCTTGATGCATGCTCAATCATCCATCATTTTTGAAAATATTTTTGTGATTTTGTTGTCAGCAGATTCAACTATGTAAA
The DNA here is from genome assembly GCF_036321145.2 of Pelmatolapia mariae. Taxonomy (NCBI): domain Eukaryota; kingdom Metazoa; phylum Chordata; class Actinopteri; order Cichliformes; family Cichlidae; genus Pelmatolapia; species Pelmatolapia mariae. The sequence continues at coordinate 12,684,748 of NC_086237.1, read as the reverse complement.
GAAAAAAGTATTTAATAAGAATATTTGATTCATTCTGATCTGGAATGTCTTATTTTTGTGTTCCCTTTATTTATTTGAGCAGTGTAATATCACTCAGTGTTGTAAAGCTTCTTACTTTAATTACCCTTTTCCTCACTGTGCTTGTTTCCTTTTTTTACTTTCTCAACACTGATTGGCTCTGGAATGTGTCCCTTAATTTAACTCACCTGGGACACATTATATAAGGACTGCACTCACTTTCAGCCCAATCTTTTCACTCCCACATGGGGCAGCAGCTGAGGTGAGTTTGATTTGGTCTTCTGCGTTTAAACTAGGGATGGACCGATCTGATAGTACATATGGTATCGATCCAATACTGGACTAAATTACTGGGTCGGATATCGGAGAGAAATTAAAAAAAAATGTAATCCGATCCATTAAATATCACAAAAGCTCCTCACAAAACTTGCGACATGGCGTAACCCAGCTCATGACCTTAACTGCTAAGGCTTAGCACATCGGAGCAGTATGTGTCACGTGATAGAGCGGCTGCGGCATGCGAGACCTGTCAGCAGTCTGGGTGAGCATTTGTAGCCTCGCTGCCAAACCGGCATTTCATCTCTGAGAAAGGTCTCCCAGAGAAGTAAAGCAAGTGTGTAAGTTCATCTCTAAATGTTTGTGAAGCATTCCCACGTTAAGCTTAACAACCGATATATGGAGTGACTGCCTCTTCTTATCTCCCCCTCCCTCTCCCGTTACTACTTCAATCATGAAACTGATCAATGATCAGCTGATCGGCTTTTCTGTCGCGAGTCCCGTCTCTCTTGTTTGTTTATCGCCCACTTTGCGCCAGAAAAAGAAAACAGCACGGTCCAGCAGCACGTTTAAGCTTGATAAGCTGTTGTTAGAATGTATTTAATATTACTTTCTACACCAGGTTCCTTTTCGACATAGCTGACAGCTGGTAACTGTGCAGAGGCGGGTCTAGCAAAGTTTTGCCAGGGGGGCAGGTAGGGCATTAACAGGGAAAGGGGGGCACAGAGACATACACTTCTTTCTTATTTTCATTTAAAACATTTAGCTATTAATTGCGATTAATTGCAATTACTTGATCAATAGCCTGGCTGCAATTACACTTTTTCAACTTTATATTTAAGCTTGTAATAAACATTTATGTAATATAATGAAGTAAATGGAGAATAAACAAATAATGTATGCTTAAATTTAAAGAGAATTTGAATAGTTTTCTTCAGTCTTTTAGCACAGGTTCTCCTGTGAAATGCAACTTTAAAAAAAAAAAAAAAAAAAAAAACCTATATACTAATAGGTAAGTATACACTGATATATATTGGTGCAATCAAACAATTAAAATTTTTAATCAGATTCATCACAGGATTACTGTGGGTTAATTTTGATTAATCACAATTAAATATCATTCATTTTTAATCTATATTAATCGCATTTCATTTTGCATGAGCACTTTAGCTAATGCGTCACCCAGCTTGCGATAAAACACTCACGAAGCATCGGGGACTCAATAAGTCTACGTCGGACATTGACTGACACAATGCCAAGTGGATTGCAACAAACTGCAGACCTATTAATATCGTTGAGAACACGTGCTTTACATCGCTTTGGTTCCTCATCTCAAGGACTTGAAGTGCTTCCCCAAGAGTGACTGAGAGAGAGTGGATAAATGTTTACAGAGTTTTTTGTTAACGTGAATGTTCAAGATGTTCAATAAACGTGTTAAGTACGTATATTCCCCCTATTTTGGGTCACTTTTGCTGGTCCAAGCCCGGGTAAACGAGTAGGGTTGGAATTGTGACATAAAAAAAAAAAACAATAATTGCTAAAATAAATTTAATTTGTCATTCTAAATAAATTCTAAATGCATTTGGGACGTTTTTTACTCTCTTCGACAATGTTATTTCTCTCTCCAACAACGTAGGTTACAATTACATTAGCATGACCAGTTATGCAAATGAGGTGATGACGTTATTTAGCGACTTTAGGACAGCCAATAGCGATTTTCCTTACTGACGAGTTGGCAACACTGGCCCAGCCCATGCAGCAGTATATTAATGACTAACCTCGTATTGTGGATGGATTATCTCTGTGGTTCGCCTGACTGATGTTTGGTCCATTTACAGCAGGGGTCCCCAATCCCAGTCCACGAGGGCCGGTGTCCCTGCAGGTTTTAGATCTCACCCTGGGTCAACACACCTGAATCACATGATTAGTTCATTACCAGGCCTCTGGAGAACTTCAAGACACATTGGGCGTTTCTCAATATGCGTACTTGTGCGTACTTGCGTTCTCGTGTACTCGTGATACGTCATCAGTCGGAGACCAAGTACTATTCCAATTCGAAGTACGCATCAAGCCGAGAACGCGAAAAAGTCCCGGATGTGTTCTCGCTCCGCCCGTTTTATCGAGCATGCATCGGTGTGGACTTGGTACAGATAAATATCCCAGAATGCATTTCGTCCAGAACAGCGGACTCCCGGCACATCGTTTTCAAACCCCCCCCCGCGCGGTCTTTTCGCTACTCAGGTTAAACAAACCCCAGCAGCTGTCTATTGTATTAAATGTCCACTAAAATAAAAATAAAAGCGTTCTAACATCTCACCTGCTTGTTTTTATTAATATAGGTTTCACTACTGAGGTTAAAAATGATATATAAGTCACTTAGATCACCTCTAAATGTTAATGTTTGGTTTATTTCAGTGTTTTATTTGTTCCTGAGTAAACCGGTTTGGCTGTGATTAAAGTTAAGCTTCATAACATGTTACTCACAGTTAAATTAAGAGGGGACGGCAGTAAAAACTCCGGACCTGTGACATCATCACATACGCTGGTGTTCCAATTGTACAAATCACGAGTCCGTGCTCGCGTTCTCGGCGAGTCCGTACTCCCGTGCGTTCTCGGCCAGTACGTACTCGCCGAGAACGCGAGTACGTACTCGCGTACTTGAGAATTGAGAAACGGCCGTTGAGAAGGTAATTTATCCATTTAAATCAGCTGTGATGGATCAAGGACACATCTAAAACCTGCAGGGACACCGGCCCTCGTGGACTGGGATTGGGGACCCCTGATTTACAGCATCCTGCCATGCGATTGCATTTGCCCCTAACCATTGGGAACCCTCACATGAACTTTTATCGAGTGGAAAAAGCTCTCCGTTCGTTACTCTGTCACTCTGTAAAATCTGAACATTCTTGTCTAAGATTTAACATGTCATAAATGGTGCCACAAACTACATTCTGTAGTGTTTTTCTACATAACTTAAAGTTGTAGCACAAGCCAAACAAAATAAATCCAAACATTTTCCAGACTGAACCAAATGAGTCCCATACACCCCTCAAGCACATTAGAACTCTTTACCTTTGACAACTTAAACGGTCAATATACGTTATAACTCAGCAGGTCTGAAGTGTGAACAATTACTATTCTAAATTAATTATCATTTATTTATTTGTAATTTTTTTTTAAGAACATAATTTCAACAAACAATTCTTCACCACAACAGTTCACACTTGTTCTATGAGCCTCTCTGTAGGTTTCTTAGGTCTGGTAGACCTTCTCAGTTTCTCAGACATTGGAGTTGGTGATGAAGGCTCGCTGTGGTGCTCATCAGGGTTAGCACCTTGTTGTTCAGACCCAGTCTCTGTGTCCTGATGCTTAACATCCTGTTTCTTTAACAGACTCCTCCAGTTTCTTCTTAACACTTGTCCCTTCTCTGTCTGAACAACAAACGATCTGGGCCCTGCTTCACTGAGTGCTGTTGCTTTTTTTTGTCCCAGAAATCTGGACCTGCAATCCTTACATCTCTTTCCTGAAGCGGTTCCAGATGCCTTGCAGTTTTGTCGTAGTTCCTTTTCTATCTGTGCTTGAGTTTCATCCTTTTGTCAGTCAGCTTGTTGTCATGTGCATTGTCATTTTCCTTGGAATTGTGTTAATTTTTTCCACTCTTTCTCATGCTGGGCTGTCAACACAAATAATGTGTTGTGCTGTAGCAGCTCCCTGAGGCATGATGTCTTGAAGGTAAGATTAGGAATGAACTTACCCAGAAATTTAATCATTCCCACGGCTCGCAAGACACCTTTTTTGTCAGTGGGTGCAGGCATATCCAATATGGCTTGTACCTTTGACTGATCAGGTTCAACCCCTTCACTTGTGACCTTATCTCCCAAGAAGGTCATCTCTGAAACACCAAAGAGGCACTTGTCTCTATTCAGTTTAAGTCCATTCTTTTTAGATCTCCACAAAAGTTTCTCCAGCCTTTTATCATGTTGTTGTCTTGTATTTCTCCAAACTACGAGGTCATCTATGTAGACTCTGGTGCCTTTCAGCCCTTTGATCAGGGATTCCATTGCCCTGTGGAAGATTCCTGGTGCTGATTTAATTCCAAATGGGAGCCTCAAGAAACAATGCCCAAATGGTATATTGAAGCTAGTGTACCTGCTGCTTCCTGGGTCTAGCCTCAGCTGCCAAAATCTGTGTGACGCATCCAGTTTGCTAAAAAAAAAAAAAAAAAAAAACGTAGCTCCTGCCATTTAAGATAAGATAAGATAAGATAACCTTTATTAGTCGCACACGTGGGAAATTTGTTTTGTCACAGCAGGAAGTGGACAGTGCAAAAGTTATGAAGCAAAAATTAGAATAAAATAAAATAAGAATAAATACAGTACACAACTGTACAGAATAGAATAAAATAGAATACTATATACACTAGAATAAAATAGAATAAAATATACAATAAGATAAAAATGCTATATACAACTGAGTGAAAATACAACGATGCCAGAAAAGATTATTGCACTTAGTGTTATTGTACATGTGTGGATGTGTGTGTTTGATCAGTTAAAGTCTTTGTTGTGGAGTCTGACAGCAGTGGGGAGGAAAGACCTGCGAAATCTCTCCGTCCCACACCGTGGGTGCTGCAGCCTGCCACTGAAGGAGCTGCTCAGTGCTGTCACAGTCTCATGCATGGGGTGGGAGATGTTGTCCAACAGGGATGACAGCTTAGCCACCATTCTCCTGTCACTCACCACCTCCACTGGGTCCAGAGGGCATCCTAGAACAGAGCTGGCCCTTCGGATCAGCCTGTTCAGTCTCTTCCTGTCCCCAGAAGAGATGCTGCCGCCCCAGCAGACCACACCATAAAAGATGGCTGAGGCCACCACAGAGTCATAGAAGGTCTTCAGGAGTGGGCCCTCCACTCCAAACGACCTGAGTCTCCGCAGCAGGTACAGCCTGCTCTGCCCTTTCCTGTAGAGGGCGTCTGAGTTATGAGTCCAGTCCAGTTTGCTGTTCAGATGAACACCAAGGTACCTGTAGCTGTCCACAGTCTCAATGTCCATACCTTGGATGTTCAGTGGTTGCAGTGGAGGATGTTTGTGCCTGCGGAAGTCTACCACCAGCTCCTTTGTTTTATTGGCATTGATCTGGAGGTAGTTCAGCTGGCACCAGTCCACAAAGTCCTGAGTCAGTCCTCTGTACTCCTTGTCGTCCCCATCAGTGATGAGGCCGACTATAGCAGAGTCATCAGAGAACTTCTGCAGGAAGCACTGGGTGGAGTTGTGGGAGAAGTCTGCAGTGTAGATGGTGAAGAGGAACGGAGCCAGAACCGTTCCCTGTGGGGCCCCCGTACTGCAGACGACCCTGTCCGACACACAGCCCTGAGTCCTCACATACTGTGGTCGGTCGGTGAGGTAGTCCAAAATCCAGGTAGTGAGGTGATGGTCCACTCCAGAGTTCTCCAGCTTGTCCTTCAGAACCGAGGGAAGAATAGTGTTGAAGGCACTGGAGAAATCAAAGAACATGATTCTCACAGTGCTTCCAGCGGTCTCCAGGTGAGCGAGGGAGCGATGTAGGAGGTGAATGACGGCATCATCCGCTCCAATGCCAGGCTGGTAGGCAAACTGAAGTGGGTCCAGTGATGAGCTCACAAGGCGCCGAAGCTGAGCCAGGACCAGCCGCTCCAGGGTCTTCATCAGGTGGGATGTCAGAGCCACCGGCCTGTAGCTGTTGAGGTCCTTGGGGCGTGAAGTCTTTGGCACTGGTACAACACAGGAGGTTTTCCAGAGCTGTGGGACTCTTCCCAGCCTCAGGCTCAGGTTGAAGAGGTGCTCCATCACCCCACACAGTTGGTCCGCGCAGGACCTGACGACCCTCGAGCTGATGCCATCTGGGCCCGCTGCCTTCTTGGCTTTAATCCTCCTCAGTTCCCTCCTAACCTGGGTGGTTGAGAGAGTCAGGTTGGAGCCTTGTGTTGATTGTGTATTGGATGCTATTGTTGGGGGTGGGGAGGAGTGAGCAGGGTGAATAGAGGAGGTGTGAAGTGTCTGAGGTGTCAGAGGTGGAACAGCAGCAGTGGGGGTGGGTGAGTCTGCAGCCGATGTTGGAGACTGCCTCATGGCTGAATCAAATCTGTTTCAGTTCATTTGCCCACCTCACATCCCTCCCAGGCAGAGAGTTCTGATGTTTGTGGCCTGAGATCGTTCTGAGGCCTCTCCAGACTTCACCAACGTTGTTTTGCTGAAGCTGGTTCTCCATCTTTTGCCTGTAGCTGTCCTTCCCATTCCTTATCAGTCCCCTCAACTCTCTCTGCACCCTTTTCAACTCCTCTTTGTCTTTGGATTTGAAGGCCCTCCTCTTCTGCTTGAGGACAGCTTTAATTTCTGGGGTAATCCAAGGTTTGTTGTTGGAGAAACACCGTACAGTCCTGGTAGGTACGGTGTTATCCACACAGAAATTAATATAGTCAGTAATGCATGTAGTAAGGCTGTCGATGTCCTCTCCGTGGTCGTCACAGATCACCTCCCACACAGTCGACTCAAAACAATCCTTAAGAGCCTCCTCGCTCTCCTGCGACCATCTCTGTACTGTGCGGGTGGCTGGTGGCTCCCTGCGCACTAAGGGCTCATACACAGGGACAAGGTGCACCAGGTTGTGGTCAGATCTGCCCAGGGGAGGGAGAGGTGATGAACTGCATGCCTCTTCTGTATTGGCATACAGTAAGTCCAGTGTTTTATTGTCTCTGGTTGGGCATGTCACATACTGGGTGAAGGTGGGAAGTATGGAGTCCAATGAGGCATGATTAAAGTCCCCTGATATTATGAGGAGGGCTCTCAGAGATTGTGTTTGCAGTCTGCTGACCACAGAGTGGAGAGTGTCACAGGCTGCATCCGCGTTGGCCGAGGGGGGGGACATACGCTTTCTGTTCCTTACAGGTTTCTTTGGTAAAAGTGAAGTCAGTGCAGGTCATTTTCCATCTACATAAACTTAATGACAAATAGATGATTCAATTAATTCAATGATCAAATCCTTAAAACTCAAATAATTATTCATAAATGTGCAAAACAACATTGTAAAAACTGAGAAATTTTATTTTTTAATTGAAAGACAAAAATAGTTTTGAACATTATAAACAAAATATTGATCCTTGGCCACATTGTTATCTCAAACATTGATATCAGCCCTAAATTTCATGCAGCTCTTAAACAGTTTAGTTTATTTTGATTTTAATGCCAACAACATATTCCAAAAAAGTTGTGATGAGGCACTAAAAGACTGAAACCCACATTTTTTTTTTCTCTAAGCAAAAGCAACCATCAGGTCATTGGAGGAAAACTTTAGATCCTGTTTTGAGTGGTGCCTGGATTTTCATGGCAGTAGGGAAAATGTCTGCTTACAGCGTCCGACAGCATGTCTGTGTACGTGCTGTTGGGTGAATGATCCGCGCTTTGTGTTTACATCTCTCTGTGGAATCTGTTTACTTGCTCTTTAATCGTTTGATGTTTTAGTTGTTTGGTAGTTGTTGAAATGGTTTCGTGAGCTTTTAGCTGAGATTGTAATGTTTCTGGCTAAATACATTTATAATTATAACCGATTTCAGGATTTAATGAATCGATATTGGATTAATCAAATTAAATTGTAGTACAATTGGGAAATTGATTCTTTTAAACCCACCTCTATCCAACCCCTGATAAATGGGAGTGTTGCATTTTAAATTGAATTCGATTGTATCTATTGTCATGACACCTGTAGTAGAAAGAGATTAAAGCCTCCCTCTGGCCGCCTCTACATCACAGGTAGGAGAGGTTAAAAGGTCTTTATATCCAGTCTTATGTGATTAAAAATGTGCTATAACAGAGCTTTTCTGTTTCCTAATAATAAAGAATTTTTATTCTTAATCAAAGAGAAATCAAAATATATGTCTGAGTTTTCTGGTGGATTGTGTGTGTGCACACGAGCCAGCTTCAACATTGTTACTTTTGTGTGCGTCTGGAGAAATGCAGAAAGATAAGAACTGTGCCGCCTGCTCATCCAACACATAATTCTGAATCAGAAAAATAATATTAAATGTTGTAATTGTTAAACACAGAACCATGATTTATGTTTTTTACTGATGGTTAACACAGTAGCACAAACACCCAAAACTGTTTAAAATATCACCCAACATATTAAATGTAAATATATAACAGTTACCATACCTCGTATGTGGTTTTAATGAGGTTTAATTATGGTCAATTTCTTTATATTGGCATGTTGAAAATATATACAAATAAATATGTTTATCTTAACCAGTGTAACGAATCAGAAAATAGAATAACAATGATTTTGATAACAGGCCTCACTGAGAGTCTGACACTGGTGTGTGTGGTGCAGGATGGGAGTGAAAGTGGCACACTGGAGCCACTAATCTCACAGAATGTCTGACTTAAAAAATGTGATATATGTATGTAGCAATATGATTTAATAACAGAAGTTCCATAAAATAAATTGAAACTGAAAATAAATCATAATCAACAAAGTTTTAAAAAGTAAAAGAAAGTGTTTCTCTGGATTTGAATTAAAAAGAAATTATGTTACAATGAATGTTCATGTAAAAATGTGCTAAAGACAAATCTAACACAAGTAGAATTACATAAACCAAATGAAGCATGAAGTTAGCTAGATAACTATAGTTTAAATGATTTTATTATTCTTTTGTGATTTTCACTATTTGATCTGCTTTTGCTTTTCTTTTGTTAAATTCATTGAATAAAATTTCCTGCAATTAAGGTCTCTATTGTGGACATTCACTTTTTAACCTTTAGTGAAACAGTAAAGGTAGAAGTCTGATTGTCTGTGAAGGTTCTCAGTCATCCAGGTTATCGTAGTCTAAGGAGCTTGGAAAGAAAAGTGTCTGGAATTCTTTAAGTTTCTTGAAGACGTTTCACCTCTCATCCGAGAAGCTTCTTCACTTCTAAGAGCAACTGGTGGAGAGTCCCAGATTTTATACCCTATTGGGAGTGTCCCTAAGAGGGTCATGGAGAAGTGTGGATGGCCTTACCTGAAAAAGACATCATTTGGATTGGAGCGTATGTTTCTCTAAAACCTGTATATATCTGTCAGCACTGAGAATAAATTTGTAGAAGTATTTCTGATGCCCTGACAGTGCCTTATTCATCTTATGTACACAGATTTCCCCTAGAATCTTTCAATCTCTTGATTTGATTATTTATTGTAAATAAAGAGATTTTTAAAGCCTTCACATTTTTATGATGAGAAATTGTATTCTGAAACTTAAGTAAGGTAGTATAATCTTAGTATTATAGTTTCAAAATATATTTTTTAAACAAACTTCATACTTTCACAATTATCAAGATAATTGCATGATTTACAGTTTTTATAGTGTGTTCTAATGAGTGTCTAATGACATTTGACACAAAAACATATTTAACCATGAAGTGATTGTGGATTACTGCATGCTGAGAACTGAGGGTGGAAATCTGGAGTAATTTCAAATTATGCATGCATATTGAGATATATAAAATGATTTATAAAATGTGGTGCAGGAACAATTCATTACTGGTTAACTAATTGACTACTATTGTTGTATACAGTTATTGGATCATGTAATTCATAAAAAAAAAATCAGACACTTATGCAGGTGCCTAGCATAGTGTGCCATACTTCTTACTAGAGAATAATGCATGTATACACTATTCTGAACACATATTTATGGAAGAAAAAGTAAATAAATCTAATAAAATAAAAAGCAAAGAACAGTATAATATACTAAATGTTTAACTAGTTATGAATGGACAGAAGATTTAAAAAGTACACTTTCCCTTTGAAATGTAGTAGGAAAGAAATCAATAGAAATTTTAATTACATAGCACCAAAATGTAACAAATTTCATCTCAGGCCATTAAAGGTCAGGGGGTTGCAGTATACTCAAAACATGAGTCAAGGTATGTGTTACTTTCCAGCACTGACTTTTCATTAACGTGTTTTTTTCATTTGATCAGAAAGCAAATAGATTGGGGTTCCTGGGGAATGTGAGGTTATGAAGCAGCGCACAGGCTTTATGGGAAGTTGTTGTGGGCTGAACTCTTTTAGCTGACTATCAAACTGGCCAGAGAAGGGTTTCCTGTCCGTCAAGTTCCAGGTTAACACATCCCATGCATTGCTTAAACATCACTATGGCATAAAATTCACCCACAATGTGATTTAAAAATATGAGGAGCAAACAGTAAATGTTTTAACTTTATCTCACTGTGTTTGTCTTTTAGGAGGTTATATTCAGATAAAAATGGGAACTTGCTTCAAACCGGTAATTTTGTGAAATTTGAGAAACTGGTTGACACTTTGAAGATGATTGCGGAGGAAGGACCAGATGTGCTTTACAAAATAATTTGCAAGTGATCCCAAACCTTTGACCAGTAGTGTTTTTGTATATATAAATAAATGACTAGCCTGGTCTGTGCAGTCTTCAAGCTTGTTTTCATAGAGCCTAATGAAAGGAGAAGTGTTTGACCTATAAGGCAACACTTTGAGCCAATCTTTCCCAAGAAAGTGTCACACATAATATGCCTGTAAATTATTAAATTGATGATTAAATAAAAAAATAAAAAAAAATTCTAAAGAAAAGCATTTCCATCTATTTATCTATTTATCTATTTTACAAAAAATGAATCAGCTGATTTTACAGTGATGTACATTTTTGCATAGAGGCCTCTTGTCACAACTGTCAGTCCTCTGCATATGGACGCTAATCCAAGTAATTCATTTTTAAAAACTGACTGGAAACCATTTTGCAACTGAAAACTACTATGCTAATAAGGGCAAAAAAGGGAGCATGGCAGTCTTTGTTAGTTTAGGATCTGAAGCATCAGTAGTTGTTTGTTTTCAGATACCCATCACTATATTGTTGGGCATATAAAGGAAGACTATTAAACAAGAGAAATTGCAAGCGTACCTAAAATCTTTTACTGTGCTGTTAACTACTGCCTTCACAGAAAGGACAGAAAAAGGAGTGGGAAGCCCCGATGCACAACTGTGGAAAAAGACAAATATCTCAGCGTGTGTAATTACTGACAAAGACAGGTTGTCAACAGGTAGCTGCACTAAATAGTAGCTGTCAGAGAGCACTGAGGTGAAACACAACTTCAGTGCTTAAAGTGCTCTCACCACCAACCTCTCTCTCCAAAGATAAGAACAAAATCACCATTAGCTTGGAGTGGGTTAAGCAGCAAAAGGCAAGGAACCAGGCTTCACTAACTGAGACTAGTTCAACAATCCAGCAAAGACTGAAGGTTAACCACTAGTGATGGTAATGAGGTCATCAGGAACAGGTGCACAGATTACTTTGCAAAAAAAAAAAAAGAAAAGCACAAAAAAAAAAAAAAAAAACAGTGAGCCTAACGCGGAGAGAACTGAGGGACCATGATGGATGCAGCATAATGGTCTGGAGATGCTTTGGAGGTGTTAAAATAGGCTATTTGTATGGAATGGAAGGTAACTTAATTGAGGAAATTTATCACAAAATTTTGCAACACCATGTGGACAGCACTTGATTGGGCCCAATTTCATCTTACAGCAAGATAATGACCTAAAACAAACCTCAGCAATATTTAAAAAAATAATCAGATGGCTACAATTCTGATTGTAATGGAGTGGCCAGCACAGTCTCCGGATTTAAATCCTATTGAGGCATTGGAACAGCTCGAACTGTATGGCAGGGAGGAAGACTCCATCGTGCCAATCCATCTTGTGGAATTTACTCCAGGAAGCATGGGGTGAAATCTCATCAGATTACCTTGAAAAATTGACACTTAGAATGCCTAAAGTCTGCCAGGCTGTAATTACTGAAAGAGGTGTTTGTTTTGATGACGGCAAAGTTGGAAGAACACATTCATGATATGATTTCCATTGAAATCATTATTTCTAACTCTGACAATGTCAGCATTTCCTGCGAATTTGCTAAATTTCTTATCCAGACAAACTTCATGTTTGATCCCAAACATTTGACTAGTAGTGTCTATATATCTCTATCTCTTTAGATAGAGAAATAGATAGAAAAAAGTCTTTATTATACTTCATTGCAGATGCAGACACAGACAACTGGAGACACAAACGCCGAGAAACTGTTCTTGTACTTCTTGGTTCACCAACTGTGGTGCTCGTGTAGTTGGTGCACTGCCCCACAACATCACTCATGTTTAACATTTACACAGGGCCTGATAACTCCCTGGAAGTTAGCTTTTCGCCAAAGCATGGTGATACAGAACTTTAGGATTTGTGAATGCACAAAAGTTTTACAACTTGACTCTTAAAAAACAGCTATTCACAAGGTCAAGGAATTTGTTTTCACAACATACTGTTCTTTAATCTGCTACTTTTGCCATCCATGTTTTGGTTTTTCTTTTGTAGCTGTTGTGTGCTAGCTTCACAAGTGTTGACTAAACAAATGTTTGACCTTCACGCAGACCACTTGGGCCTGTCAAATGAACAGTCAAAAGAAACACAACTTTTTGTCTGTTAATTAGTGATGCGCGAATCATGAACGAATCGTTCAATACTCGAGAATCACTTTACTGACTCATGAATCATGATTCACAAGCCCAACTGACTCACTGACTCATCCCTGTTGCTGTTAGCAGCAATATATCTAGCTTATAATTAAAATTGTGGAGAAAAACACAACATCCAGTATCTTAACAAAAACATTTCTGCTCTGAACTGGAAGAAAAAACCCTGAGTAGAAGCTCACATCAAGACAATAGCTCCTCGGTTCACAGTAGCATCGCTCTGCTAACATGCTAACAGCACATTTGAGCTACTCACCCCCTCCCTCCTGCGCTGAATCGTAGAGCCAGCGAGTCACTCAGGACTCGCTAACCCCCTCCCTCCTGTGCTGAATCATAGAGCCAGCGAGTCACTCAGGACTCGCTAACCCCCTCCCTCCTGTGCTGAATCATAGAGCCAGCGAGTCACTCAGGACTCGCTAACCCCCTCCCTCCTGTGCTGAATCACAGAGCGAACGAATCACTCACTCACTCACCCCCTCCCTCCGGGCTCACAGCTTCTTCTTCTTGGTTGGCAACCAATGTTAAGGCGCATTACCGCCCCCTGGCTCACGGCTCAGTGGACATTTAGATGAGAAAATATATACTTGACACATTTAAGGAAAATACTAATAAAATAAAAATAAACAAGATAAATGTTCCCTTTAGAAATTTTTTTGCTCTTTTTTGCTTTATAAAATTGTTGTTTTCTTTTAGAATCACTCATCTTAGCAGTAGGATTTAAATGAAAAGAGAAAAGAAATTAAGTTTGAGTGAAAATGTACATCTTTTGCACTCTCTGGTCAACTGACTCAGTGAATCAAATGACTCAAAAAACCCGATTCACTTTGGTGAGTGACTCATTAAAACTCGATTCAGTAAAAAGAATCAAATTTACCATCACTACTGTTAATGCATCAACTACACATCAGCTTCTTTGAATACACAGAATTCAAAGAAATATAACAGAGTGACTACACGGCTGTGTTGTCTCCAGCCATCCATGTCTGTAAAAACGCTGATTCAGCTGTTGATTGTATTGTACCTTTTTGTTTCCTCTACATGACCTGCGGGCAGTAGTAATAGCTGTGCACTGTGCTGAGTGCACGATATAGAGTGTGTCGACTCGTCGACAGTTAAGTTGTAAAATTTCAGAGGCAGTAGTTTACCAAAAGTGACAAAGAGAAGAAACAGCCATGCCTATGTCAAAAAAAGTGAAAGTGTGCATATTGTGCACACTGATGTTGGTCGCTGTGGTTGCTGTAACTGTGGGTGTTCCTGTAGGGCTACTTGTGAGGAGGCACAAATGCGCTGATGGCACTTTCTCAAAAGCTGCAGTTGCTGCAGACTCTGAGAAATGTTCAGAGATTGGACGGTGAGTGACATTTCAAACTTTTGACACAATTTGTTCTGTTCAGCCCCAGATGTGTGATTGTCTGTAGGTGCGTGGGCCAAAGGCAGGGGCCCGAAGTGAGCTCCGCTGTTAGAGACGGAGAAAGCGAGAGCAAAACCAAAACAGTAACACATATACCCTTACTGAGCCAGCTGGGCAGATACAGGGATTGTAGCTCTCTTCAACACAACACAGACACAGGTCGGTTCTTTGAAATGGGTGTTTATTACTTGGGCTTTCTCTCCTCCTTACCATCGCCAGCACGCCATGAGAACTGGTTACAAGCGAACAGTACAAACCAATTATCAACTTTACAGTACACATATTAAGTCCAAACACAAACATTTAACATTTAACATAAAGACATTTCTCAAATGACAAATACCTCGTTGCCTGCATGTCCTGAAAAGAGGTCTTTAAGTCCTTGTGTGTTTTCTTTCAATAAACCTTTAGCTTAAAAGAGAAACATCTGCTCCCTCGCAGTCCATGAAAGGTCTTGTGTACTCTCGCTAAGGGTGTTCTCACGAGACACTAGTGTAACCCAGTTCCTAAAATAATCTTAAACAAAAAAGAAGAAAAAGTAAAAATTTTATGTTGTTTCTGTTCTTACTGTCCTTGTTTAATGAAAGTGAAATGAGATCAATATATTTATTTAAACAAAAAAAGGACAGAGATTTATATAATTGTTTTGGTTGAACAAGGGTTAAGTTTCTCCGAGGGTTGAAGAGCTCTGGTGAGAGCCTGTTGTTTTATTCCACTCCTCCTTGTCCCTCCTTAGTACCAGCTCTTTCAGTCTCTTGCTTCTACAGCCGAGCAGAGCAGGTGGGCTAAAACTTTATCGGTAAGCTGGAGAAATTAACCTCTATTGAGTTAAAATACCATTTAAACTGATATTGAGAATGGTTTTGCACTTGTTGTCGTAGAGGACAGAGTGAAAAGGGAGAGTTTACCAAGCTGTGGCTTCACGTAAACACTGAGCATCCACTCGACAGCAGTAAGCTAAATGTGGCTAATCAGACACGTGATATGCGGAGTGTGGGTACAGTTGTTGGGTGTCTCTAAAACGCACTGTTGTTATGCTAGTCATATCGTTAACCAAGTCATTAACATGTGAAAAGCTGTAAATGTTTAAAGCAGCTGAGTAAGTGATGAGAGATAACTGTAAGCACACTTTATGCTGCTTCCTGATACTGTTTTGATGTCAATCAGTTATTTTACAATGCTCAGTATTGAATACTTGGGGGTAATTTTTAGTGTATTTCCACTTGTTCTAGTAGGCCTATGGTACAAGCAGGATTAAGCACATCTATTTTAATACTCCTATTCGTGGACTGAGTCCTTGTGTTTACATGTTATTGAAATTATTTGCCCTTTTTTCAGTTTCTGATAAGCGTTTGTGTATTGCTCCATTTCTTAAAAGGGGTAATATACTTATTTATTTGTGATTTTATAAAATAAAATAAATTCCCCACTCGCCCCTGTGGGCGGTTAATCCTTCAAGCTCGGGTCCTCTACCAGAGGCCTGGGAGCTTGAGGGTCCTGCGCAGTATCTTAGCTGTTCCTAGGACTGCGTTCTTCTGGACAGAGATCTCCGATGTTGTTCCTGGGATCTGCTGGAGCCACTCGCCTAGCTTGGGAGTCACTGCACCTAGTGTTCCGATTACCACTGGGACCACCGTCACCTTCACCCTCCACATCTTCTCGAGCTCTTCTCTGAGCCCCTGGTATTTCTCCAGCTTCTCATGTTCCTTCTTCCTGATATTGCTGTCATTCGGAACCGCTACATCGATCACTACGGCCGTCTTCTTCTGTTTGTCTACCACCACTATGTCCGGTTGGTTATCCACCACCATTTTGTCCGTCTGTATCTGGAAGTCCCACAGGATCTTAGCTCGGTCATTCTCCATCACCCTTGGGGGCATCTCCCACTTTGACCTCGGGACTTCCAGGTTATACTCGGCACAGATGTTCCTGTACACCATGCCGGCCACTTGGTTATGGTGTTCCATGTATGCCTTGCCTGCTAGCATCTTGCACCCTGCTGTTATGTGCTGGATTGTCTCTGGGGCATCTTTACACAGCCTGCACCTGGGGTCTTGATCAGAGCATCTCCTTGGTAGATCCCGCACTTGATGGTGACTTGTGCTATGGGCTTGGAGTTGGCCTCTAGTGTTGTACGCCACATCCCCATTGAGTTCCTGATGAAGGCTCTTAGGGTCCTGTTGATCTTGTACAATTCTAGGCATTCCAGTATCCAGCTGTGGGACACTGAGTCATAGGCCTTCTTGTAATCAATCCAGGCAGTGCACATGTTGGTCAGCCTGGTCTTGCAGTCTCGGCTGACTGTTCTGTCTACCAGTAGCTGGTGTTTTGCGCCTCTGGTATTCTTTCCAAACCCTTTCTGTGCCCCGCTCATGTATTGACCCATGTGCCTGTTCATCTTAGCCGATATGATGCCTGACAGGAGCTTCCATGTAGTACTGAGGCAGGTTATTGGTCGGTAGTTGGATGGGACCGGTCCCTTCTTGGGGTCCTTGGGGATCAGGACCGTCCGACCTTCGGTTAGCCATTCCGGGTGTCTCTCGTTAACTAGCAGCTGGTTCATTTGTGCTGCCAGACGCTCGTGGAGTGCAGTCAGCTTCTTCAGCCAGTAGGCGTGAACCATGTCGGGCCCTGGTGCTGTCCAACTCTTCATACTGGACACCCTTTCTTGGATATCTGCCACTGTGATGGTTACTGGACCCTGTTCAGGGAGGTCGCTATGGTCTGCCCTCAGATCCACTAGCCACTGAGCATTGCCGTTATGGGTTGCGTCCTTCTCCCATATGCTCTTCCAGTATTGCTCCGTCTCCAGCCTTGGTGGTGCTGTTCTCTTATTGTTCCCTTGCCACTGAGAGTACACCTTTGCTGGTTCTGTGGAGAACAGCTGGTTTATTCTCCTGCCTTCTATCTCTCTGGTGTACCTCTTCAAGCGGCTGGCCAAGGCTGTGAGTCTTTGCTTGGCAGTTTCTAAGGCCTCAGGTATGGACAGCTTGCTGTATTTTCTATGCACCTTCTTTGTCGCACCTTTCTGCAACTCCGTTAGTTGGCTAACCTCCCTCCGTGCTACTTTGATCTTGCCCTCTAGCCTCCTTCTCCATGGAGGGTACTGCTCCTTGTGGCTGTTCAACTTATAGCCAAGCATCTCACTGATCACTGCTGCCGTATTGTAGATCAGCTTGTTAGTGTCAGTAATCGTGGTTGTAGGTATCATCCGTAGTGCTGCATTAACATCATCTAGCAGACCTTCTGAGGGTACTTCACGTAATCTTGGTAACCGGCTACGGGGGATCCAGGTTTCAAGCTTGGCCATGAGCCTATCTTTCAGGTCAGTTCCTCTCGCACTCAACGATCCTTCTCCTATCGCACTTGGGGCTATGTACCCAATCTCGGGTGGGGGTGATGATAGCTCCCCCTTACCGTAGCATTTATGTTGTACCTCGTCAATCTCTAGCTGTGAGAGCAGTCCCTTCTTTCGAATGTTGGAACACTGAGCTACTAGTTGTTTCGCCGTCATTGCGGATGTTGGGTATCGAAGAATCCATAGGTCCCTCATCCTATTCATGTAACCCCTTCCGCCAGGGTTACTTGCATAGTAGCATTCCAACAACTCCGTTTTCATTCATTCATATATATATATATATATATACATATATATATATATATATATATATATATATATATATATATATATATATATATATATATATATATATATATATATATATATAAAAATACTGTCAAAGCTTTAGAGTTCATCCACAATCTGCATGCGCAAACCACCTGAAGCTGGCCACTCAGCTTGCCCAGTTTCAGTCACTATTAACGGGAAACAGATGTGCTCTCAGAAACAAAGCTATGAGATTGAAATAAGCTTTCAGTGGCAAAAAGATGGCAGTATTGTAAAGGTTAGATGCACATATTAATTGACAGGCTAGAGGCTAACAGTGGTGTCTAATATGAAAGGAGACAGTGACTGATTTTCTGTGGTACGTTTTACTTCATGTCTAATTTAGATTTGACTTTGTTTGTCGTGATGGAACGCCACTAGTAAATGTAAGTTTTAAATTCAAGCCTGACTATCCATTATTTGCCTAAACAGATAGCAAATGCATTGGTGTTCCTGGTGAAATTCGAGGCTGTGAAGAGGCACATTGGCGTTTTGGGAAGTTGCCGTGGGCTGACTTCTTTCAGCCAACAATACAGCTGGCCAGACAAGGATTTCCAATTCCTCTAGTCCAAGGTCAACAGATCCCACAGATTAATAATATCTTACTACAGTAGGAAATACATCCACAGTGTGATTATAAAAATATGAGGAGCAAACAATGAATGTTTCTGTTTTCTCTCACTGTCTTTGTCTTTTAGGAATTTATACACAGACAAGAAAGGGACCCTTCTTAAAACCGGTGATATTGTGAAATTTGAGAATCTGAGTAAGACTTTGGAGATGATTGCAGAGCAGGGGCCAGATGTGTTTTACAACGGAACAATAGCAAAGAATTTAATCAGTGACATACAGAAAGCAGGTATTGTCAGACGTGATTCATCCTGATCTCTTTTTTGATCATTTTCTATGTCTGCCAGGCACAATGAACTAATTACAAAATAAAAAATCAATTGACTCTGTAAAACTTTGCCGTGATCCCTCACAGACTACACTGTGAGCTGTCTGGATGAATTAAATGATTATAAGATGCATTGTGTTCAGTTTTGCTCAGCAGAATAATTTGTTTAAATGTCTTTGCTCAGGAGGAAACCTCACACTGGGGGACTTGGCATCATATAAAGCTACTGTGACTGATGCGTGGAATATTTCTTTGGGAGAGTACCAGATGTACTTCCCTCTACCCCCTTCAGGAGGAGCCCTCCTCAGCCTCGTGCTTAACATCATGAAAGGTTCATGTTAGACACTGACTGTAGACCTGCTGCTCATCTACGCTTTGAAATCAAAAAAATGATGCTTATTGGATAAGTTTGTTTTGAACCGATCTGTTTAAATAATGCACTTAGTGGGTATTGCATAAGGCAACAGGCACACACACTAATTTTTTTTTTTTATATATATATATATATATATATATATATATATATATATATATATATTTTTTTTTTTTTTCAGGATATAAAATGACTTCAGAACCGAATATACATGATGAAAAAACATTATTTTATCATCGTTATATTGAAGCTTTAAAATTTGCCAGTGGATTAAAGGAACACATCCGAGATCCAAAGTTCCACTCAGATGAAGTAAGTATCACAAAATACTTCTAAGAAAATTCACTAATAGATTTGAACCTGCTTTGGTTGCATTCACTGCAACAAAATAGTACAACAGTGCATTTAGTTATGACTTAATTTTAATTTTCAAGTGGTGTAACAATTGACACAAATAAGTAGCAAAATTTCTAAAAGCCCAAAGCTCAACCACTAGAAGCTCTGCCCTGGGGTTCCACCGGGGACCCCATGTCCTGGGGTTGGCCCCGGGACAGACCCAGGACATGCTGGAGAGATTATAACTCTCAAGTAGACTGGGAACACCTTGGTGTTCCCCAAGACAAGCTGGAGGCGGTGGCTGGGGAAAGGGAGATCTGGGCTTCTCTGCTTAGGCTGCTGACTCCACGACCCGGCCCCAGATAACTGGGAGAAAATGGATGGATTTTCTTTTCTTTTTAGTATTGATTATTGTTTTGATATTTCTGTATTTTCTGTAATGTGTTTTTGATTCTCTGTATTTCATATAGATGGCAAAGAATTTCACAAAAGAGAGCTTTGCTGACATCATACGGCAAAAAATAACTAACGAGACTCATGAAAACAGTTATTACAAAAATCACCTCAAATCGAGACGCCACTGGTACCACACATGTATCTGTGCTGGCTGAAGATGGATCTATTGTGTCTGTAACCAGCACCATCAATGACGAGTCAGTACCTGCATCATTCTGTTTCACTGTTAGAAACCAGCTATCAGATATTTTTCCTTTCTTTGATAAAAGTTTTATATTTTTTTGTTTACAGATTTGGCTCCGAGGTCCTCTCTCCAAGCACTGGAATCAGTCTCAACAACCAGCTGTCTGACTTCTGTAATAGAACTAATAGCATATCTCCTGGTAAAGAGATCAGCAGGATGCTTTTTACATTTAATATTTATATACAAATACAAGTAATCAGATGAGGAGGGCAGATTATTTTAAAACTAATACCACAAAGAGTTTTCTTTTTTTTCTGAAATTATTTTTCTGACAGGACATATTTCTTTAAGTAATGTGTCAGCTCACCTATCCATATAAGCCTTTCATAACTTTCTGACACACATTCCACGCATTAGGGTAATAAAGATGTTACTCAGTTTAGGGATAGTAATTTAGGAGGCCACTCAGCCAGTTTCAATTGCTGTGAATGAAAAAATCCTTCACACTGATGATATTGTTACAGAAACACAAGGAAATGTTAGTAATAGCTTTGTAGCAAACTCCAAATACTCTCCATACCAGTCTATCCAATGATATAAATCAAACTGAAATGGATACTTGAAAAGCTTCTTTTGCATGCTGTTGCTACTTACTGGTAGTAACTGCAGTATTAGTGTAAATATTCATGTGGTGGCGTGATTGAGGGATAACCGGGGACGGTAACTAAGATGTTGACAACGCCACCTGGGGGAGGGAGTTACATCCCAGGAAAGATATCTCTAGCCAATGTAAGTATTACACTGGCTACCAAAGCCCACAGACTCGTTATTAACGGCAGAGGTGAGGCAGGTGAATTTTACAAATCAAAGTTTATTAAGAACTACTACTAAAAACATAGAATTATAAAATCAAAAAGGCACCTAAGGTAGCAGGGTTGAGACGGCAAAATAGATAATTAAAACACTTTATTAACAAAACGACCAGACTCCCTACCACAATGCTACCTTAAAAACAATCACGACATGTTAAAAGAGCAACTAAACAAAATGGTGGAGACCGGCCACTTGAGGAGGCAACCTACAGGGAGGAGTGCTTAAGGGTGCCACCAATTACTCACCCGTGTGATTTCACTGCAGACCTCACTCACACTAAACTCTAAATGGTGCAATCTACCTATGCCCGGTGTGTACACTCGCATGCATCGGGGAGGGGATTCCACCTCACGTGCCTAGCCCCTCAAC